>NW_027530575.1:3083792-3363895 GCF_008692635.1 Crocuta crocuta | reverse complement strand
ACTTTAAACTCCAATAATATTAAATTGCCTTAATATCATATGCATATTGTCTGCATCACATGTTCATAGCTGGGGTTTTCTCTTCTGTAATTTCCTGATACCATCTGTGTATTACTATCTTTGACCTTTCATCATGCATCATAATGACCCTTTATCTGCAGCCTCATGCCCCCACCCCGTATCTATTTCTAATATGCTATAACATCAGTGAGGATGGGGATATCCAGTATATAGTGCTCTATGCAAGACAGGCTATCAGTTATCCCACACAAAAAATAAAAAATTAANGTAATGATTTATTATGTATATATTATTATGTATATATTTAAAATATCAACATGTTTGTGCCACTTTCCTGCTTAAAACCTTTCACCAGCTCCATACTATACTTATGTGCCTAAGAATCCCTATACTCCAGGGGGTTGACTCAGTCAATTGTACATCCGACTTTTGGTTTTGTCTCAGGTCATGATTCCAGGGTCTGGGATCAAGCCCCATATCAGGCTCTGTGCAGAGCATGGAGCCCTCTTTCTGCTTAAAATTCTCTCTCCCTCCCTCTACCCCTCTCCTCTGCTTGGACTCTCATTCTCTCTCTAAAGAAAAAAAAAGTCTCCATGCCCCAATTTTTAAGAACTTTACTGTTTCTATATATAGAATATTATTCTCCCACACTGAATGACTTGCTCCTTCACTTCTTTTTATTTTGCTCAAATCTTACATTACCAAAAGAGTCTTTACCAAGTTTTGTCACATTTTTTCCCTTTGCTTTATTTTGTTCATAGCTTAATGCAGCCTTATTGGAGTAGGACCATTTGAATTATCTCACTCCATAAGGTTAGTATTAAAATCAAACTATAGTTGTTGTTATTGCTGCTGCAAGTACAGGGATGTAAAATTGCAAATGGAGACTTTAGGTGATATGCAGACAGTGGCTATAGAAGGTCAGTGCCTTAGAAAGGCCAAAATAAATGCCTAAAACTGCTATGCCAGAGAGGGAGATTATTTTGAACAAGTTGGTTTTGCATACTATGGAATAGAGATATAATCCCAGGGAAAGTGGCAAGGTGGGTCAGATACTTTCTCTTGGAAAATGGGTTGGGGAAATGTGCTATTCTTGATGAACATGGGCAACTGGTTTAGTGAATCACCAACAAATAGCACTTCAGCATATTTTATTGCATCACACTTCACATACTTCTGGGATAGATTGAAATTCTGTGGGATAGACTGAAATTCTGCATTCCTTGGAAACATTGTTGTCTTTGTCTTCTCCCCTAATTGATCCCTGCTCAAGAATTCTAAATAGATATTATTGGATTAATGCAGTTCTACACTGGGCAGTCACCCTCCTAATGTCCAGCTGCTTTAACAGAATTATCATTTTTATGTGGAAGCCACATAATAAAAAGAATGAAATTTCAGGGTTGTTTTTTTTTCTTGGCTTTTTGAAATGTAATGTAGTTAATTTGATCAATTGCAGAAAAATAAATTGTTAACATGACTTCACAATCCTAATTATTCAAGGTGTTGTTGATTTGGCTATGTCAGCACAAGGTATAAATATTAAGTTTCTCACAGAAAGCTAACTGAACACTTTAATATTATGTTTACAATGGAACAAAAATAGGCTGGATTATCATCTATTGTTTATGTTATTTTTCAAGTGAGGTGAATGTAACATAACTTTTAAAACACTTTTTTAGTAAACTGTTAGTTCACATGGTTCACAGAAATCTAATAATAAACTAATTTATAACCAATTAAGTAAATATGCTTGTTGGGGCTCCAGGGTGGCTCAGTTGGTTGAGCATCCAACTCTTGATTTTGGCTCAGATCATGATCCTGTGGTTGTGGAATTGAATCCTACATCAGGCACTGTGCTGAGTGTGGAGCTTGTTTAAGATTCTGTCTCTCTTTTCCTCTCCCCTTGTCCCCTGCTTGTGCTCTCTCTCACTTTAAAACATATACATATACATACATACATACATACATACGTATATACATCAATGTGCTTGTATATGAAACTGAAATATATCAATACATAATTGAAGTATGGAGACTTACCTGTCTGATATCTAAAATGATATGCCAGACAGTGTAGTCTTTATCTCATTATCATCTCATTAAACTATACTAGGAGGCAAAAGCTTAAATGAGGAATCTGTGGCTCTGGATCACTGAAGTGATCCATTCCTTGTATGAGATAAAAACATCTAAAAATGAAGCCATACTACCTATTAGAAAGAACCCAGTATGATCTGCATTTTTACAGAGGATTTAAGAAAAGTAGTAATTCTCTGATGGTAACATTGCTGACATTGTGTAAGTGGCTGGAGATAGTCTAAGAAAAGAAACCTTTCTAACACATCAGAAAACAGAAAATACAGTGAACTTTATGTAATCTCCCCTGTTTTCTTTCTCATGTACATAATATGAGATTAAAACCTAAAATTTATCTCATCTAATGACATCTAATGACTAGAAAATTTTGGCTGCATTCACCAACCAACTTAATGCCAGTTTTGTGCCAAATTGTTAAGGCCAAAATTCTTAATGACATCCTCAAGAAATTTCATAATCTGTCAATATCCTATAATTTAAACCTATTCCTATTTCTCCTTCAACAAACATCTATAGACCTTCATAGTATGTACCAAGTACTTTTCTAAATGTAAGAAACAGCAAGGGATGCAATAGTAAAAACTTCACTATGTACATCCTTTAGTCCCACTTCTCTCCAATGACCATACCACGGCTCTAGCAGTCAACATTGTATCTATGCATATTCTAGAGGTGTTCTCAAGTCCTCCTTTCTTTCTTCTCTTCCTGATAAACTCTTACTTAAGTTTCAAAATTCAGGGCGTACTGCTACCATTTCTCAGGAATGTTTCTTGATGCTCCTCTGTAGAGTTTGTTGTTATTTGAACTTTAGTTCACACTGGTATTTTAAAATACCAAATGTTACAGAGTTTGTAATTATTTGTTTATCTCACTCAGTTCTTAAATTTTTGAAGTCATTGACATCTCTGAGCATCTTAGGAAAGCTATAAATAAATCCCCTTTCCTAAAAGTGACTATAGGTATCATAGCAAGTTAAGTGTAATTTTAAGGGATTCCACATTTGCTGACTTGTTAGTGTAATTCAAGGTTGGCACCATATCATAGATTTCATTCATATACATATATATATATATAATAAGTATTATATATACATATATATAAAATAAGTATTATATATACTTATATATATATATACTTTCTTATACATATGTATGTATGCACTTCTTAATCCTTATCACGTATTTAATCCATTGCCCCACCCACCTCCATTATGGTAACCATCAGTTCATTTTCTGTAGTTAAGAGTCTTTTTCTTGGTTCCTCTCTCTCTCTGTCTTTCTTGTTCACTTTGCTTATTTGTTTTGTTTCTTAAATTCAACATATGAGTGAAATCATATGGTATTTGTCTTTCTCTGACTTATTTTGCTTAGGGTAATACTCTCTAGCTTCATCCATGTCATTGCAAATCACAGAATTTTATTCTTTTTGATGAATGAGTAATATTCCACTCCCTTCTTTATCCATTCATCAGTCGATGGAGGCTTGGGCTGCTTCCATAATGAGAGATATTTGGCTATTGTAGATAATGCTGCTATAAACATCAGGTTGCATGTATCCTTTTGAATTACTATTTTTGTATTCTTTGGGTAAATACCTAGTAAGGCGATTGCTGGATCACAGGGTAGGTTTTTTGGTTTTGTTTTGTTTTGCTTTTTTGAGAGAGAGAGAGCGAATCCCAAGCAGGCTCTGTACACTCATCACAGAACCTGACACAGGGCTCAAGCTATGAGATCATGACCTGAGCCAAAATCAAGAGCTGGACATTTAATCAACTGAGCCACCCAGGCACCCCAGAATAGTTCGATTTTTAACTTTTGCGGAATCTTCAGACTGTTTTCCAGAGTGGCTGCACCAGTTTGCAATCCCACCAACATTGCAAAAGGGTTCCTTTTTCTTCATATCTGTCCCAACCCTTGTTTCTTGCATTTTTTTATTTTAGCCATTCTAAATCTAGTTCTGATTTCTATTTCCCTGATAATCAATCATATTGAACACCTTTTTATGTATCTGTTGGCCATCTGCATGTCTTCTTTGGAGAAATGTCTATTCATGTCCTCTGCCCATTTTTTAATTGGATCATTTGCTTTATGGGTGTTGAGTTTTATAAATTCTTTATATATTTTGGATACTACCCTTTAACAGGTATGTCATTTACAAATCTGCATTTCTTGAGAGTACTGAGTATATTTTATTTATTTTGAAATGACATTTTATAAGGAATGGTTTTTTAAGAAATGGAAGAGCTTATCAAGTGATGGCTACTGGGAATATTAGTGCATTAATACAATATGCTTTTTAGGAACAATAGCTCTAACCAAGCTTTTTGTGCATGGTTTTCTGAAATTTTACACAATTAAATGTAATGACTGAAGTAGACTAATAAATATGTGATTGTGACAAAAGCACACCCTTTTAAAATAATTTTAGTATATCACTGTTTTGCAAGTTGCATGGTAAACATTTATTATCTTTCATTTATTAATATTCCTCAGATTTACTTTATTGTTTCAATCAAATTTATAAATTCGAGAGGAAAAGTTAAGTTCTGAAAGGAAATTTAAATGGAGTGTATATCTTCATCTCTCTTTTAAGGTGCATACGTGAGTCTGCATTTGGAAACTTGCTTTCTTGTTCCATGAACTCAGTCCCTTTTGTGAATGACAGCATTTGCAATTTAAGTCCATCTGGAACACTTCAAGCATTCAATTCATTTATTAACTTATTATCAAGCTTGGCATATGAATCCTCAGACTGTCAGTGAGGCAGAAAACTTAAATGAAATTAGATAAACAGACTTCAATAGGACAGTATGTGTATTAGAGATATTGAAAAGAACTTTATGTTTTTCATTTTTAGGAATGTCTGTCTATTTATCTCTTTGATGCCAGATTAGTATAAATTAGGTTTGTCCAAACTTTGCAACTGACTTTGACCACTGTGGATAAACGGAAATGAAATAACTGTTGTAGCCAGAAGAGGGAGATCTTGTAAAAATATTTGTAGTACAAGTTTAAAAGAATTGTGTGATTTGTACCTAGATAGTAAAAAAAAGAGAAAAGTTTTAGAAGTTAATGCTTTCTATAATGATATTATTTCATTTTGTAGGATACTTCTTGGGAAAATGGGGCATACCAATGTACTTTATCCTTTTATAGAGAAAGCATTATTTATATTAGTATTTTTATTAATGATAAACTCTTAAAATATTAAAAATAAAACTACTAATAAATGCTATTGGTCTTATTTATAGGGGGAAATTTTTATTTATTTTAAATCAATTTATTTAAATTTCCGTCCTTTATATAATTAATTCTCTATAAAAACGTATCTAAAGCTGGCACAATAGCGTAAAAAGAAGGGTAATTATAACATTATTGATCAATAAAAATTAAATATATGATAGCTAGCTCAAATATACATACACATACAACTATTTGAACATATGTTTGGGCTATAGTATATATTCTTTTTCTGTATTTGTCTCTGCCTCTCTGTCACACACACAGGTGTACATATACATATATATTCGTATTACAATGTGAAGCCATTCATCTTTGCCCCTTTTGATGGTGTTAAAATATGTGAAAACAATCACAGATGGGGTATTGATTGTACCACCTGGAGGGCTTCATTTGATGAATTTATGACATGATATGAGGAGACGTTTGTCACTGCTTATTATTAATCCTTTTTACAGCTAATTCATATTACTTAGAAATTGGTATTTCTTTTGACTTCCACCAGTTAATTTCCATAGGTACTACCAAAATGTATGTTTTTTTGTTTTGTAAAGGTTACCCTGTGAAAAATTATTGATATTATGACCAGATATAAGTTCAGTTGCCCTAACATATATGAATACATTTAGCAAGTTTAATGATACATTTATTCACCTGAATTATTAGATCCAGCCCTTAGTGGACCTTTATTTCAGAAACAGCATGCTGCATTCTTCTTAATCTCAAATTAATACCTGGGACTTCAGATCAAGAGTAACAAGACTTGCCATGGCCAATCTTCTTTAGACTCATCCACTAGAGAAAGCTGCAGATCTTTGTTTTTGTGGTACCGTAATCCTTTGAGTTCCCAGCGTAGGAACCTGCTTTCAGCATCTGTACATGAAATACTGGAATCTATGTGGCCTTGCCTCTTACTGACTAAATCTCAGCTTTCTCCACAATGAAGCCTTGCATTGAGATCTTCCTCATGGGGCTCATATCAGCAGTAGACTTTCCTTCAATTTAATGTAGTCTTCATTGAATCATCCTAAAAGAACACATCTGTACATCATTGAAACATTTTGTAAACTTCTTCTAAAATTATGGAAGTATTTTTCTATATCTGAATATCATTGAATGGAAAGGGACCCTCTGATTTCCAATGCTATACACTTAGTTTTCAAGGTAAAACCATAAGTATTGTTAAAACAAGTAGTTATTTCTGTAGAAAAATTCACCAGAATACAGAAGAGAAATATTAATTATAAGAGTGATTATTTTTTATATCAAATGTGGTAACGCGCATTCCTCTCTTTGGTGGAAAGAGAGGGAAGGAGCTGGAATATGCAGTAGGATACTATTGATGTAATGTTACCATAGGTAAAACAACAGTGTACGTTGGGTAGGGGTAGATATGTAAGTAATGAAAGTATAAAAGCATAAGTGAGATTGATGAACTATTTTATCAGGATACTAGACATCATCCTAGAAGCAGAGAATTCTAACTCCAATTGGCATTTGATTTTTTTAAGTTTATTTATTTTGAGAGAGAGAGAGTGCAAGCAGGGGAAGGTCAGAGAGATAGGGGGAGAGAGGAAGAATCCCAAGCTTGGAGCCTGTTGTGGGGCTCAAACTCTTGAACCACAAAATTGAGATCATGACCTGAGTTGAACCAAGGGTTGGATGCCTAACCAACTGAGCCATGTAGTTGCTCTGGCATTTAATTTTTTGTGTGTTTTTTAAATTTATTTTTTGAGAGAGAGCACACAAGGGGCAGAGAGCATGAGGGGTAGGGGTAGGGGGACAGAGCATCCAAAGTGGGCTCTGTGCTAACAGCAGAGATCCCAATGTGGGGTTTGAAACCATGAACCACGGGATCATAACCAGAACCTAAAACAGATGTTCGACAGATTGAGCCACTCAGTCGCCCCGGGCATTTAATTCTTTAAGTCAGAAGTTTTCAGAGTGCTTTATATCTAGTTTGTTCCTTAAATGTTACATAATCAATATTATTAGTATTTTTATCTATAATTTCAAATATTATCTCCCTGTTTCTTGCAGTTACCTTAAAGTTGCACAGAATTTGCTTTTCCATTTTGAAGATCAATCAAAATGAGTCCCCATGAGAAAATAATAAATGCCAGTCTGAAAACTGGGAATTACATCTCCTTGTCCAGCTTATTGAGGAAAAGAAAATAAGAACAATATAAATATAGAAGGGTAGCAGAGTCTTCCTCATCCGCTGTGGAAGAAAAGATGCAGTTACTTTTTAAAAATGGACTTTCTTAGTCTATAGGCATTTTAAAGATTTAATTTTAATGACTCAATTGCACAGAGCCATCTCTGTCACTACCTGTTTAGTGTTGCTAGAATGAAGTTAACCACACCGTTGTCCTTCAAAGCATAAGTGTTATCTCTCTCTTTTTAAAACCTATTATCATGTGGATTCCACAGACTTTATTAGAAGATCTAATGATGATTGGCTTTTTTACCTGAGAAATGTTCTTTTGATGCTATGTCTGCTAGTCATATTAATTACATTCCGAAGGCCAGCACAGTTTGTCCTGGATGGAAAGCATATGTATGTCAATTCCAGAGTCCGGTGATTTGTAAACTTTTGTGTGTACTTAAGGAAGAGAGCATGCACCTATGTGTATAGCTTAATTTTTTAATTTTTGTGTATTTAAAAATTTTTAATGTGTGTTGATTTTTGAAAGATAGAGACAGTGCGAGAAGGAGAGGGGCAGAAAGGGAGACACAGAATCTGAAGCAGGCTCCAGGCTCTGAGCTCTCAGCACATTTCTGTGCTGACAACTCAGAGCTTGTTGCGGGGCTTGAACTCACAAACCACGAGGTTATGACCTGAGCCGAAGTCAGACACTTAATTCACTGGGCCACTCAGGTACCCAAAATTTTATAATTTGTTGAAGTAAATTCTGCTTTCTAAATCGCCCTTGCTCCTTACCTATTGGCTAGTTTTGGTAATAAGCTTTGTCATTTTTTCCTCTAGTAACTACAGGTCTGGGAGGTGACTGTGAGCTCCAACTAAATTCAAAGTAGCATCAGTATTGGGAATAAATCATTCATTATTTGTAATTATAACCTGGCATTGCAATCACATGGGAAGAAGGGGTGATTTAATTAGCAACACAAGTATATAGCAACAACATGATATAACATACTTCTTCTCATATCATATATAAGCTGAAAATCAAAACCAGTGCTTTTCTTTTTTTTCTTCATTATTTATTTATTTATTTATTTACAAATAGTTTATTGTCAAANAGTGCAAACATATGATATTTGTCCTTCTCTGCCTGACTTATTCTGCTAGGAATTTACCCAAGGGATACAGAAAAGCTGTTGCATAGGAGCACATGTACCCCAATGTTCATAGCAGCACTCTCCACAATAGCTAAAACATGGAAAGAGCCTAAGTGTCCATCAACAGACGAATGGATCAAGAAGATGTGGTTTATCTATACCATGGAATACTACATGGCAGTGAGAAACAGTGAAATCTGGCCATGTGTAGCAACATGGATGGGTGTTATGCTTAGCAAAACCAGTGCTTTTCTAATGCAGGACATTTCCTCAATGGAAAGTTAAGGTATGTGACAATTGTTCTGCAAAGAAAAGCCTCTTTGCCAGTGTGTGTGTGTGTGTGTGTGTGTGTGTGTGTGTGTGTGTGTGTCTGTTAACCTTGGGATTGATAGCTATCTGATAACTGGGTAGCTTTCCAAGATGATATAGCAAGAGATTAAATGTGTATCAACTGAGAGAGAAGTATATTTCATTAATTCCCTTCAATAGTTTTTGGATCAGGAATATCTTACTAGTTAATTGCTCACTCTTATTTTGTAGAAAGTTGATCTAGGAAGACATTTTAAATTCAGCCTTATAAGTGATTGTTTTATTTCTCAAACTCACCTTTTTTTCAGTATGGATTCCCTAGAACCTCCAAATTTTTTTCCCTCAAGACTATGTGGTCCTACCAGCTATAGTTTTACTATTAATAAAATATGCTAAGTTTCAGTGGAAAGAGAAATTGTCTGAGTGAAAACACTTCTGTTTTAACCCTCATTTACTACTTACTAGTCATCGGACTTTGAAAAAGTCCATTTAGATCCTTGTTACTCTTCTATATAGTCAGAACAAGGTAGCTAATTTGACCATAGTTCCTATTTCTATTTATTCAATGTCAAAGTATACATGCAAGCATATTAAAACAATTAAAAACAACAGATAGTAGAAAACAACACACATTTTTTGTTTGTTTGTTATTTGAAAAAAACAACTTTTCGAGCTCTAATGTAGCAGATTCTAACTAGGTATGTGAACAATTATTGTCACTTACAGCATGGAGAAGAAAAGAACAAAAGAATAAATGAAAACTAATGAATTCCTTAGTGAACGTAATAATGCTTCTTATCTTCGTGAAGTTAAAAAAATAGCACAGTGAATTTCCCTCAGGATAATGATTGCACTAACTTTTCACTCTCATTGCCACTTTCTATGCTTCATACTTTCTGTTTCTCTTTTTATGTGATCATTATTTGAGTGGTTTATTTTCTAATACTTAATTTTTGTCAAAACTGTCTCAATTCTCAATTTATTGTACTGCAGACAATACAGAGAAGGTATTATTTTTTAACTTGCTCAATTATATTTTGAAATATTTGTTATTGACAATATAATTTATTTTAGATTTATAAGTAATAGTGGTAACTATAATGTGACCTACCATTTGGCATAATGTTACTTAAAGTCTACCATCTGCCATTTTGTGCATGTTTATAAAATTTTATTGTTAATGACACATTTTAATTTTCTACACTCATTATTTTTAATATGCATACTAAAATTGACAGATGGTATTTGTATATCTATGGAAATTATCTATACATTGTTATTTTAATCTGATACACAATGAAAAGCATTTTAGAGGAGAAACTATATATAACAGAATCATCAATGATATATCACTTTCTTTTCATGTTTCTTCTCTGTCATATAATTTTCTGGTTTGGGATAGTACTGAATAAACTGGGATCATTTAATTACAACATTGCCTGTTTAATGTTTACATGATTAATATCATTTGCTAGTTACAGGAAAAATGTGAAATTTAAATCAATGTAAAAATTATGGCCAATGTAAAAGTTTAATGTAAAATTAAGTTATATGCTAGTTGACTTAATGATGATACAAATCTTAACATTCATGTTTAAATATATAGCTACAGCTATCCATATCTATATCAATCTAGACATTTTAAATCTTTTATCAGTTGTCATAATAAATCAACTTTAAAGCAAAAAAAAGGGATTAAAAAACACAGTAGTAATCATTTATTGTGTAATTATTGTGTACCATACAGTATAGACTGTGAAAAACAACTGACTGTGATGCTATTAAAACAATTCCAGATTTCTGCTCAACCAAGATTTAAGATCTTCGTTCTTTAATAAATACTGCAGATTATTCTTATGTGGGTGTCCTAAATTCATACTTTATAATGAGATGTTATATTACATACAAGACTGTACACATTCAAACAAAAAGATTCATTTAATTCTGATAACGATACATCTTCAAGATGGTTTGTACAGCCCTATTTTTTAGATAAGAAAACTGAGCATGCATTACTTTGGAAATTTGCCTGGAATCACAGACCTCAAAATGGCTGATGTGTGTTTCCAAATAAAGTCATTTTAACTTAAATTAGATAGTTTTAAACTACATAAAGTATGTGTGTGTGTGTGTGTATGTATATGTGCGCATGTGTGTATGTATATATATTTGTTCCTGCACAGACACATGGAAATATCCTGTTGATATAAAAATCAATTTTTAGGGTTACTATTTCAATGGTAATGTGGTACAGCAAGGAGGATAATATAGTCTTGAAGGAGTGGACAGTCAGTTACCAGAGCTAAATGTGCATGTGAATCTTCTTTTATTTACAGAGAAAGGTTTTTGCATAGGAAGGGTTATTTAAGCATTTTAAAAAAGAAAAAAAAAAGTTAAGGTGGAGTGAATATGACAAGGTCAACAGAGTCCTAAGAGGAGGGATTTAGACCACACCACTCCATTGCTATCCATTTATTCATCCTCTGTTAACTCTCTATATTTTATCTCCCTCATTGACTATTCTAAATGATTTTCATTCTTTCAGTTAATTTCCCAAATGAATCTTTAATATGGTGATGATCTAAGCCACTGGCCTTTATTTCTGTTTCTTCTTGCTTCATTTTTTAAATATTTCTTTTAATGACTAGTATTTTTATTCAACATCCAAGATATGACATACATATTCCTGATACTATTGATGTTTATTATCCCTGTTTTTGGTATATTATTCGCATTTCTGATTCTCTCCCTCTCACTTTATTTTGACCTAAAGATACACAGTTACTCTTAGGATTAGGATTGCTGCAAATAACACTGACCTCAAAGTAGGGACTTAAATAAGCTAAAATTCTAAAAAACAAAAGCAAAACAAATAGAAACAAAATTGTAGTTAGGCAGTCATAGATAGCTATCAAAGCCACCCTACCATGTCTGGGACTCAGGGTCCTTTTTTCTTCTTGTTTTTTTTTCCCAAGGTCATGTTATGTTCATGATGTTGTTTGAGATATTCCATTCACATTCCAGGAAGTATGGCAAAGAAAGAGGAGAGAAGACACTCTCATCTTTTTAAGATGTCACAGAGATACAAATATCACTGAACAATAGCATCTCATTTGTGATAACTTGAGCACAAGGCCATATCTAGCTATAGAGAGGATTGTGTGGTGCAATGATTTAGCCAGGTTTTAGATTGCTAAGTGTAACATATGAGTTCTTTTACTAAAGGTAAATGGCAGAATATATATTGAGGGGAAAGTTACAAGTGCCTAACCATGCATTCTAATTTGTGGCAAGAAAATACTAAATCCTTTAACTGGCTATGGTCTCAATCCCTTTTTTCCATTCTCAGGTTTTCCAAATTTGTAAATACTTTCTTCTCTTACTCATGGTGCACACTCTCCTTAATCCCCTGTGATATTTCATGAAGAAAAGAACTGTCAAAACTATTTAGAAAATAGTTTGTAATAATTTTACAAATTAATTTAAAACTGATTCATGTTTTTTACAGAATTTTTCACAGTTGAAGGGAAAGTAAAAAGAGTTAAAAGGGTTATTATTTGAATGAAATAATTTTGACTAGTAGGTGAGAATTGAAATATTTATCCAAACATATTGTAATTATTTACTTGTGTGAAAGAATGTTTTTATCGGTCCAGAATCAGCAGTGTGACTTAATCAGAAATAGAGAACTGACCTTCAATTGAATCCAAAGTCAGTTAGCTTCTTCTGGAAACGTATATGTTCTTAGGAATTTTTGTTGCTCTTTTAGAATTTGCTTTTAGGGTTATAGTGAATTCAAGACTTTTAGATTTATAATTATTCTCAGCTTACTATTTCTCAGCTCTGAAGTATTGAGATAATTATAACACCTCCTCCATAATTGGAGCCATTCATTAGTTTTTTTTTGGATAATACTAAATGTTTGGTAAAATGTGTAAATAGAAAATTATAAAAAGTCCTTTGAACTCTAAAAGTCTTATGATGTCAACAGGTTCATTTTATAACTTAAAAACATCAATCATTAATGTATCTTACGATTTTTCAAATATCTTGCCTTGATCCAAAATTTTATCATTCATTGTCCTTTATATATTTTGTATTCATTCCATCAGTTTTAAATATTAATGATTTCTGCCAGCTAAATAAGTACTTGAAATTTAATGTACCAAGGTGGTTACCAGATCATTAAGCATTTCGTACTTATAGGTAGGTACATATTGTCCATATAACTGAATGCCGGTAAACATGACTTTCAGCTTACTTAAATTAATAATTATGAGCTCAAAACAACCTGTACATATATCTTCAATTTTTTTTGAGCCTACAATGATCTAATTGTGGTGGGAAAAGAGTAGTACTACCAGGAACTCATGGGTATTCTTCATTTATTTACAAATAAACTATTTTCCCCATAATTAGTAAATGATATATGATAATAAATGAATGATTTTTCTTTTGAATCTAAGATATATAGCACACTATATAAAAGATGGTGAATTAAAATAATTTTTAAAGAATTCTACCTCCCATTTTGAAATGTATGGAACAAACAGCAAAACCTTGAAGAATACAGAATACTATTTTTATCTCTTATTTATGTGTCTCTAGCCCGACCATGAGTTTCTAAATTTATGAACACATTTCTCAATATCAGCTTTCTGTTTGCTTCATTTTTCAAACTTACCCTTCAATATTTATAATGTAGATTTAACTCTAGAACAATGTGGTAGTTAGGGGTACTGTATAACTATTTTTTTAATGTTTATTTTATTTTATTTTTTTAAATGTTTCATTTATTTCTAGGAGAGAGAGAGAGACAGCATGAGCAGGGGAGGGTCAGAGAGAGAGGGAGTCACAGACTGAAACAGGCTCCAGGCTCTGAGCTGGCAGTCAGCACAGAGCCCGACGCAGGGCTCGAACCCACAAACCGTGAGATCATGATCTAAGCGAAAGTCGGACGCTTAACCGACTAAGCCACCCAGGTGCCCCTGGGGTACTGTATAACTATTAACTTCCCCAAAACATAAGTACTGAAAACCCACTGTTGACCAAAAGCCTTACAAATTGCATAAACAGTCAATTCTGTGTTCTTATAAGAACATAAGCTAGAGAAAATAAAAAGTTATTTGTTCTTCTTTATATCTTGTTAGAAAACTAACAGTAAGTTATAGAAAGCTAAGAGATATGGAGGGCTTACATCTCAACAGATTCAGCAACTTCTTGATATAATGATATTCTTTATCCCTAAATATAAGTAATTACTATGCTATTTATTAACAGTGTCAGTAAATTATTACTGTTAATCACATTAATATTAATAAATGTTGATAATTTAGTTTTCAAAGACCTACAGTGAAGACTACATATTTTCTGGAAAATGTAAAATCAGATAAAACAAATCTTATTTTTTAAGTATTTTTTAAATATTTGTTTATTTTTGGGAGAGAGAGAGAGTAGGGAAAAGGCAGAGAGGGAGACACAGAATCTGAAGCAGGCTCCAGGCTCTGAGCTGTCAGCACAGAGCCCATTGCGGGGCTTGAACCCATTAACCGTGAGATCATGACCTGAGCCAAGGTCAGGCACTTAACCTACTGAGCCACTCAGACACCCCAAGGTAAAACAAATTTTAAGCACTTTCTTCATATTTGAACATTTTTATAGATGGAAAAAATGATCAAATAATTCCAAATCTTCCTTCTAAAGTGGGGGTTGTGGCACAAGATCTGTGAAAACTCTATTTCTGCTTTGTCACTTTGTTTCCTGCTAGGCTCTTCCAATAAGGTGTTCTGTAAAGAAGACTGCAAGGCTTGAGGAGAGAGGGACAGATTTCTTTCCATTGGAATTTTCTTCCTATTTGTGCTTCCTATTCTTGTGAATGTCACTCGTCCTGCTTTTTCACCCCCAAATCAGCAGTTTGTTACACTCTGGTTTTCCACCTCGCAGTTTTCCACCTCGGAGAACTACTCTTGTGACCTCGGAGAGCAATCAGCGCCAGGTGGCTAGTGTCCCTTTCTCTGAGGTTTGGTGTAGCTCCATGTCACCGTCGTCTCTGCTCAGAGGCACTGGTATAATCAAGCAACAAGTTTGAGTTTCAGCTCCACAGTATCCTTCATGCAAGCCTCTAAATTTTAATAATCATCAGAAATTCTTCTCTCTCTTTTCCAACCCTAGGAGCAGTAGCTGCTTCTGGAATTTGCTACTTTTGTTATATCTCAGTGATCTGCTTTGGCCTTTTCAGTCCTGCAGTATCTAGAATCCTTTATAGTAAATTCTGTTAAACCAATTAATGCAAATATCTGTCTCTTGATTATATTCTAAGTCATGCAATCAAGTATTGAATATCTTATAATAAAAATTTGGTAAGTAGTATTTTAATTGGCAAGGCTTGTTATATCTAATTCTTATTTATTATGATTTTTTGTCATTAAAGACATAACTCCCAGACTCAATTAACTTTCCTATATTATACTTTAAGGCAAAATATGATCATTAAGTAAAAAAAACGAAACACATATGTAGTGGGAGTTTAAAAGAGGAAGACGCCATTTCTTGTTGGAAAGTTTGATGTGGTAGATTTTGATGAGTGAATAGAATTCCCATGAGCAAGGATTCTGGAATGATGGGAAGGATATTGATATTAAAAGAATCAGGCTCCTGGGTGGCTCAGTTGATTAAGTGTCTGACTTCAGCTCGGGTCATGATCTCACAATTGGTGAGTTCGAGCCCCTCATTGGGCTGTCTGCTGTCAGCACAGAGCTCACAGATAAAATTTCTGTCTCCCTCTGCCCCCTCCACTCCCAAGTAAATAAGCAAGATGGACGAAAAGGTACAAATGAGGGATACTTGAGGGGAACTTCAATCAGAGCATTTGATTACAGGAAATAGAAACTCAAAAACATGGGATGTGGGTCTTTGTGAACCATAAAATAGTGATACCTATAAAAGTACAAATTAAAACAATGGGAGGCAATTTCTGGATAGTAAAGTATTATAGATTGTAAAACAAATTGGTTATTATATATGTAATTGAAAATAAAAAAAATAACCTGTAGAGATAAATATGGAATTAAGGTGAGAAAATTATAGTTTTAAAAATCATAAACAAAATAATATTAGTCACAAATAAAACTTTCACAAAGTTTTTAAAGTTGCAATAGGTGTCATTTGAAGAAATGGTGTAGATCAGTATATTTCTCTGTCCCACTGACTTTAGGCTTGGTCTTATAAATTACTTCAGCTGGTGGCGGAGGTCAATGACTTGAGAGCTGAGGATGAAACATGCTTATTTGGTTTATACTGTACTTTGATGATCATAAGATTTGCCATAAGGGCAATATACCTGGGTAGCAGCCAGAGCAAGAGGTATGTGGAGGCATGCAGAGCTGACATGAATCTGATCCAAAAATTGAAGCCAAAAAGAGCTTATCTGTAGCCTGAAGCAGAATTATGCAAGCTAACTTATAAACCTTTCAGGAAAAAAAAAATGCTTATTGTAGACCAATAACTTCTGGGGTCATTTGTTATATGGCAATAGTTGACTGATACATGCAATATTTTATGATTTGGGGGATGAAAACAGTCAAAGCAAATAGCCTAGTTAAAACTCAGTATGCAGGGGTGTCTGGGTGGCTCATGTCGGTTAAGCATCCAACTCTTGGTTTTGGCTCAGGTCATGGTATCGTGGTTATGTGGATTCAAATCCTCCATGGGGCTCTGTGATGGCAGCATGGAGCCTGCTAGGGATTCTCTCTCTTTCTCTCTCCCTTTCTCTATCCCTCCCCGTCTCATCCTGTCTCTATCTCTCTCAAAAATAAATAAGCTTTAAAAAAATTTTTAAAAACCTCAATACGCAAACTTCAACTTTTTTTAACTTAGGCATAAGTGGTAAGTTATTTCTACAGACCTCTATAAATTTCTCTAATAAAGTGTCATAAGAGATTATTGCTTATAATTTATCAAAATATTTGAAATCGGCTACAAAACTAAATAAGATACCAAATATGATAAGATACGAAACTATCTTTATGTTAGAATAGGTTTGTAGACNGAAATCGGCTACAAAACTAAATAAGATACCAAATATGATAAGATACAAAAATATATGTTAGAATAGGTTTGTAGACTATTGTGTGTGTACACAGTGTACTATGTAAATATACTGAAAGATAGTGTCTGTATTAAAAAAAATAAAAATAGGGGCGCCTGGGTGGCTTAGTCGGTTAAGCGTCCGACTTTCGCTTAGGTCATGATCTCGCGGTTCGTGGGTTCGAGCCCCGCGTCGGGCTCTGTGCTGACTGCCAGCTCGGAGCCTGGAGCCTGTTTCAGTCTGTGACTCCCTCTCACTCTGACCCTCCCCTGCTCACGCTGTCTCTCTCTCTCTCTCTCTCCTAGAAATAAAACATTAAAAAAAATAAAAAAATAAAAAAATTAAAAATAAAAACTACCTTTGTAATAATACTCAACTTCTTTCCTCAGCACTGTAGGTTTATTATCCAAATACATGGTAGCAAATATTTCACCTGTTTCCCATAGGAACCTGGGTCCAAGTTAGACAGTACCTTAATTTTTTGCCAAGGATTAGCCAATTCTATTTGCATGTCATATTCTAAGAAGATAACTTTCTCATTTGAAATTTTCCAGTGAATATAATAAAACAATTAAAATGCTTCAAACACATATTGTAACTGCCTTCTCCTACGTTACCTGAGTGGAAAATGTCAAGCTTATATTGCCATTTTAATTGATTCCCAACATTTAACTCTAACCTTTTTAATGCAGTTAAGACTTCAAAAAATTTTTTTCTCCATTTTGTTTTGTTTTGTTTTGTTTTGCTTCACTTCATGAGGCAGTAACAGAGGTCTTGTTTCAGTGCTTGTGAGATTTCTGGGTACTTTCTTCTGCTTTTGTCCTTCTAAGAATAACACCTTAAAATATGAATTAAATCAACTTAAAGTTCTTCACATCTCTCACACTCCAAAAATTCTGAAACAACAAAACCATTCTTCCAAAGTTAACCTCACTGCAACCACTATAATATGTTTCCAAAAAAACCAGTGATGTTTCAGTGTTATTCAAAAGTGGGTATAGACAACATAAGAAAGAAGAAAATAATTATTTAGGCTACAGCTTTTGCAAAATGCCAGCCCAATGTTTAGAATTTATACTATACTTGGAGAAAATCACCCATCAAAATGTCAATTATAACATTTTGTTTAAAAAGTTTTGCATGCATACATACATCATTTCTCTCTTAGCATTTGAAATGGTGCTTTTTGCCCAAATGTGAACTTTTAGAGGGACATACTTGTCTCCTGTGTTCCCCTAAGGCTCCGGCATTTTCTTGGTTCTCATCTCATGTATTTACAAATCTATACTTTGAAATAGTCTGTGAATTCAAGCCACTGGACAGTTGAAATATGTATGAGGATTTTGTGGGGAAACAGACTGTATTTAATTCTACTACCAAGATGTCCCACTATGAAACATAAAACTGTGGTACCCCTCAAAGTCTCCATGCCCTTCTCATGCCTTTTCTCTGTTTCCTTTTCTGGAAACATTCCATAACACTTCTGTTTCATCTCAGTGTTAATGAGTCTGCTGCAGATTCCTAAAAGATAATTCCAGGTCCATAATTCTGCTTCCAAAGATATTTTCTTCCTAATCTTATCATTTCTGTATTTCAGAATCGCCCTCAATGCTGTTCCTAATTAAAACTGCTTGGCTTCAGAAGCTTGAGGAAGCAAAGACCTGATGAGAACCTCTATAGGCTGTACTGTAATATGTACAACAAAATCTTTACTTTTCCTCTATTTTCTTTTTAAATTGATAAGACTTGAGTAATTTGAGCTATTTCAAAGACATCAGAAACATTCCTATCTATTACATTATTTCCTGTCATTACAGATTGATTTAGGTTTTCTCAAAAATTGTCCAATCCTAACTCCCAGTACCTATGAATGCAATTTTATTTGGAAATAGGTTCTTTGCAACTATCAAGTTAAGATGAGATCAGTAGGATGGGCTGTAATACAGTGTGACTGATGTCCTTATGAAAAAGGGAAATTTGGACACTGAGATGGACATGGGTAGAGGGAAGATCATATGGAGACACAGGAAGAATGCCATCGATAAGGCAAGGAGTGCCTGTGGCTGCCACAAGATAGGAGAGTCATGGAGCAGATTCTCCATCACAGCCCTCAGGGGAAACCAATCCTGCTGACACCTTCATTTCAGACTTTTAGTTGTCACCAAAAGTGTAAGACAAAAAAATTGTAATGTGTAAGCCACTGAGTTTGTACTGCTTTGTTATGGTAGCTGCAGGACACTTTTACACCTACAAATGAATGCTTTTGTATTTCATTTACTTTCTGTTAGTTTCCTATACCTTTAAGGCAAGACCTGGAAATATTTTTAATAATTAATTTGCTTTCAAACTTAGCTCCATCCTTCTCTACCTGGTGAAGGAAGACACTATTTGATATTGAAGGATTATCTTTTCTTTGTCTTTCAGTTTGCTTTGAATCCATGCATTTGTTTTGTTAATATATTCTTCATGATTCTGTATTATATGTCTTTTGACTATAAAAACATCCAATTATTTCAAAAAATTTTTTGATTCCCCAAATAGGGTAATTCCACTGGGAAGATTTCCAACTACCTGTATAGAATCCCAAAAAGCTGGATTTAATTTATTTTTTATATATGGCTTCACTTAAGCATCTCATCGTCCATGAAGTCCCACTTAGAGTCTGTTGTTCTCTTAGCTTTACTACTTATTATTCTATTTTTATTTTACTTCACTTAGGATTATTTTAATCAAGAAACTCAAAAAAATGCTTGAATTCATGCTGATACTCTCCAATCTTTTTTTAAATTTTTTAAATTAAATGTTTTATTTATTTATTTATTTATTTACTTATTTATTTATTTTGAGAGAGAGTGCAAGTAGGAAAGGGGCAGAGAGAGAGGGAGAATATCAAGCAGGCTTCACGCTGTCAGCACAGAGACTGATGTAGGGCTCAAACTCTAAACTGTGAGATCATGACCTGAGCGCAAATTAAGAGTTGGACACTTAACCGACTAAACCACCTAGGTGCCCCAATGTTCTCTAACTTTTTTTTTGAAATGTGTCCACATATTACCCAATAAATTAGTGCAATTGTTCCAATTAGTAAAGGACAGTCATCATATACAACTCTATACTTTTTTGCCTCCAATCCTTCTTATGGATGTCTTCACCTTGTTACTGCCTTTAACATCTTGACTCTTTCTTATATATGAAATCTTTTTGAATCCTGATCCAGAAAGCAAGTGTGGCTTCAACTTTCCTAGTTTTAATTTCAATAGTTAAGTATGGTATATTATCTTTCTTTTTTCCTGTTTTATGTATTTCTATTTAAGACTTTCACCTTTTTCTAAGCAAATCTCTTCTTTTGCTAAATCAACTTGCTTTCCTTTGCTTTTGTTTTCATTTTCAACACAGTTCCAATTCTGAAAAAAAAAAGCTGCTTTTTAAACTAATTTCATTCTTCACTATGTCTCTGTACAATCTTAAATCCAACTGACAAAGTGTTATGAGAACAGTAATTTTAAATTATCACTTAGCCCATGGGTTTATAATAATTACAATGATTTTTTTTCTCTATCTCATCTTAGTTGTATGGTATATCATGGTATCAAATCTCCATGCACATTTTCTGTTCACTGAACAAATCCATCCCACTGTGATGTTGATTTATCCACAGGCTGTGGGTTCCTGAAATCGACAATTATAATCTGGGTGGATGTCAGAACTGGTTTGAAAGCCAGGTGGGAAGTGACCACAGGAGTTTCTAGGAGTGTCTCAGGGATTTAAGACAATTCTTTCCTTGGCCTTGAATGTTGTTCAAAGATATAGAGGAAAACTATGTAGCAGGCCATGCCCCATGATGCTATAGAACAATCTCTTAATCTTAATGTATGCCTAAAATCATGTATGAATAATCTTTGTTTTTCTTATTTGTTTATTTTCATTTTTAAGTCTTATTTTACATACATGAGTAAGAAAAATTAAAAGTGTTAGCAAAACAAACAAAAACAAAACAAAACCCCAAAACTATTCTACTTATCAGTGTCACAGAATCTGCCTATATTTGCATTTACTGAGATGAACTTTACTGGGATGAAAATATTTTCATCAATAATGCAACAACAGATGTTATTTATGGTATCACCTCTGCCACATGAAGATCTTTAGGCTTGTCTCACAAAACTTTGCTTCACAGTTTACTTCTTTATAAATGCACTCATATGGTTTCAAATCAACCTGTGATATATGCATGGTTCAGATGGAATATATCTTTGTTGTTTTTTTTCTTCCTTGTCAAGAGGAAAACAAATGATGATTTTTTAAATGGCTTGGCAAACCTTTAATCCTTTTCCCTCTGTATTCCCTCCCTGCCCATCTCCTAGTTTGAGAATTCTTTGGATTGAGTTGCCCATTGGCCTGTAGGAAGACTTATTTTCACTCATCGAATCTCCATTTTTAAAGGTGTGTTTGTTTGTTTGTTTGTTTGTCTAGAGTGTGGAGGGGGGCAGAGAGAGAGGGAGAGAGAGAATCTCAAGCAGGTCCCACACTGTCAGCACAGAGCCTTATGTGGAGGCTCAAACCCATGAACCATGAGATCATGACCTGAGATGAAATTAGGAATCAGATGCCTAACTGACTGAGCCACCCAAGTACCCTGAATCCCTGCATTTTTAACTCCACAAACTAAAGGTAAATTTATACCACTGCAATAAATGAAAAGGCCAGCCTTATGTGCAGCCCCAGTTATAAAGCATATAGCAAGAACAGCATATTTTTGCTCACTTTGGGTGTAAGTTGTCTTAGGGAACCTATCCCCTGACCCTTGAGCCTGGTATACTTAGTTCTGAACTTGGTAGTAGCTTAGCCCACTATTAATGTTGGAGACATTACAGCAGTGAGGGAACATCTAGGACAGTAAAAAAAAAAAAAAAAAAAAAAAAAAAAAGAAAAAGGAAATATAGGGTCAACAAATTTGGAAACAGGGAAGTTGCGGAGCAGTGAGGAATGTCAGCGTGCCTTTATGGCACCATGATTCTTCATGATGTCCTAGCTTCTGAATATAGAAAAAACCTTTTGGGTGATAATGCAGTAAGAGCAGCAAAGAGTATGGATAACAGTGTTTGTTCTTCCTCATGAGGAGAAGGAACAAAAAGTAACTGCTTTGCTCTCTAAAAATTTATTCTTCCAGACCAAAACATAATTCACACATATCAATGAAATTGATATTAAACTTATTCATGGAGTTCATCACATACCAGGAAAAAAAGTAGGCAAATATCTATTTGATTGCTTAGAAAATGATACAAAAATAATTCCTTTAATGAAACCTTACCTTAATTCTTGATAATCATATGTTTTAAAAGTGAAGTCTGAAGAATAGTAGAAAAATTGCTGATATTCAGAATCTGAAATTGTTGTGAAATAACTTCTAACTCTGTCACCTTGTGTAAATTTTTCTGTCTCTCTGATTCTTAGTTTCTTCATTGGCAAAATAGGGATAATAAAATTACCTATTGAATAGGGTCATCATGAGGACAAAAAAATACCTTAAGTAAAAAAAAAAAATCTAGTACAGTGCTTTGTATATATGAAGTGTTCCATACATATGATTTACTTTTTTTTTTTTACAAATAGTTTATTGTCAAATTAGTTTCCACATAACACCCAGTGCTCATCCCCACAAGTGCCCTCCTCCATGCCCATCTCCCCCTCCCCTCCCCCCCACATCCGTCAGTCCTCAGTTTTTGTCAGCATTCAAGAGTCTCTCATGGTTTGCCTCTCTCCCTTTCCCCCACCATTTCCGCCCTTCTTCTCCCCCTTGTTCCTCAGTTAAGTTCCTCCTAATCCTCCTATACGTGCAAACATATGATATTTGTCCTTCTCTGCCTGACTTATTTCGCTCAGCATAACACCCTCAAGGTCCATCCATGTTGCTACACATGGCCAGATTTCATTGTTTCTCATTGCCATGTAGTATTCCATGGTATAGATAAACCACATCTTCTTGATCCATTCGTCCGTTGATGGACACTTAGGCTCTTTCCATGTTTTAGCTATTGTTGAGAGTGCTGCTATGAACATTGGGGTACATGTGCTCCTATGCATCAGCATTTCTGTATCCCTTGGGTAAATTCCTAGCAGTGCTATTGCTGGGTCATAGGGGAGTTCTATTGTTAGTTTCCTGAGGAATCTCCATACTGTTTTCCAGAGGGGCTGTACCAGTTTATATTCCCACCAACAGTGCAGGAGGGTGCCCATTTCTCCACATCCTCGCCAGCATCTAGAGTTCTCTGATTTGCTACATATGATTTACTTTTAAATTGTAACATACATGTCTTAAATTCAGAGTAGCAATAGAAAAAAAATCCATAATATATAAATGCATACTTCAGATGTGTCAACATCTTTCTTGCTGTTAATATATACTTCCATTGTCTTCCTCCCTTCAATTCCTTAACTTTGTCTCAGTAAGACCAAAGAAAGAAGCCAGTGGTAGTTTCTTATTTCTAGGATTGATAAATATATGATTTCCCTAACATAGTGTCTAGTTAGCAGAAACTTTGAAGAATAATGGACAAGAGATAATGGTGGTAAAAGGTTAATGTTCCCCTAAAATCTGAATTTTAGTGTCTGCCCATTTCTGTTGTTCAAATACTCTCATCATGGTCAATATCAAGCTACTAAAAGGAGTTGCTGAAGCACAGTTAGCAAGTGATGTACACAGTAGACTCTCACGAGTTGGCACACACAGCTCTAATACACCACTACACATATTTGGGTTAATTTAAGAGGTAGAAACTCTGTATTACATGCTCCTCGTGCTTGACATAATAGCCTTTTAATTTATCTTTTCTTTTTCCAATTCTGCATAATGTTTAAAGCACATGTAACTTGACAGCACCTAATCTCAAGTATAGCCTGTATCACTTGCTTCTGGATAGGAGCTTCTTTAAAGCCTCAGTTGACCAATGGGCAATAGTTATTGGCAGGTAAATTATGTTCTTTTTTCCCTTCGACAGATAATTTGTATTACATTTCACATGATCATGACATGGACGATGGAGGGTTGCATGTGCTTCCACTAGGATTGGGTGGTAGTTGTCCACAGTGTTTATTTGCTCCATAATGCAGCCTGCACAAAACCATTTTCTTAGGCTCTTCTATCTAGAAAAAGCAGCCTCAGACATCCCAATATCATCCTTACAGTCAGTTATTAAAGTCCATAAGGTAAATTGAGGTGACATTGAGCAATGTTGAGCCAGCCAGGCTCTGTCAACTGCTAATCTAATTTCTGTCTTTGTTGATGTTCGTATTCTGAACACTCATATAAGTGATATCATATAATATGTGTCATATTATGACTGGCTCCTTTCACTTAGCATGTTTTCAAGGATTATCTATGTTGTAGCATGTTTCAGTATGTCGTTTCTCTTTATGGCTGAATAATATTCCATTATATGAATATACTACATTTCATTTATCCATTTATCAGTTCATAGATATTTGGATTGCTTTGATTTTACAATTATTAATATTGCTGCTATATGCATTTGTTTATATGTTTTTATGTGGACAAACATTTTTCAATGCTCCTAAATATATACTAATAGTGAAATTTCTGGTAACTCCACATTTACCATTTTGAAGAATATTCAAAATTGTTTAAAGTAGCTGTACCATGTACAATCATATTATCAATGTATGAAAATTCTAGTTTTCAGCATCCTTACATTAAAATATATATATATATATATATTTTTTAAAGAGCCATCCTAGTGGCTGTGTAATGAAATCTCATTGTGATTTTGATTTCCATTTCCTTAATGATTGAGGTTTATTTCATGCTTGTATTGCTTGTTTGTATATTTTCTTTGAACAAATTAGATATATCTATTTTTCTTTTGTTGCTTGTGTGAGTATAAAAAATAATTTTTACAGTAGTGGGGGTGAAGAACACTCTTTTTTATTTAAGTGGGTTTTGCACAGCATTTGGTTATAGCCTTCAGAACAACAGGGAAGACCTAGTGAGATTATACAATAATAATAAGATCAATTCTAGCTCTTTATTATTTGAATATGTTTTCCACATTAAGAAGGATGATGGGACAAATTCATTACTGGCTTCTGAGAGCTAATATTCAGGCCCTATGGCTCTGTTCTTTTATAGAGAAGGCAATTAGCTGAAGATATGTGGCTTGCCTAAGATCACCCAGCAAGTTATTGGCATAGTAGAAATGTGAACACATGGACTCTCAGTTTCCCATCTGTTGCCTAGTTCATTTGGCTGCTTTGTTAGGAGTGGGTGTATGTATGTACATTTATGTAGTGTTTCAGGAATGAGCAAAGGAAAGTGGGATGGTTTGTGCATTGTTTCAAATAGACACAGAGAAGTGGGACGATAGCAATTTCTTTATGTGCTAACAAATATATTTAAGGTGGTTCTAACACTCTGAGAAATAGGATGGCATTGTAAATTATCGCACCTATTTCAAGCATTTGGATATGGAATTCTGTATTACTTTAAATATATTTAAATAAAATAGTGAATGCTGATTTTATGCCCCTAACTTTAATTCTTATGTAGATATTTGAAGATAAAGACAGATAAACATATAGATATTTGAAGGTGAAGACATAATCAATGAACCCAGTTCATTCTTAAATGCTATTTTTATTTGCTAAAATTAAAATAATTTAATTATTTGGATAAGATCAATGCCTTATGAAATGTTAAAAAATATATATCATGTATTATACATTATTTTGAAAGCACTAGATTTACTATAATAGGTATATCATAGTCTTATATGTAGTAAATAGAGAAAAAATTGTGTCTGTCCTGGAGAAGAAATTGAAAATAAAATTTCTTTGTCCAACAACTTCAGAAAGCACTGTACTAAACAAAGCTGAATATCCAATGAAGGGACATGGTTGAAAAGTAGACACATAATAAGACGTTTCAATTAAAGAGCAGAAAGATAAAAAGGATGATGGGGAATAAACCAAAAGGAGGAGGAGAAAATAGTAGGGTAACAAAGAGGGAAAGATCAGTATGTTTGTATGTACCTTTATTTCTGCAACTTAGAAATGTTCTGTTGTGTTCTTTTCCTTTTTCTTCTTTTAGGAAGAGAGCTTTATACAGTGATGTGGAATAAAAACTAAGTTAAGTGAATATTGGTGGCATAGTCCTCAGCTGTACCATTGAATGATCAGCATGCATATATATATGGATTTTGTGTGTGTCACCCATACCTCCTCGTTTTCTACCTCCTCCATCCAGTAGTGAGAACAAGTACACAGATAAGGAAGAGGAAGATGATGGTCATCTCATCATGCAGAAGAGTGTCCTACTTCCCCTTGTGATGTTTATCCCCTTCCACCAACATGAAAATCACAGGTCAGGGAATGATAGTCATTTTATTTTATTTATTTATTTTTGAATGTTTTATTTATTTCTAGGAGAGAGACAGAGAAACAGCGTGAGCAGGGGAGGGTCAGAGAGAGAGGGAGACACAGACTGAAACAGGCTCCAGGCTCTGAGCTGGCAGTCAGCACAGAGCCCGATGCGGGGCTCGAACCCACGAACCGCGAGATCATGACCTAAGCGAAAGTAGGACGCTTAACCGACTAAGCCACCCAGGTGCCCCAGTAGTCATTTTAACATGTTGTACCAATGTAGGAGTACCTAAAGAAATATTATGATTGATTGCTGCTTTGTGTTTTTAAGAGAAATCATTATATTCATTTACTGTCTTTCTTTTTCTTAAGTTTTAATTTTCATTCTGGTTAGCTGACATACATTGTAATATTCATCTCAGGTATACAATTTAGTGATTCAACACTCATAGGGTATCTTTCTTTAGAGTAAATAAATAGCCAGTCATAAAATCAGTGATTAAGATAGAATAAAAGACTGAATCATATATATTGATGGCAACTATAAGCAGTATTAATTAGTAGATTCTTCCTAATATCAGATACCCTAAACTGTCCAGTTTTAAGGGATAAAATCTGACTGTTATTGATGTGGATTACTCAGAATATATTGGAATTTCTATTAATGCACCACTTTGTTTTAAAAGTTTTAATAATTTTTATTAGAAGTGCTTTATTTTAGAAGTGAATTTAAAAGGCAAGACTGTTGGGGCGCCTGGGTGGCTTAGTCGGTTAAGCGTCCGACTTTCGCTTAGGTCATGATCTCGCGGTTCGTGGGTTCGAGACCCGCATCGGGCTCTGTGCTGACTGCCAGCTCAGAGCCTGGAGCCTGTTTCAGTCTGTGACTCCCTCTCTCTCTGACCCTCCCCTGCTCACGCTGTCTCTCTCTCTCTCCTAGAAATAAATAAAAAATAAAAAACATTAAAAAAAAAATAAAAGGCAAGACTGTTATAAATCAAATTGAAGTCTATTACACATTTCATAGTTAATTTTCATTTACTAAAAGCTGCTAATGACCAGATGCAAAATTAGAAATGTCTAAATAAATTATTACTAGTTTTTAATATATGAAAATAGGAATTGAAATATTCTTTTGATAGACTTACACATCATATGCCACATCTTGAAGTAGGCTAACCCTATATCCTTCTCTATAAAGAAACTTCATAAAAATACTCTTATGTGGCTATATAGCCATCATGTGACCTTCCTTGATTTAAAAAAAAAATTTAATGTTTATTTTTGAGAAAGAGAGAGACAGAATGTGAGCAGGGGATGAGCAGAGAGAGAGACATGCACACACAATCTGAAGCAGGCTCCAGACTCTGAGCTGTCAGCACAGAGCCTGAAGTGGGGCTCAAACTCATGAACTGCAAGAGCATGACCTGAGCCAAAGTTGGAGGCTTAACTGAGCCACCCACATGCCTGACCCTCCTTGATTTTTAAGTAAAAATCAAAATAGTAAAGTTATCATTACATTTTAATATCTCTCTTGATAAGTATTGTATCAGTAATCAAAATAAAGTCTACCTAAACTAATACTGTAATTTGGGGAAATATAGTAAACAAACCCTACATAGAGAAGCAGGAAAAAATTCAAAACAGCGGCACAACTCAAAAATTAATATATGCTATTAAACTTTAAAGGTCTCTTTAAAGGTGCTATTATTTTATGTTAAGAACTGTATACATCTGAATTAGGAACCCAGGTTAATTTGTTGGAGGTCTTCTGCATGACCCCTGTATATTCTCTGGGTCAACTTTGTCATTGATGTGTATCCTCCAGAGAATGGCAGCTACCTAAGGTATTCCTGAACAGTCACCCTGTTATATAGTTTCTATTTTTACAATGTATGTGTCAACTTCAAGGATTTTAAGGTGTTTCACAAACTTTAAATTAACAGAGGGAGTACAAATTCCAAAAACATGCCGAAGGGTAGAAATACTTATTTTTTTGAGTTGTAACATTGTGCACAAAAGAGTGATTTGGCAGCAATGATGAGTGACTTTGCATATGACACTTTGAGGGCAAACAGCTTCCAGGGAGAATAGGATTCCAGGGTTTTTTTTGTTTTGTTTTGTTTTTCCCCTGCTAGATTGGGGGCTATGGTGCCTCAGATAAGTGACTTTCAAGCCTCAGGCAGCTGAAACTCAAGGAAACAGAAGATAAGTGAGTTTGGCAATGATACCAGATAAGAGAGTAAGATTGGACTTCTGGTAGCCTATTTTTATCTATCCCGATGTCTGCTTTTCTTCTCTAGAGATCTGCTTTCTTTTTCTCTACCATTTTCTATCCAAGAGAGTTAATGGCACACACAACCTCTATAACACAACTAATCTGTGAAGTAGGCATGAAAAGTCTCTCCTAATAGAGATCTAGAATTAAACATTGTAACATAGAAATCAGGAGTATAGATTTCAGTTCCAACTATTTTTTTTCGAGGGAAGGTCACTGAATCTCATTATTTTTCCCCCCATGGGAGTGTTATGGTATTTAATAATGATAACTTTTATCTCCACAATTCCCTTTTTCTATCTCCTTTCGTTTGTCATAAATTCCTACATTTCTTGTCAATATGTATGTTGCCACTTGTCTCACCTTCTTTTGGCCATCAGCTGTCGTTTTTACATTAGTCCTTTTAGATATAACATATCCCCATATTTTACTCTGTATCTTTGCATATCGTGGAACTGTAGACTCCTTTCCATGTAACATACTAGATGTTTTTATTAAAGTATATGCTCTAATTTTCTAGTTCTTTATACATAAAATGCATTCATATGATATACTTGTAAAGATTACAAATACATGTTTCCCCACAATCACATACAGCCTGGTAATCATATCAAATATGAAAACTAGTTGTTTTGAGATTTAAGGAAAATATTTACTGAGTTTACACAAGGAGCCTTTGTGTAAAAATCAGTACGTAACAGCTAACGGAACAAAATGTTTTCCTCAGTAAGTCCACCTCGCTTTCCTCTAATCCTGACATTCTAATGTCCCTTTCATTAAAAGTGCTGCAGAATTTCATGATGACCCATCCTACTATTCTACCTAATATAAAAAATTAAGACCACTATCACTGTCTATTCTGAGTTTCAAAATTATATCCTTTGCTTATTTTTATAGTATAGTTATTTTAATAAATGTATAAATGTAGGAGTTGCTGTGTTCTTCCAAATTTGACAGTCAATTATCAGTGATGTTTCTTCAACAAAATTTCATATTGTTTTGATGTTACAGTTTCTTTCAATTTGTGTCTAAAATTATCTTTATTCTCAAAACATTTATTACCGTGTGTTCCCTAGATTGCAAAATTCACTTTTTTTTTACTTTTATTATTCATGGAAATTGATTTTTATGTCTTCATTCTCAATCATATTGCAGTTTCCTGAGATCCTTTGGAAAGTTTTCTTTTTCAAAGGAAAAGATGGGTGATAATAAAGGAGGATTCAGGTGTTTTATGATACTAATAGCTGCAGAGGTTCTTTTTATATAGAAATGTTCAGTAATATTATTTCATCTATGTCTATAAATTTGGAAACATAGTTAATATAGACACATTTCTTCAATTATAAAATACTAAAATTGGCAGTTGAAGAAGTAGAAAACTTGAAAGGAGCAATAACTATTATATACATTGAAATGTTAGAAAAAAATCAACCCTATAATCTCAGTCCTATGGGCTTTTATATGTGAGTTCTACTATGCTTTGATTCATCACTATTTTATAGAAATTTTCAAAATTATGGGAAGAAGGAGAAAACATTAAAGTATACCTTAGTAAAATAAGGCAAAGGTAAACTAAGGAAAGACAGTTTCCAAAGACATATATTGACAGAGATGAAAAATATGTAAAGGCAACAAATCCCTTGATCTAATGGGAAATTAAAACTAATTAGTTATGATCAAGTGACACTTCTCCTGAAAATGCAAAATTGTTTTATTATCCAACATTCTATTAACTATATTAGGCAAATGAGAGTCAGTGGTCAAATAGAACACAAACTGGACCTGTTTGATCATTGTTTAATAATTGTGTTACTTTATATTTCATTTCAAAAGTTACTAAAACCTTACAAAAACAGCAGTAGTTGCAGTTGCATTGTTCCTCTTTGTCTATTCTACAGTAGAAAACAAGATTCTCCTCTGGAGCTGGATGTCATGTTCCAGGAGAAAAACTGAAAGCCTTAAGTTATAAGGCTTTTACAATGCGTGAATGGGCGGGAAGAGTCAAAGCCTTATGATTAACAATATTTATTATTTTAAGCAGCAGATTGTAGTTGTTTTTCTTGATTCAGGATGGCAAAACAAAACCTTTATCTGGAGGTTAGCATGCAATTAAGATTAATGAATAAGTTAATACTACCATCAACATTAATTTTTTCTATAGACTTCAACAATTTATTACTTTATTTTAAATATAGAAAATATCTTTGTATCTTTTAGAGCAGTTTTAGGTTCATAGCAAAAATTGAGTAGAAGATTTAGAGATTTCCCAAATATCCCCTGCCCCTGCATATGAATAATCATCTCCACTATCAACACTCCCCACCAGAGTGGTACATTTGTTATAATTAATTAACCTTCAGTGTGCCTGGGTGGCTCAGTTGGTTGAGTGTGTGACTTTGGCTCAGGTCATGAATGTGCTTTGTGGATTTGAGCCCTGTTTTGGGCTCTGTGCTGGCAGCTCAGAGCATGGAGCCTGCTTCGGATTCTGTGTCTCCCTCTCTTTCTGCCCCTCCCTGACTCATGCTCTGTGTCTCTCTGTCTCTTAAAAATGAATAAATGTCAGAAAAATAAATATAATTAATGAACCTTTACTGATACATCATAATCACCCAAAGCACATAGTTTACATTTGGATTCACAATTGGTATACATTCTATAGGTTTTAACAAATGCATAATGACATGTATCCACCATTATCATATCATGCAGAAGAGTTTCACTGCCCTAAAAATCTTGTACTTGATTGTTCATCCATACCTCCTCCACCCCAAACTCTGGCAATCATTTCTACTGTCCACATAATTTTGCCTTTTATAGAATTGTTATATAGTTAGAATTATAAATAATATAGTGTATAACCTATATTAGGTTTTACAGATTGGCAGCTTTCTCTTTGATATGATTAGATTCTTTATAATTTTTCATGGTTTGATATCCATTTATTTTTAGTGTTAAATAATATTCCATTATTTGGATATACCACAGTTTATTCATCCATTTACCTGTCAAAAGATATCTTGGTTGATTTTATTTATGGCAATGATCAATAAAGCTACTACAAACATCAATGTGCAGGATTTTTCATGATAAACATCAATATACAGGATTTTGCATGGATGTAAGTTTTTAATTCTTTTGGGAAAATCCAAAGAAGCACAACTGCTGGACTGTATGGTAAGATTATGTTTAGTTTTGTAAGAAACTGCCAAACTATCTTTCAATGTGACATTTGTATTCATACCAGCAATGAATGAATGTTCCTGTTGCTTCACATCCTTGCCAACATTTTAATGTTATCAGTGTTCTGGATTTTGGCCAGTCTAAAAGGTGTGCAGTAGTATCTTGTTTCAATTTACATTTCCCAGATGACATATGATCATTCCATATGTGAAGTATCTTTTCACATGTTTGTTTAAATCTGTTTATATTTTTTGGTGAAGTGTCTCTTAAGGACTTTGGCCCTTTTTAACTATTGTTTTCTCATTGTTTGTTTTAAGAGTTCTTTGTATATTTTGGATAACAGTCCTGTTAGCAGAAATTTCTTTTGCAAATATTTTCTCCCAGTCTTTACGTGTCTTTTCATTCTTTTGACAGCGACTTGCAGAGCAGATATTTTTAATTATAATGAATTCCACTTATCAATTATTTTTTTCATGGACCATGCCTTTGGTATTATATAAAAAAAATTATTGCCAAACCCAAAGTCATCTAGGTTTTCTTTCATCTTATCCTCCAGAAGTTTTTGTTAATTTTTTAAGTGTTTATTTTTGAAGGAAAGTAAGACATAGTGTAAGGAGGAGGAGGGACAGAGAGAGAGGGAGACTAAATCTGAAGCAGGCCCCAAGCTCTGAGCTGTCAGCACAAAGCCTGATGCAGGGCTCGAACTCACCAGTCATGAGATCATGACCTGAACCAAAGTGAGATGCTTAACCGACTCAGCCACCCAGGTGCCCCTCTCTTTCAGAATTTTTATAATTGGGCAATTTACACTTAGGTTTGTGGTTCATTTTGAGTTAATTTTTGTAAAAGCTGTAAGTTTTGTGTCTACATTTCTTTTTGCATCTGTACATTCAGTTCTTCCCCATACCATTTGTTGAAAAAACTGCCTTTGTTCCACTATATTGTCTGTTCTTTTGTCAAAGATCAGTTGACTGTGTTCTGGGTGGTCTATGTCTGAACTGTCTGTTTTGTCCCATGTATCTATTTGACTATTCTTTGTGTCAGTACCACATTCTCTTGATTACTGTCATTTTACAGTAAGTGTTGAAGTCAAGTAGTGTCTGCCCTTTGACTTCGTCTTTCTTCTCCTGCAGTGTTATGTTGACTATTCTGGGCTTTTTGCTTCCTCCTATAAACTTTAGAATAAATTTGTGGATGCCCATATAACCTACTGAGATTTTTTTATTGAGTTGACGTCTTGACGACATTGAGTCTTCCTTGCCATAAACGTGCAGCATCTCCCCATTGATTTAGTTCTTCAATTTCTTTCATCAGCTTTGTAGTTTTACACATATAGATCCTATTTGTATTTGTTAGATGTATACCTAAATATTTACTCTTATAGGATACTAATGTAAATGATAATGTATGTTTTATTTAAAGTTTATTTTTTTAAGAGAGAGAGCGTGCTAGAGGGGAAGGAGGACAGAGAGAGAGAGAGAGAGAGAGGAAATCCCAAGCGGGCTCTGCACTGGGAGTGTAGAGCCCTAAGCGAGGCTCAAACTCACAAACCATGAGATTGTGATCTGAGCCGAAACCAAGAGTTAGAGGCTTAACCAATGGAGCCACCCAGGCACCCCAATGATACTGTGTTTTTAATTCCATATGTCATTTGTTTATTATTGATATATAGAAAATCTATTGTTTTTTTAGTAAACCTTGTATCTCACACCTTACGTACAATAGTTTAGTAGTTCCTGAAGGTTTTTGGTCAATTCTTTTGTAATTTTTACATGGACAATAATGTTATCTGGGAACACAATTTTATTACATCCTTCCCAATCTGTATACCTTGTACTTCCTTTTCTTGTCTTATTTAATTAGGTAGTACTTCCAGTACAGTGTTGAAAATGAGTGGCGAAAGGGGACATCCTTGCCTTGTTCCTGATCTTAGCAAGACAGCTTCCAGTTTCTCACTATTAAGTATAATGTTAGCTGTAGGATTTTATGGGTAGTCTTTATCATGTTGAACTTCTATTCTCAGTTTGCTCAGATTTTATCATGAATAGGTAGGTGTTGGATTTTGTAAATGCTTTTCTACTTCTATTGATATATTCAAGTGATTCTTCTTCTTTAGCCTATACAGCTGATGGATTACATTAATTTATTTTTGAAAGTTGAATTGGTCTTGCATATCTGGGATAAATCATACTTGATCATGTTGCATAATACCCTTCATAAATAGTTGGATTTAATTTACTAATATTTTGTTGAAGGGTTTTACATCTATGTTCGTAAGAAATATTGGTCTACATTTTTTCTTATAATATATATTTTTAAATGTTTTATTTATTTTTAGGACAGAGAGAGAGACAGCATGAGCAGGGGAGGGTCAGAGAGAGAGGGAGTCACAGACTGAAACAGGCTCCAGGCTCTGAGCTGGCAGTCAGCACAGAGACCGACGCGGGGCTCGAACCCACGAACCGTGAGATCATGACCTAAGCGAAAGTCGGACACTTAACCGACTAAGCCACCCAGGCGCCCCTTCTTATAATATTTTTGCCTCATTTTGGTATTAGGGTATAGCTGACCTCACAGAATAAGTTAGAAAGTATTCCCTCTGCTCTTAGCATCTGAAAATAACTATAGAGAACTGGTATAATTTCTTTCTTGTTTAGTAGAATTTTCTAGTGAACCATCTAGGCCTGGTGCTTTCTGTTTTGAAAAGTTACTAATTGTTGATTCAGTTTCTTTGTTACATATAGGTCTACTGAAATTTTCTATTTCTTCTTATACGAGTCTTGTAAAATGTGTACTTAAAAAATAGGTCCATTTCATCTAGAATATCTGATTTGTGAGCATGGAGGTATTTATAATAATCTTCTATTTTTTTAATATGCGTTGAATCTGTAGTGATGTCCTCTCTTTCCTTGCTGATACTAGTAATTTGTGTCTTCTCTTTTTTTTCCTAAACAGTCTAGTTGGTCTAATAAAGTATTGAACACTGTTATTTTAAAACGGAAGAAACGAGGATTAAAAATAACTCTCTTATAGTTTAATACGTGATATTTACAAAATCTACTTTGACATTATATATAGTAGATACATTTTAGATGCTTTCTCATTAAGGTCAAGATGAGAAAAAAAAAGTATTCTCTGTTAACAGTGCTGTTCTTATTTTACTCGAAGTCCTGGCCAGTGACATTTCATTAAAAACTAAATTAGAAATGTGAGAAATTGGAAGAAGTGACAAAAATGCCTTCATGTAGACATCGTATGATAATTGATATAGCAGCAATATACAACAATCAAAATTAATACAAAGTTAGGGTAAGCTGCCAAATACAAAATGGGTATCAGTAGTGTATGGAAAGCACTAGTGTTTATTTATATGAACAGTAGCCAACTATAAATGTTAAAAAATATCATTGTGCTAATAATAACAAAAATATTGTCTAGGAATTACTCTAACAATAATGCGTAACAACTTATTGCTCAAAATGTTAAGAACTTATTAAGTAAGAAGGAACAATAGGGAGGAAAATAAACTACTCTTTCGTATTAACATACTAACCATACCTCCTGTTGCTATTTTTTAGTGGAACAATAATGGAGAATCCTAAGTATATGATATTTTAGCAGGGTATATCTTGTCTTATAATATGTTTATTGTGAATAAAGCCAGAATTATGGATAATGGGACTTCACACTTGGAATATATCACATTTTTATGGGAATATATGAAGAGGATACTTCACAATTGAACTATCTCACTTTTTGCAAGTTATGTTCTGCTTTAATCACTTGAAATCTCACATGTAAATTCTAAATCATGGTGCATTTTGGTATATTAAGAAAGAACCGGGGTGCCTTGGTGGCTCAGTCAGTTAAGTGTTATGACTGTAGCTCAGGTCATGATCTCACGGTTCGTGGGTTTGAGCCCCCGTTGGCCTCTGTGCAGACAGCTCAGAGCCTGGAGCCTGCTTCATATTCTGTGTCTCCCTCTCTCTCTACCCTACCCCACTCACACTCTGTCTGTCTCTCTCAAAAATAAATAAAACATTAAAAAAAAAATAAAAGAACCCAGGGAGCTAGAGAATTCTCACACATAGCCATGTTTTATCTGTGCTTTCTGATTCCCTGAACCCTTTAAATTACTGGTAAGAAATCTTTAATTTGTATAAGAAAGACTATAATTATAGTGAGTCTTATTTGAGAATTCTATCCTTTGTGTTACATAAAAAATGTTATAAAGAGAACCTCAATAAAAGGCAAAACATGTTCATGGATGAGCAAACAATTTTAAATGTGTCAATTCCACTTAAATTTATCTATATACTCAGTGAAATCCCAACAGATTTCTAAGAGAAACTTTTGGGAAATTAAGCCTATTATATAATTATATCTCAAGATAAATTTAAGGATATCCATTATAATTCTAAGATAAAAAGCTTATATATGTATGTATATATGTGTATAGATATACATATACATATATATATACTACTATTAGACATTAAAACACATAACAAATATTTGATAGTAATAAATGTAGTTTTTGTACAAGACTGACAGACCAGAGAAGCCCAGAAACAAATCCGTGAACATGTGATTACTTCATATTTAATAAAAGATAGTATATTTGACAGTGGGAAAATCTACATTTTTTAGTAGATGGTATATAGAAATTTGATTCAGCATATGGACTTAAAAGTTGGGATTACAAAGTTGGAGTTAAAAAATTGCTTTACATAGATTAAATGCCCAATGTCAAACATAAAATTAAAGTTACTGGCATAAAAATAGAATACTTTTGTAACCAGGGGTTAGGAAGATTATCTTTAAACAAACCCTAATAGTATGGACAATGTGAAAATAATTTTTATTTTGTTTGGGTAAAAGTGAAAGATCTTTAATTAATATCTTTATTTTAGGCAAAGTTAACTGCTTTATGACAGACTGGAGATGATATATGCAATGTGAAACACACACAAATGATTAATGTTTGTATTATAAAGGAAATCATTTAGGTTAACACCAAAGGAAATATTTGCAAAAATGTGCTGAAAACATCAATAAAAAATATAGTTAACATTTATATAGCAATTATTGTGTACTAGACACTGTGCTAAGCATTGTAAACATATTAATTTTTTTTAACTTTCACAGAGTTAGGTTATCCTCATTACAAATGAATAAACTTAGGCATAGAAAGGTAAATAAATATCCAAGTTTATTTTGTCTTAAGTAAGTGATGGAGGCAGGATTTGCCCTCAAGCTATATTGGTCCAAGATTTGTGTTCTTTATAAGTTTGTTACATTGCCATTGAAGAAATATCCACATAGCTGATATATTCACAGCTTAACCAGTAAATGTGGAAATGCATATTAAAAGAAAAGTTGCATACCCTCTTGCAAGGAGCAGATTGGCAAAAAATGTAAAGACGGTATGCTGAAATGTAAGAATATGGGGAAGTTGGAAACTTTAAGCCTTGCTGATGGGAATATAAACTTGTTCAGGCATTCTGCAGATATTTAGTTACATCTGGTAAAAACATATATGCAAATACCCCACATCTAGCAATTAGTATTACAGCAGAGTACATATCCCAAAAAATCTTTCTGACAGGTCTATAGGGAGATACTAATAAAGATAAGTCATCATAATGTTGTAGTTTTGGTTAGCACAGGATGTAGGCAAATTACAAGTCCATTACTGTACAGGTGGATTTATATTGTGAGATATATCTATGTGGTGATATGATAAATGAATACATTGAATAGATAAATTCTATTTTAGTGTATAAGAGCTTGATGTATCTCAAAAAACTAATGCTGAATGGAAAAAGTAAGAATATAATATAGTTTATAGGGCAATACTGTTTACAAGAATGAAAACACACATTTCAAAAACAAATCTGTATAATTTTTAAAAGACATTTTTATACATAATTCAGCATAACTTAGATGGATTGCCAATGTGTGTGTTAATACATTAGAGAAGGTGTTATGTGTTGTGTGGCGGGGGGTAGAGTATGGGAATTCACGTCATATAAAAAATAAAATGAAAATAAGAACAGTGACAATACAAGATATTTTAACTTATAAACTTGAACTTTTTCTGTGTTGTTTAGACCATTCATATGCATAGTTAATTAAAAATAAAATATTGCACATATTTAATATATAACAACTCTCAAGTCCATTATGTGTTATAAATCAAAAGATTCAGTAGTTTTAAATAAGTTTTAATAATCATATTAAAGTCAATAGCACATGTTCTTGAAACAACTTAAAATTTATATGTATTTTACAGCCTATTCTTTAACACACTTCAACTTAATCATTTTCAACTAAGTCTGCTAAAGCACTGGTCTTCCTTAAATAAGCATGGTCATGAAGCATACACTTATTTTAATAGGAGTCTAACATATGTTGATTTGATTGAAAATCAAGAAAAATGTTTTAATGAAAACAAATCTAAAATAAGAAGATTTTTCAAATGTAAAGATAAAAATATTGTTATAGTATATCTAAAGTTTTCGCATTTTCACACAAAGAACTATGAAAATGAGATATTAAAATATCAAGTCTTAATACAATTGATTTTTTAACTGTTTTTTTTTAAAATTTTAATGCCAACTGAATGTAAGCAGAATGAGAGTGTTTAATCCCTAATATTGCCTCTTGAGAGTTTTTCTTGATTTTAGATATGATGTGAATACTAGATGACTCATTCAATATGATTCAGTGCCCTTGAGGAAGGTTGAATAGAATAGCTCAAATAAGGAAGATGAATTCCCTATAGTATCTCAGAATGTAGCATTTTTAAAAGCTAGAAATATTTTTCCACACAATTAGCACAAAATCACATTGTCAGGGATTTGCCTTCAGGTCATTAACTAATATGTTCACTAACAACGTGCACAAAGTAGATTGAAAAAAAAAGACTTTTCTGTCTGAGTCAGAACTGTGACTGATTTGGAATTAAACCGTTGCTTACTGGAATTCTATCAATAGACTTCTACTTTCAGTATCTCTGTTGTAACCCTGCAATGACACTCAAAAATATACTCTCTACCTCATCTATTTCTTCAATATCTAAATATGCTTTAAACAAAATTAATTTAATTCTTTCATATTTAATCGTTCTCTTACTAGGAAAGAAATATGTCATTTATCATAGAAAGGAAAACAGTATGTGTGCTGTCTTTGTAAACATTAATGTGTGCTATGTTGTGGTATTTATACTGTGTACAGAAGATTATATTAAATAGTAATATTCTGACAAAGACGAAGGCATGAATAATGTTTATTTACTTTTGAGAGAGACAGACAAAGCGTGAGTGGGAGAGGGGCAGAAAGAGAGGGAGACACAGAATCTGAAGCAGGTTCCAGGCTCAGAGCTGTCAGCATAGAGCCCAAAGCGGGGCTGGAACTCACAAACCATGAGATCATGACCTGAGCCAAATTTGGACACTGAACCGACTGAGCCACCCAAGCACTCCTAAAACATGAATCTTTACAAAGAAAATTGTCTACAATTCATGATAAATTATGAAAAAAATGTACCCATTATCATGAAATTTAAAAAAACAAAACTTTAGGGATGATTTTTTGAGTGCTAATATATAAATTTACCTAGGGTAGGATGAAAAATTCTCTAAAATTAAGCCCTAAAAGGCTTATCAGCATGGATTAACATGATCTATCACTATAGGTAGGGCATGGAACAATTTGGAAAACATCTTAATAGGGGCATAATTCCATGTTGTAGAATAGCAACTCAGTTCTTATTCATGTGAAGGGGTAGAGCCTGAGATGTTTACATATGCCAAAACTAGAATGTAATATCTTCCCAGCTTATTGGGTTTTATGAGAATTAAAAAGAACTCCTTTATCAGGAAGGAAAAAGGGATATAGAGATGTGATTGTAAAGGATCTGTTAAGACTCACTCACCAGCAAAGTAACTCACTTTCATAATTCAACCATGTGGCTTTGGCATATATTTAAGAGTATGCCTCAACAAGTTTGCAGTTTAATTCCTCTGGATATTTAAAAAGTATTATAGGTAAGGGGCGCCTGGGTGGCTTAGTCAGTCAAGCGTCCGACTTTCGCTTAGGTCACGATCTCGCGGTTCGTGGGTTCGAGCCCCGTGTCGGGCTCTGTGCTGACTGCCAGCTCAGAGCCTGGAGCCTGTTTCAGTCTGTGACTCCCTCTCTCTCTGACCCTCCCCTGCTCACGCTGTTTCTCTCTCTCTCTCTCCTAGAAATAAATAAAACATTTAAAAAAATAAAAAAAAATGTATTATAGGTAAGAGCTGATTTAGAAACATTCTTCACAATATTACTGTATCCTGGGAATGTTGTACAGATATTCTGAGTAGATAGGGAACTTGAATCCCCACTTGGCTATCTCCTTGATATATTCACACAGACCTTCCCACTAATCTGAGACAGCGGGAAATAATGGCAACAGTCTGTAAGTGAGTTCCCATTTGCCAGAAGTGATCTAGAGCATCCAATCTCCTGCCAACCTGGACTTTCCTCCTCTGATAGTGTTGTCAGCCATATTGATGATGTCAAGAGAGAAGTATCAGTAGTTTAAGCCATTGGAAACAGCTAGAAAAGGCTAGTTAGCATCTCAGCTTTCTCTACAGAGTGGAATGTGATGTTTGAGAAAGTCTGTCTTGACCAGAGAAGCTTATCTTAACTTAGAGACACTGGTAACATTAGATACAATATCCAAGGGCTATATATACCAAGCTCAGAAAGGCATAGTTTGTCAGGAATGAAAATCTAATATGTTGATTTGCATTTGATTTCCTTCCCCATTCCATCCAGACTGCATTTCTTCTCCAAGGATCTTTGTCTTTTTCCAATTACTATTTAGAGCTTTTTTTGAGGAGATAAATAATATGAGATGTATACTGTAACTGTTTTTCTGAATCTTTGTTCATCCATCTTGCTAATAATAAATTTTGACATGGAGAATTTTTCTTTGTTTTTTATTTTAACAAATACATAATTTTTTTGTATAGATTCCAAATTTTCTTTTTTATGATGATATGTTTTATTAGTTATATTAGGATGTAATATATCTTGAAGTATATCTATATTTTATGTATGGTGTTACGGGCTGAAGTGTATTCATCTAAAATTTACAGGTTGACTTTTTAACTCCCAGTAGTTTAAAATGTGACTACATTTAGATATAGGATCTTGAATGAGGTAATTAAGATAAAATGAAGTCACATGGGCAGGTCTTAATCCAATATGCTTGATGTCCATATAAGAGGAAGCCATTAGGGCACAGGGGTGGCTAAGTTGGTTAAGCTCAGACTTCAGCTCAGGTCAGGATCTTGTGGTTTGTGAGTTCAAGCCCTTGTCAGGCTCTGTGTTGACTACTCAGTGCCTGGAGCCTACTTCAGATTCTGTGTCTCCCTCTCTCTCTGCCCCTCCCCCACTCATACTGTCTCTCTCATAAATAAGTAAACTTAAAAAAAATGGAAGAAGCCATTAAAACACAGACACTGAGGGAAGTCCATATGAAGACATAGAAGATGACCATGTAGAAGCCAAGGAAAGAGACTTCAGACTTTAATCCTGCCCACATTTTGATCTTAGACTTATAGCCTCCAGCAGTATAATCTGTGATACCTCATTATGGCAGCGCTAGCAAACCAATGTATGTGGGTACAGATATCAAAGTATAGATAGTTCACAAAACACAAACACAAAAATATGTTTTGTTTTGTTTTGTTTCTTTGGTGGTAGTGATGGTAAGAAGTAGAGGATGTACCTAACTTCACTTTATCAGACAATAGTCTATTGTGAAAAATCATTAAGTGGCTAATTCATCTTTTATTCAATGCATAAAATAACACTTATCACTAACTAAATTCCTGTATACCTGCATCAGAATTTGGACTCACTTTCTGCACTATAGAGGAGGCTATAGGGAAGTTTGTTTCTGGAAAACCAAATTTTTGGATAGGTCATCAGTAAAGGGAACTTGGAAACATGGTGAATGTTGTTGGTTCTAATATCTTATTTCTGTGGAATTTAACTTAATTCCAAAGTTTATCCAGTGCTGTGCTGACTACTTTGCTTAAGATTGGCTCAGGAACTGTGGGACACATGACTTGATGCTGTTGTATGAGAAGATGTCTGATCTTGAAGTCATCCAAGAAGGATGGACTATCTCTGATTTACTAATAATTGCTTGTCTCTACCAGAAAAATAAATGGAACTGGTCTAGAATAACCCAGCTTTCTAAAATTATACTGGCCCCTTCATTCTATCATATGGTTTCTGCTGAGTGCAAAGATACTCTTACAGATTATATGTATCTAGATTTTTTGTAGGTTGAATACAGATGAGAAGTATGATTTAGATGTACTTTTTTTTTACTTCACTATAATTTAAAGTGCTTGAACTTTTATCTTGTCATATGTAAATAATTAATAATACATGTCATCTTGTTCTCAGTTTAAATTAATATACAATATTCTGAAATTTCATCATTTACTAATAGCATGATAATTCTTTCATATAAATTGAAGTTTTTTAATATTTTAAACAGTATTAGGACAGCAGTTTTCTGTTGACCATGATATTTTCCTAATGTTCTGATTAAATATATTTAAAGCAATGAGTGCTTAAGCAAATTTATTGTTATAAATATAGACAGCAATACAGAAAATGTTATTGTTTAACTGAAAATGCCTTATTTTTTTAAATGCTAGAATTTTCAAACAAATAAACACCATAAAATAGTAACAGAAAGAAGACAAAAATTTTCAGTATATCAAATCCTTATTGTCTATTGATTTAAATTTTGTAACAAGCCCAATATCAGTTTCTAAAATTAACAAGCATTTCTTTGGCTCACAGGGGTGTGGGGTTGGTGATTTAGACTTTGCTCTTCTAGGTTCCTCTGGTTTATACTGAGCTTATGCACATGCCTGTGCTCAGATGGTTGTTGGCCTCCTTTGGGATGAGTGGTGGAAACTGAATCAACTCCACAAGTCTGCTACCTTAGAGCAAACTAGCCCAGGAATGCTCTGAGGACAACGGTAGAGATAGTAGCATGTAGGTAGAAATAGACAAATGTTTTTTGGAGGTTTCACTTGTATTATTTGGTTATATCCCCTTAACCAAAGCAAATCAGCTGGTGTAGCTGAGATTCAATGTGGGAGAACAATTGGAGTGTGAATGTAAGGGGTAATGACATAATAAACCTTTTTTGCAAACTATCACACTCGATAAATTGAATCCCTATTGTTTGTAGAAAAGATTTCTACAGGTCCTTTTGGTCTCATTAGTTATGGCATTATGTGTTGTAGTGAAATTTTACCTCTAATTTTATATCCTAATGAGCTAAAATCAGAAAGGTGTTAATAAATTTTATCAAAGATATTAAAATTTGCCACTCTGCAGTGGTAATAGTGATAGTTTCTATAAACAAAATGTTGTTAGCTATTTTTGGGAGGTATAAAATACATCTATGAAACGTAATTTTACTGACTCAAAGGTAGATCCAGAGTCTTTAGAATTTAAAATAAAAGTTGGAACAAAGTCATGGATAATATCAAATATTCTACTGTAATATTGTTGAGTAAACATATCTTTTTTACATTTTTTCTGAAGTAATATGAATATCAAAAAATATGTGAATCATGATTATTTGTTTCATTTTGTTTTTATTTAGTAAAATAAATAGCCATAAATATGTTCCCCTTTGTTGATCTAATTGTAGGTCTTTTTCACTTTCACTGTTGAATTTAATTGATCACAACCCCTCAGTACAAAATCTGTAATGTCAGACAGCTCTAATATTTTCTAGCAACCTTAAAACTATACACTGGTTTCCTTTTGGAGATCCCTGTTGAGTCATTTTCTTGGGATTGAGGTCTAGTTCCCTAGTCTGTTCCAGTCCTTTAACATTAGGTATAGTATCCTAAACATAACATAGCTGGTGATCTATTCTCAATTCCTTATCAAATCTGTGCAGTTTTCCAGTTACTTTATGCTTGTTATTACCATTATAAAATTATGTACTAATTGTATTTTTAAGAACAGTAAAATGTTAGTACATGATTCATAAGTTATTATGTAAATATTAAAATACATGCATTGATAAAAATAAAATAATAATGGTGTTTTAGAGGAAAATAGTTTCCTTCATTGTTTCAAATATCCATTTATTTTTCCTGCTGAAAATTTGAATCATGGTCAGCAAATTCTAGATCATTAATGTCATATGAGATTTATTTAAAAGATAAATAATATATACTAGCAATACCTGAAATTAATTGGGCAGTATTCTTCATTTATTAATTTATTTTTAAAGTTTATATATTTTGAGAGAGAGAAAGAGGGAAAGTGAGCAGGGGAAGGGCCGAGAGAGAGGGAGAGAGAGAATCCTTAGCAGGCGCTGTTCTCTTAGCACAGAGAACAATGCATGGCTCACCAACAAACCAATGGATTATGACCTGAGCTGAAAGCAAGAGTCAGTTGCTCAACCAGCTGATCCACCCAGGGACCCCTCTATGTAAAATACACAAATTCAAGGATTATAAAATATAAAGATTTCATTGTTTTCTCTGAGTAATTTTCAAGTACTTTGACTTTGGGTTGGTAAATATTTAACTAGCTTTACCCCTGCCCCCAAATACAAATAAAAATAAAACATTAATTTGGAGGATGCAGAGTTGAAGATACCAATGTAACATCATGAATTCTGAGTTGAGAAAAGATGTGTACAGTCCTCCCTTTGAGCCAATATGAAGAGTCTCTGTAAGCAGGTTTCAGTACTCTTCAGTCTCTGAATATCTTGTCTAACTTTTTTCAAGTAATATAGCAATGGCTTTGGCTTATTCTTTTTTTAATTAAAAAAAATAAATGTGTATTTATTTTGAGAGTGGGAGAGAGAGAGGAAGGGCAGAGAGAGAGGGAGAGAATCCCAAGCAGGCTCTGTGCTATCAGGGCAGAAGCTTTGGCTTATTCTTATAGATCTTCTGCCAATGAAAAGGGATTAATAAAATTATTTATGTGAACCAGGGATTGGACTATGTACAGTACAGGAGCTACAGTGAACTAGAGATTAGTTCACTACAGGCAAATACCACTCTATACTAGCCAGAGAACTAGGTCAAATTCAGCATACTTGCTAATCATAAAGGTGTTGAGGTATAACATCTGAGATGGAGACTGAGGTGATATGGAGGAAATGGCTATTGGAAATAAGATCCAAGATGCTGAGTGGCACATTTGTGGACTAATCCTCAATGTGAATTTTGAAGTCATACAGAAGACGTAAAAGCCAGAGGGGTGAAGAGAATATTGTGAGCCATATTCTAAAGGTTTTAATGTCTGAATGAGCAAACAGGAAGTCTGAATATTAAGTATCACATAAGATTGGTATATCTTATCAAGTATCATAAGATGATAAGATGAAGTACCACGTATTTTGTAGGAGGAAACAGGATAAAATGTTTGCAAATGGAGAAATGAGGAAGCCTACACTAACTCCATCTTTGCTGGTGCCTAAAAGCCTTCACCTGCAAGACATACTAAGAGAGCAGTATTATTGAGGTCTATCTAGGTTAAGAGGACAAAAGGAACATTCAGAAAAAGGTCAAGGTATGAGAGGTTTAATAAAATGTTCAGGAGGGAGAGGAATAATGTGGAATTGGTATATATTACAGGTCATATAGAGTATCATGAATTATAAATCAAAGTGAAGATGGATGGACCTGAAAGCCAGGAACTTGTGGCTTTAAATATATGGAGATTAGTATATGTGGGTTTAGACTGAGGGTGCCTTAGGAAAGCTAAGCAATCCATCATCTCTAAGAAGATATTTGGAGCATCAGTGCCACTGTTCTCTCCTGCAGTTAATGACTGCTGATCTGGAGGAGGGACAATCCCATTGAGAACATCAGCTATTTGGGTGACCATAGTTTCTGGAAACTATGAGGAAAGATCTAGAAATGAACAACAAAGAAACAGTGTTCATATATGCTGAAGTTCCTGCATTCTGAGCATCAAAATGCCCCCATTTTTCATCCACAAATATTTCCTACTTTTAACACACAATTTCCATGAAATTGATATTAACAATAAATATGAAAACTTTTTAATGTACATATAATTAGATCAATTCTCAACATTCAATTAGATCAGTTATCAACATTAACTCTTCTGAAAAATCCATTTCTTCCTTCCCCAACTTGTATTCATTATGAACTCCACACATTTACGCTCCAAATTCCAAAACCCCTGTTGTAAGCTTGGATACTTGTTATCTCACTCCTTCTTTTCTTTCTTTGACACATTCATTAGATAGAACAGCTTCCCTCCCCGAAAACAAAAGGAAAGACAATAGCTGAAAGGAAAAATAAAGAGAAAGTGGGGAAGGCAGTGAACACTCAATTTCTGTATTATTACCTATGTTTAAAATTCTTGTTATTTGATTGGCCTCCCCAACTAGATCACTGAAATAAGAATAAAGAGGCAGGATATTCTTCTATACTACATATGAATGAGGTATGCAAAACTTTATATTTCACTATATTCGTAATTCTAAGAGCAAGTTTTGAGACAAATATTTCCCATTCTGTTAATTTCTTACAATATTCATCCAATGTTTTTGAACATAAAGGGGAAACCCTTTGCCCATTCGGTGTCACATTTGGAGCAATATGTCTCTGCACTGTAGAATAATATATGCCTCCAATAGTAATGTCAAATTTAAGTAAACCTAGAAGTACCATTTCCTTTCTTTTTTTAACTTCTCAGAACCTTATTTACTTTCCAGGACGAGATACCAAGCACTGTAAATTTCCAGATTTGACTTCAATCCTAACAATATTATTTCACCTTCAAAAGTTTTATTTTTACTGGAATGTCAGTGGTCTTCATGGTTTGTTGGTTATGTCTTCAAGTCACAATTCTCCTGCTCTGTTTTATTGTGCACTTTCCCAGCAAGCGTGTTTGCTGTCTTCTCCCTGAAGAATCTTATTCCACTCCTCAAGGACCTTTGCCTCTTCCAAAAGGGCTTTTTCCTCCTCTTGAAGAGCACCGTTTTCTTCTCGAAGAGCCTTGTTCTCCTCACGTAGGGCCTGCTCCTCCTTCCACAGAGCCTGTTCTTCCATTTCTAGTGCTATTCCTTCTTTCATCAGGGCTTGTTCCTCCATCTTGATTGCTCTCTCCTGATGTTGCAGCGCCTTGATCTCCTCATGAAGAGACCTTATTTCTTCCTGAAGAGCTTTCGCCTCATTCTGGAAGGCTTTCTCCTGTTCTCTGAGAGCCTTGATCTGAGCCTCCAGGGCTCGATTCTGTTGCCAATAAGACTTTCTTTCTGTGTTCAAAGCATTTGTTTCATCCTCTGGTGGTTTTTGGCTCTCCAAAATCACATTTTGAAACTTCCATAGGACCTGGTTTTGCTGTCTCACGGATTGATTCACCTCCCGGATCAACTGGTTGTCCATTCGGAAGGCTTTGTTTTCTTGCCGAAGAGCTTTATTTTCTCCCCAAAGGGACTTATTTTCTCTTCTAAGAGCCTTGTTCTCATCCCTGGACACCTTATTGTCTCTCTGAAGATTTTTTTCCACCTCATGAGGCTCATGTTTTAGTTTATTTTGATCTTGGGTGCAAGAGATAAAAGAGGAAAAAAATTGCAATATCTTACCTCTATTTATCCACTTTGATCGAGAGACAGCCATTGTTTCTTAATGTTTTATCTGAGCAATCATATATACACTCCAAGTGTTCTGGGTTCCACCAAAGGTGACCAATGATTTTTACAACAAAAGCGGTCCTAAATTTGTTGAGAGTTTGTTCCTATGGAATTGGCTGTTGTGTTGACTTGTACAATATAGCAGGGATCTAACAAGGCTCAGTCCGGCTGACTGCAGAAAAACAGTTGAAATATGAAGACAATTCAGTACCTTAACTATTGTTGATATAACAAAGTTTAAATCTCAACACATGTAAATTACAAATTAATAATTCTAGGTTACATGTTGATCAAGGTTAATTCATTGAATTGTTTTGTGTTAAATTAGGCTCTGAGTTAAACTGCTTCTACCAAACTATTAACCTTCCTCTAATCTATCCATTATTTACATTACCTGTTATTGATGTAGAAAAATACCATGTGTTTATAAAAACATTTCTGGCTTTGTAAGAACTATAAAACATTCTTCAAATATGTTATACAGTTTAATTTTATCATACTTACTTAGATATTTAGTTGTATTATCAAATATTTAAACAGGCATTCACACTTACATTTCTGTAGTCTCTGAATTCCCAGTAAGCTTGATTCATTTTAATACTAGAAAACAACTAGGCAACACTTTATGTCACCAATAGTGATGTCATATAGTGTTGACACAAATGATGTCATGGGCGCTATATTTAGTGTTTGGATTTTTTTTTCTTTGTAAAGTGGTTTAGGAAAAATGTAAAATAAAATGTAAGGTTATATTTAATGTTTTTCTGTATTATTAAATGAGCATGTATTTAGTCCTTGGTTTGATGTAAACTATTAGAATTAGTTTCAAACATTGAGCTTGTTATTAGCAAGGTAACTTTATTTTATCCTAGAATTGACAAATATTAGGAAACACGATACAATCAAAGGTGAAAGTATTTTAAATGATTTTAGGATCACTGCTGAATACTTAGTGATCAATAAATTTATATTTCATACCAAAGAAATAGCACTAGCAATATTTTAATTCTATTGATCTTATCTAAGATAAGTTTTATGTGACCCAAAGTATGTTCACTGCTAGAATATAAAGCAAAGGAATATATTTTTTAAGATGTAAACTTTTGATGGTATATTAAAATGTGTGCATTTACATACATGTCATATTTTAACTATTTATACTTATATATACTTGATTTAAGGTATAAACTTGAAAATTGAATATAAATATGTATAAGAAAAAAATCACTCACATCTGATTAAGATTTTCCAATTTATTCACTGTACCAGATTTCTTAGTAGTTTTTTACATTTTATCTGTTTAACAAGGTTGAAAAAAAAAAGATTTTTCCTCACACATTCATAACTCTGTATTTAACAAAAATAGTAAAACATAATGTCATGGAATGAGAGTTAATATAAAATTAAGAAGATCCATGTGAAAGTTTTCAATTTCTTTGTTTTTAGGTTGATGAGAATGAAATATCCATTTGATCATCTATAGTTATAATTAACTTGTGCAAGTATTTTATGTGATTATGCACTATCTTCTTTATGTTAGTGTTTCTGTTCTTTTGCTTTTGCTACCATGGTAGCTAAAGATTCAGGAAGTGTTCCAAAAGACAAAGAACTCTGGACATTCTATATTGGAATGAATAAGTTTTGAGGTTTAAGGGAAAACTAGGAAGGAAGAAAAAAATCTCTGTAGCCCTGATCTATTGAATAAATTGAATTCATAATTTAAAACTTTTCCTCAAATTAACTACAGACCCAGATGGTTTCATCAGTGAATTCTTCCAAATGTTTAAGAAAGGAATACTATTAATATATCTGTGAATTTTTTCAGATGACAGGAAAAAATGCACAAGTTTTTGTTTTGAGACATTACCTAACATAAAAATCTCACAAGAATATTACAAGAAAGAGAAACTATAGCCTAAAGATCTCATAAACACAGTTGCAAAAAATCCTGAACAAAAGATAAACACACTAAGTTCAATGATACATAAGATACATTATATGTTATCAGCAAATTGGGTTTAATTCATGAATGTGGGATTGAGTTAACACTGGGAAATCAATTAATGTAATTCACTACATTAACAGAACAAAGAAGAAAACTCTCAGCTTGTATCAAGATGAGAAAAGTAATGTCAGGAGATTCAGAAAAAAGCATTTGATAAAGCAAAATACCAATACAGGTAAAAACCAAACCAAGCCAACAATTAGCACTATCAGCTTAGTGTAGCAGAAGTAGAAAATAGCTTACTTAATTCAATTATGAATCTAAAACAAAACAAAACAAAACAAAACACAAAAACCTACAGAGGCATACCAGATGATGGAATACTAACAGATCACAAATATATAAGTATGCCCATTGTCACCACTTTGGTTTTTCATTGTTCTGGAGTTCCTTATTGCTGCAAGATAAGAAATAAAGTATGTAGGATTAGAGAGGGGGAAAAAAAGCTCTCACTCTTTGCAAATAATATTACAAACATTTATAATAAAATAGTTAAACTATTAAAAGTAAATATGACTTAGCAAACCAACTGGATATAAGGTCAATCTAAAAATCAGTGTTATTTATGTATATTTAGCCAAGAAACAATTGGAAAATGGATTTTGTAATTATATATAATTTACATTGGCAAGAAAAACAAAACTCCTAGAAATAAATCTATGCAAGACCTCTAAATATAAAAGTACAAAAATTATTGAGAGAAATTATTGAGATATAAATAAAAGGAAGAATAAACCATGTTTATGATTGAAAAATTCAATACTGGAAAGATATTAAGTTTGCTCAAATTGATTTGTGTGTTCCATGGACTCCCTGGAAAAATAATCACGGGAGTTTGTGTAGGTGTGTGTGTATAAAATGAATGGTTGATTCTAATATTTCTGTTGAAATACAAAGAGTCAGGAAAAGCCAAGGAAATCTTAAAAATAGGATCAACTTTTTAAAAAGCTGTATAGTAAATTAGGCATAAAAATAGATACATAGTTCAATGGAATATACAGAAAGCCCAGAAATAAACCCACAACTGTATACTCAATCTTCGACAAAGGATAAATTGATATACAATGGGAAAAAAAACAGTCTCTTCAACAAATGCTGTTAGGAAAACTGACAGCCACATACAAAAGGATGAAACTGAACCACTTTCTTTCCCTGTACTTAAAATTAAACTCAAAATGGATTAAAGTCCTAAATGTAAGAATGGGAACCATAACAATCCTTGAAGAGAGCACAGGCAATAATATCTGACATAGACAATAGCAATGTTTTTCTAGATCTGTATCCTGAAACAGGGGTAATAAAAGCAAAAAGAAACTGTTGTGACTACCACAAAATAAAAAGTTTTGCACAGTGAAGAAAACAATCAGCAAAACTAAAAGGCAACCTATTGAATGGGAGAAGATATTTGCAAATAACCTCTGATAAAAGGCTATTATCCAAAATATATAAAGAACTGATAAAACTCAATGCTCCCAAAAAACAGATAATCCAGTTAAAAAATGGGCAGGGGCGCCTGGGTAACTCAGTCAGTTAAGCATCCAACTCTTAGTTTTGGCTCAGGTCATGATCTCATGGTTTTGTGAGTTCGAGCCCCACGTCAGACTCTGTGCTAACAGTGGGAGCCTGCTTGGGATTCTCTCTTTCTCCCTCTCTCTGCCTCTCCTCCACTCGTGCTCTCTCTCTCCCTCTCTCTCTTTGTCTCAAAAATGAATAAAGTTTTAAAAAATGGACAGAAGTCATGAACAGACTTCTCCAGAGAAGGCATACAGATGGACAGCAGACACACGACAAGATGCTCAGCATCACTCATCAGGCAAATGCAAATCAAAACACAATGAGGTATTACCTCACACCTGTCAGAATGACTAAAATCAAAGACACAAGAAACAACCAATGTTGGTGAGGATGTGGAGAAAAAGGAACCTTCCTGCATTGTTGGTAGGAATGCAAACTGGTGTAGCTATTGTAGAAAACAGTATGGAGGCTCCTCAAGAAGTTAAAAATAGAACAACCCTATGGTTCAGACATTGCAGTACTCGGTACTTACTTTCAAAATCCAAAAACACTAATTCAAAGGGATACATGCACCCCTACGTTTGTTGCAGTGTTATTTACAACTGTTAAACTGTGGAAGCTGGCCAAGAGTCACATTCATAGATGAATGGATAAGGAACATGTAACATATATATATAAATATATGTAACATGTAATATATATATATCAGTTAAATCATAAATTTCAAGGTTGTCTTGCATTTGGTATGATTTAAACAAATAGGAAAAAGCGTGGCAAAGAAAATGACTTCTTAGCTCTTTATTAGTTAGAAGAAGATACAGAATTAATGGAAAACAAATGCCATATTTAATAACAACATCATTTTAGAATATTTCCAAGCTTTCAGTCTTTTTATAAACATCTGTTTATTGATTTTTAGATGTATTATCTAGTTTCAGACTTTTTATTTATTTTCACCTGTTGATTAGTGTCATGTTTTATATAGTAGTATAACAATGTTCATATAATTGCAGACTGACTAGTAAAACAGCATATAGTAAAGATTCAAAATCATGTCCTCAGGAAACTTCTCACAGCTGCTCAGGAATCATCCAGAATCATTTTATAATTAATATGACTTATTTTATGTACTTTTTCAGTTGAAGACTTAGCACATGTCGATTGCATAAAAATATTTAAACTAGCACAGTCTGGCCCTGGCTCTGTCACTTTCCAGTTCTATCATCTTGTAAATCATGTCTTGACAGTGAGTTGTCTCCACTCTAAATATCAGCCTAAATGACTCTTATCTGAAATAAACTCAGGCCATCTGAAGATCGACAGCCTCAGGGATGTTCAGGACCCCAAGTCCAGAAGGACTTGAGGAGATAAGGGTGAAGTCCTAAAATTTTAAATTGTTCCTAAATCTTAAATTCTGTGTTTCACAAGTGATTCAAGCCCCCAGTATTGGAAAACTAGCACAAGTAAAACAAAGGACAAGTGGGAATGAAGTATGATAAACATGGCATCATTGGGGTTTGAGGAACCATTCCCAGTAAGCTTTGTTAGGTCTGAATTGCTCCAAATATGTATATTAAATTCCTAACTTCCAGTACTTCAAAATGTGAATATATTTGGAGATAAGCTTGTAAAGAGCCAATTAAGTTAAAATGAAGTCATTGTGTGGGTCCTACCCCAGTATGACTGTGTCCTTATAAGAAAAGGAAATATGGATATAAGATGGCACAGAAAGAAGACAATCTGCAGACAAAGAGAAAAGACTACCTCTCCAAGCCTCAGAAGAGATGAACCTTGACACCTTAATCTCAAACTTCTAGCTTCCCGGACTCTAAGAAGCCGCCCAGTCAGAGGTGCTTGGCAATGGCAGCCCTAGCAAACTAATAAATGTGTCCTTCTCTCCTTACGTTTTTTTTTCCTTTTTTTTGTTTTTAAACAGCATGAGAAGGGGAGGGTCAGAGAGACAGGGAGACACAGAATCCGAGACAGTCTCCAGGCTCTGAGCTAGCTGTCAGCACAGAGCCCGACGCGGGGCTCGAACCCACGAACCGCGAGATCATGACCTGAGCAGAAGTCGGACGCCCAACTGACCGAGCCACCCAGGCACCCCTCTTCTTAAGTTTTGAAAAAAAAATGGAAGATATCAACCATCAGCTGATTGACTTTGGCCCTCCTACATCACAATTTTGCACAATTTTCTAATTTCTATTAACCTTTTGAGTCTCTGGTTTTTGACATGCAGTTCTCAATTCATTTGGTCTCTAGCTAGGAACCCAGTATTTAAACTGCCTTGTAAGTGGACATTTTCAATCATGCACCACAATGACTATTTCTTCTGGAAAACTCTTCTTCTGGAAAACTTCTTCTGTTGCTCTTATGGAATTGTTTACACTTAAGAAATTTGCCTCCTCAAGAGGTTTCTTTCTTATATGAAGTTAACCAGTTTAGAACCAACTTGAGTTTCTCTGTGGTTCTTTGCACTGGCTAGGAAGCCCAGGGTAGGCCTTGTTTGTGATTTCCTTCTTCACGAAGACTATAACAAAAAAAAAAAAAATTGAGGGCTATTAATCTAGCCCTACATATACAGGCTTTACATTTACATTTTAAAGCTAGAACCTCTCTAGTGCTGTGAAATGTACATAAAATTTAGCGGGCACATGATATAAAAGTACCAAATATTCTGTAAATCAGATTTTAAAATATCTTTATAGATCAAAGTTTCTCTTGCTTCAACTATGCTGAACTTGTGAAGTAAGCAGTGAAAGCATGCATGCCGAAGCCACCTGATCCAACTATAACATACCTGTATGCTTGCAGGATCACAAGCAATCTGGCCTTTACAGAAAGTAGCTGTGGAATCTCCATGCCTCTTGCTTGCTAAACCCCAACAACTACCCTTTATTTATCAGACCCCAATCATGGGGTTCTGCTGGCTGTTAAGCCCTGTCTTGCAGAACACTACAGCACGCCAAGTAGTCCCTTGTAAGCTTTCTCTGAGGCCCAAGCAACTTTGCCAAGCCTGTAGATGTCCAGCACTTATTCTGAAGTCTAGACACTTTTTTTTAAGGTGATGCCTTTGCTGAAGTCCCTATAGTCACCAGAGAACTGGCTTGACCATCTTACATAGGCCTCAGAAGTATAAAAAAATATAAATGAATAGATAGATAGATGATAGATAGATAGATAGATAGATAGATAGATAGATAAATAAGCCTAACTGTAAAAGTATTACCTGGATAAACATAAGTCTCTTCAAGGTTTAAAATACCTTCTATACAAACTAAAATCTGAGGCCTAATGCCATATATCCTGTACACATGGATAGCCTTAATCAGTTTCTTAAATTTTTTGTTTTGTTTTGTGTTTTAGAATGTCTAAAGAGTATATCAAAGTTTAAGATCTCTGAAATTAACTGCCTAAAACTGCAAATATCCCAGGGATTGATAGGACCTTGTAAAGCATAAACTTTTTAGAATCAATTAATAGTATGTGCATAAGAAAAGTTATACAAATTTAGTTAGTCACCCCCTTACCCAAGGCAGAATGAGTAAAGTGGCGTTGAGGGGTCAGAAGGAAAACTAATTGAGACCCTTCCAATGGAAATGAAAATCAAATGTCCCTCATCATCCCCAAGAAGTAACAAGAAAATAGAGAACCACCATTGTGGAAAACTTAATGAAAAGGCATGCAGGAACAGGCATGAGAGCCTCCAGCTCTGTAATAGAGGATTAAGGATAAATAAAGCAACCCTAAGAAGTTTGGAGCAATAATCAGAAAATCAAGGAACTTGGAAATAAGACTTAAAATTGCCACACCAGGCAACGTCAGCCTTTCATTTTGTTGTATCTATTTGTAAAGGTCAATATTGACTTTGATTGTGGAGATCAGTTAGGATATGTTCCAATTTAAATATCACTTTCAAACCTACAATTTCAATATTGTCTTAAAAAAATGATAATCAAAGCCAGTAACAACCAAAAACAACTGTTTAATTTTAACTTGCATCCAAAGTACATTTCCTGAAGTTACGAAAACAAAATACAATCACCACAATGGTTTGTTTGAGTTAAGCGACTATCTAATTACTTTATAGAAAATTACCTTTCCTCCTTAAAACAGTGTGAGGCTGCCAAATCTACTCGTGCTGTAGTGAGGAGACTCATGCTATTTGGCTTCTGGGCTCCATCTGCGTTTGTCTGCATCTGCTTTTATCCTCCTCAAACTCATCTCAAAAGGAGCACAGAGAATCTGCAATTCATGTCAGGGCACCCAGCCAGATTAGAAGCTGCCAAATATCAACATCAGGTTTTGTGAGAAAAATTAAGTTACTTAAGCCTTCTCTCTAGCACAGCAATACTGTTGGATGAAAGGTTATTCAGTTTGAATCTCTATTTCTACCCTGCTGGGAAAAGATAATTCAGAAGTGAAAATGTGAGGTTATGATGTGATTTGAACATTTTATGGTGACCTAACCTTTTCAACTGCTATTCTTACTGTGTCTGATTATCATGTTAGTGATTTTTTTTACTGTTTTTCTGAAGTTGTCACACTACTACATAGAAAGTAGAATGTGAATAACTTCACTTATTAGATTTTTAAAGGGTTTTGTGGTTCTCTGCACATCTTTAATAATTCATTGTTCTGAGCAGCAAAAGTGCTGATATGCCTGCATTTTTACTCTGGTTATATTTAAAAATTTTTAATGTTTATTTATTTTTGAGAGAGAGAAAGAGAGAGAGAGCGCACAAATGGGGAAGGAGCAGAGAGAGAGGGAGACACAGAATCTGAAGCAGGCTCCAGGCTCTGAGCTGTCAGGACAGAACCTGACGTGGGGCCTGAACCCACGAACTGTGAGATCATGACCTGAGCCAAAGTTGGATGCTTAACGGACTGAGCCACCCTAGTGTCCCTATTCTGGTTATTTTCTTCCCTAGAAATGATTTTTGACTGATTTATGGCAACAAAAATTAAAATTTGAGAATGAAAGCAGTAAGAAACCTCAAGGGCCAAATCTTGAATAAGATATTTGATTATTTTTAATATTAATTTTGCTTATCAGTAAATGGTAATAATAATACCATACCCTCAGGTTTACTCTGAGTTTTAAACAAATTAATATATGTAAAATTTAATAATATATCATTGGTGATGAATAAAATTAGTTGCAATTATTATATCAATGCATATTTAGAATGCCAAATGACAATTAAATACTGTTAGTAACAACAGAAATATTTTATTTTTTAAAATTTTTTAAGGTTTTATTTATTTTTGAGAGAGAGATAGAGGCAGCATCAGCAGGGCAGGGTCAGAGAGAGAGGGAGACACAGAGTCCGAAACAGGCTCCAGGCTCTGAGCTAGCTGTCAGCACAGAGCCCAACATGGAGCTCGAACCCACGAACCTGAGCCAAATCGGACACTTAACCGACTGATCCACCCAGGCATCCCGTACAACAGAAATATTTCAAATGCTTATAGTAAAGATAATAATAAGATGAAAAGTCCAAATTTGAATGTCTATTTATCTATCTGTAAAATCTAAAAACAAAATATTTCTATTACTTTCTCAAAGTCACTTGGTTATTATGAAAAGGCAGAGCTCCAGGATTTTGGGTACACATCTGTGACTGTTCTGTTCTATGAATCTCACAGATCAAATGGATTTCCAGAATCTTAGAATTCTTAGGGGAACTTTTTCAGACTACACTGGGTGGAGTATAATTCTTTTCTGCTTCACTACTAGATATAATCAACTAATATCTCTGAAAATACTTCTTCATTGTATATTTGAGTATACACATGATTTTTAGAAGATGTCCCAGAAAAGAGTACTGGTACAGTTTAAGATGTAATAAAAAAAATGAGAGGACTGGATATGCAGACATGCTATAAACCAAGTGGCTTAGTTGCTGAATCAAAAACGGAGAAAAAAGCTTTATTTTATTCATTACTGTAAGCAATAAATTAATATCATAGGCAATAACGGAGTTGATTAGTAACTTTATCCTCCCAGATCTACCGTAGATCCTTAACTGTGCTTATGTGTGTGTATTTTTCTTTTCTTTACATACATTGAAGAACAGTGTTAATGCCTTATTTATTTCTAAACAATTTTTTTGTATTTTAGGGGATATCTTGGCTATAAGAGACTTCCATCATTTATTCAGCTTTCTCTAAAAATATGTAGTTAAGAAAAGATCTTACACTATTTCTAGCAAATCAAATTATCAATATTAGTGTATCTCCTCATTTTATGAGCCATAGATCAGATCTTATGGCTCACAAAATGAGAAAACTGTAAAACTAGAGAATGGGTGTTTCAAAGTCTCAATCAAAAGAAAGAAGAGACAAAGATTTTGTGATAGGGGTGCCTGGGTGGCTTAGTGGGTTAAGTGTCTGGTGTCAGCTCAGGTCATGATCTTGCAGTTTGTAAATTCCAGGCCCGTGTAGGTCTCAGTGCTGACAGCTCAGATTCTGGAGCCTGCTTTGGATTCTGTTTTTCTCTCAAAAATAAAAAACATTAAAAAAATAATTTAAGATAAATTAATGCAAACATTTCTCCATATTTTTTCTAAATCGTTTCCATGCTGCAAATTCTTATGATGCAAAAGGCAGAAAGACAGGTTCATTTTGCTACCTTATTTAGGTCCCATGTCTTCACTAATATTTCATAATGGGCAACTGCACCAATTGGTTCTGCATCGTGCTTTTAAAAAAATCAAATTTTAGAATTTAATGTTAATGAAGCTGTAGCCTAAAAGTGAGATGCACAAAAGGACTGTTATTCTAAAGTAATTGATTAGAACAACTTAAATAATAAAGGAAATTAATTATGTAAATGCCCAGCTATTTTTCTCATTCAGCCTTGATGAGCTTCAGCAGAGAATAGGAAAAGTTGTGTGTCTTTTTCTTTTTCCTTCATACCCCGTGAGAATAATATTCACTAGCTCAATGAAACTGATGCATTTCTTTAAAAATAAATATGCCATAACATACGTTGTATAGAAAAGATTGTATGAGTCTAACTACAGAGATACTAAAGGTTGAAAAAATAGATATAATTTTAATAATAGAGGAATGGTTTTATAACTCAGAGTAATAATAAGAAAGTGATCTTTTATAGCCTTAAGGGAATTTAGAGATCTTTGAATTCACTATCTTCACTTCAGATAAAGATGCTGATGTGGAAAAAAGACTAAGCTTCATGCCTAAGGCCATATAACTGGTTGGCAACAGACCCTTTAACAGATTCAAGATATTTGACATGGAGAACAGATTACCTTTTGGTATATCATAGCTAACTTAAATTTATGTGATCAGATTGTTTTGTTTCTACTTAAATAATGAAAATTCTACTAAGAGCTTTTAAGGACATGTTTTTTTCTGATTCCTAATTTTAAGTGAGCTAGAAAAAGAAAATCCTTCTGTGATTTCCTTAAGCTATCTATGAATCTATTTCTCTATGTGATGCAGGGTCACAAAGTACTTGCTTATGTTTGTAAGATTCCTGTAAAACTCCTTAGCCATGATTTATACATTCTTGTATTTCTCTGAGGGAAATAGAGAAGAAACAGAAGTCATAATTTTGAGCAGATATATATTGAACTTAAATCAAAAGTATATAGAGGGGCACCTAGGTGGCTCGGTTGGTTAAGCTTCCAACTCTGGCTCAGGTCATGATCTCATTGTTCGTGAGTTCGAGCCCCGCATCAGGCTCTGTACTGACAGCGCAGAGCCTGGAACTTGCTTTGAAATCTGTGTCTCCCTCTCTCTCTTCCCTTCCCCTGGTCTCTCTCACTCAAAAAAAAATAAATAAATAAAATAAATAAATAAATAAATAAACAACCATTAAAAGAGTACATAGAGTATTATTTTATTTTTAATTAATTTGTTTATTGTTTTTAATTTTTATTTAAATTATAGTTACTTAATTTACAGTGCAATATTAGTTTCAGGAGTAGAATTCAGAGATTCATCCCTTACATACAACACTCAAAGCTCATAACAAGTGCCCTCCTTAGTACCCATCACTATCTAGCCCATACCCCACCTACCTCCCTCTATCAACACTCAGTTTGTTCTCTATCATTATGAGTCTCTTATAGTTTGTTTCCCTATCTCTTTTTTTTTCTTTGTTTCCCCTTCCCATATGTTCATCTGTTTGCTTCTTAAATTACACATATGAGTGAAATCATATGGTATTTGTCTTTCTCTGACTGACTTACTTTGCTTAGCATAATACAACACATAGAATATTCTTAAGTGAATCAGTGTGGTCCCTGTCTTTAAGTTCTGAACAATTAAATGAGAGTATTGGGGAAAACATGAAGCAGAATGTCTACTAAGAGCACTGAAAAAGTACTGAGAGAGTACATCCACATAATTAGTGCTGAGCAGATATTCTCAGACATTAAATTAGAATGAGATAAACACTGTAATAATGCTTATAGGCTAATACAAGGAAAGAGGCATTTGTGGTAGGGATTGGATAAATAGATAAGATTTTAACTAATACAACTTGACAGAATGAACACATGAAGGAAGCAGTGTGAGAAAAATAAAGGAGGCAAAAAAATAGTGGGAACTAAAGTAACCAAAATTAAATATAATTCTGTCATATTTCTGCTTTTACGTTGGTCCTAAACATTGATGTAAAAAATATAGGTATGTCACCTCTTACCTGAAATGAACAATAAACTGGCCGAAATTCCTTAGTTCATTTGTTTTCATCTTCTCTGTAAAATTTCATTCACTTTAGAATTGTGCTTTTTTGATAATATAGACCTAACTATATAATAATGGCATTTATATATACATGGTCATTACTTTTCCTTCCCATATTTCTTGTTCTTTTGTATGTTACCAACATTTTCATTATTTATATCTTCAGAGACAAAGCTTGACCTGTAAATTTCCATGTTTGCTTTGTGACAGCCTACTGAATGATAGTAGACTAATTATAAGCAAAGAAAATCAGCTCCTTTTTAGAAAAGATAGATGGCCTTAAGTAGAACAACAGTTATGAAAAATTGAAGAAAAAAGCTGCAACCTAATAGCAGATATTACTTTTTCTGTTTTGAAGCCCCATTTCTGAAAAAGTGTATATGTTAATCAGCATAATATAATTTTATATACAGAATTTGTATTGATAATCGCACTCAGTGTAATTTAAATTCTTGGAAACAGCTAATTGTTAATGTAGTTTAACAATGACTTGAATTCAAAAGTTATATATGACCTTGTTATTTTTTTAAATATTTTATTTATTTTTGAGGGAGAGATAGAGACAGCATGAGCAGGGTAGGGTCAGAGAGAAAGGGAGACACAGAATCCGAAGACACGCCTCCACATGTCTGACAGCTAGCTCAGAGCCCGATGCAGGGCTCAAACTCATGAACCATGAGGTCGTGACCTGAGCTGAAGTTGGATGCTTAACCAACTGAGCCATCCAAGTGCACCTGACCTTGTTATTTTTAAATCCAATCACTGACAAAGAAACTTTCTTCACTCTTTAATTAAATTATTAAATTTATTTTATTAAATAGAAATTATTAATTTTTATTTATATTGTTTTGGATTTTTTTAGAACATTCAAGTGAGTTTTCTTGACATTGAAGTGTCTCTTTTATGAAAAAAAGGCACAAACCCTACTTACACCTACTTTCCCCTTAAAAACTTGTACAAGTTAGGTACTCTGTATAGATATATGTATGGTATAGGCATAGGGATAGATATAGACTGAAACCAATTTTTATACATAAATATATATCTGAAAATGTCCCTATGCATACACGTATATTTATGTGTATATATATGTGCATATAGAAGAGGGCTGGTGCTATAATGCAGTGTGGCATTCTAAGGACAGTAGGATCACAACCTCAGTGGAACTCAGTAGTTTCACCTGGGTATGGGTCTGTTAGGATTTTTGGAAAAGGTCAGTTTGAAATGAGTCCAGAAAAATACGGAACTGAATACTAGGAGATTAAAGGAGTCATAAGTAAGTTGATATTGAGAGTTAGCGTAGGTAACTTCATGTATTTAAAAAATAAAAACTGCAATATATGGCTCAGGTATAAAGGACAGGTTTGAAATAAAGAGGAGGGATGAAGCTGGGAAAGGATAGAAATCAAATCATGCCTTATTGGATTATATGGATTTTTCCTTTAAATGGAAAACCATAGGCATTTTAACGTGGAGCATGACAAAACCAGGTTTTTAATTTAGGTAACATTCCAGTAGCCAGTCTTTTTGAAGACTTACTATATCCCAGTATTTGGAGATCTATTGGGAAATAAATCCATAAATATAGAATACATATGGGGCTTAAAGCCTAATAGAGAATACAGATATTAAATTAAAATAAATCTTTATCAGAGTAATTATTAGAAAATCACAGATTTCAATGAAAAAATCAAGCCCATGAATTCAGTTCTAAATGTTGAGTTTGAGGTGTTTATGGACCATCTAGGAACACATGTGTTTTAGTTTTTTGGTTCTGTGAGGCTGCAACTGAATAAAAATGTGGGCTCTGGAGATAAAGATGTACTATTAAAATGGAATATAGATGGATTGGAGTGAATAAGATAGTCCAGGGCAAGTTCAGACCAAGGTCCAGGAGAACAATTTGGTGCAAAGGAATATATCAAGGATAAGTGCAGAAAGGTCATTTTCCTTTTTTTTTTTAAACTTTTTTTTTTATGTTTTATTTATTTCTGAGAGAGAGAGAGAGAGAGAGAGAGAGAGCGAGCAGGGAGAGTCAGAGAGAGAGGGAGATACAGAATCTGAAACAGGCTCCAGGCTCTGAGCTACTGTCAGCACAGAGCCCGATGTGGGGCTCGAACCCACAAACCGTGAGATCATGACCTGAGCCGAAGTCGGATGCTTAACCGACTGAGCCACCCAGGCACCCCAAAAAGGTCATTTTCCAAAGCAAGACTGAAAAGCAAAGCTAGAGAAGCAGGAGGATATCTACAGAATAAACAGTGAGGTTCAAGTAAAATATTATGGTCAAATAAGTGAGAATTTGGAAACTGTGTTTTGTTCCCAATGCTATTGTTAGTATAATAATGAAATAGTATTGAAGTAATTATTATACTTGGTTGAAAAGTCAATGACTTTGAGAAATTGAAGCAATAATTGTACAGAATTATTTTTAAGAGCTTAGCATTAGAAGAAAAAGTTACTGGAGGGTGATATTGAATGACGGAATTTTTGTCTTAAATTAAAAATGCTTGGGGCTGCCTGGGTGGCTCAGTCAGTTCAGCATCTGACTCTTGATTTCTGCTCAGTTCATGATCTCATGGTTTGTGGGCTCGAGCCCTGCTGTGGGCTCTGTGCTGACATTATGGAACCTGCTTGGGATTCTCTCTCTCCCTCTCTCTCTCTCTGCCTCTCTCCTGGTTGCATTCTCTCTCTCTCTTTCTCTCTCTCTCAAAATAAACTTGAAAATGCTTTACCATGTGCATGGAGTAATCCTGTTGGGGAGACAAAGAACCTATAGTGTGTGTGTATGTGAGTGTGTGTATGTGTGTGTAATTATATAGAAATATTTAGCAAAGATTCCATAGAATTCATTTTCATTATTTGGATATCTATCTTGAACAACTATGACATGTCTATTACTTTCCTGGAACCTGATTTTCCTACATGCCCTTCACTCCTAAGAGTTGGACTAAAAATATCTTTATGACTTCTAGAGTTTTCTCCATCCTTGAATTTGTCAATTGCAAGTACAGAACAAGGCATGCTGTAACCTCTGTGAGGAAGAGTGCTTAAGAATAGGTGCCTTGCTCTCATCACTTTAATTTAACATAGAACCAGAAGTCCTAGTGACAGCAGTTAGACAAGAAAAAGAAATAAGAGGCATCTATATTGGTAAGGAAAAAAATTAAACTGTCACTATTTGCCGATGACATGATACTATGCATAGAAAACCCTAAAGATTTCACCAAAAAAACCTACTAGAAATAATTAACAAATTCAGAGAAATGGCAGGATACAAACCTTAATGCCTAAAAATAGGTAGTGTTTCTATACATTAAAACAAAGTTGCAAAGAGAAACACACACACACACCATTTACAATTGCACCAAAAATAGTAAATTACCAAGGAATATACTTAACTAAAGAGGCACAAGACCTGTATCCTGAAAACTATAACATGAATGAAAGAAATTGAAGATGACACAAACAAATAGAAAAAGCATTCCATGCTCGTGGATTAGAAGAATTAATATATCAAAATGTCTATATTACCCAAAGCAATCTACAGTTTCAATGCAATCTCTACCAAAATACTAACAACATTTTTCACAAAACCAGATCATATAATTACTAAAATTTGTATGGACCTGCAGAAGACCCTAAATATCCAAAGCAATTCTGAGAAAGAACACAGCTAGAGGTATCAGTTCCAGATTTCTGATATACTACAAAATTATAGTAATCAAATAGTATGGTACTGGCACAGAAATATACACATAGATCAATGGAACATGATAGAAACCTCAGAAATAAACCCACATTTATATGGTCAATTACTCTGATAAAGGAGGCAAGAATATACAATGGGGAAAAGGCAGTCTTTTCAATAAATGGTGCTGGAAAAACAGGCAACTACATGCAAAAGAATGAAAGTGAACTGTTTTCAAAAAACATACATAAAAATAAACTCAAAATAGATTGAAGACCTAAATGTAAGACCTGAAACCATAAAGATCCTAGAAGAGTGCACAGTCAGTAATTTCTCTGACATTGGCCATAGCAACATTATTCTAGATGATAAGTCTCCAAAGGCAAAAGAAACAAAAGCAAAAATAAGCTGTTGGGACTATTTAAAAATAAAAAACCTTCAGCACAGTGAAGGAAACAATCAACAAAACAAAAAGACAGCCAACTGAATGGAAGAAGATATTTGCAAATGACATATTCAATAGGTGATTAATATCCAAAATATATCAAAAACTCATACAACTCAACACCAAAAAATAAACAATTCTAATTACAAAATGGGAAGAGGACCTGAATAGAAATTTTTCCAAAGAGAACATAGAAATGGCCACCATAAACATGAAAAGATGTTCAACGTGACTCATCACTCATGCAAATCAAAACCACAATAAGTTATCACCTCATGCCTGTTAGAATGGCTAAAATAAAGAAGACAGAAAGCACATGTTGGGAAGGATGTGAAGAAAAAGATACCCTTTTGCACTGTTCGTAGAAATGTAAATTGGCATAGCCACTGTGGAAAATAGTATGGATGTTTCTCATAAAAATTAAAAATAGAATACAGTAAAACCTTAGTTTGAGAGCATAATTCAATCCAGAAACATTCTTATAATCTAAAGCACTTGTATATTGGAGAATTTACCCATAAGAAATAATGGTAACTCAGATGATTCATTCAACAAAGCCAAAAAGTATTAATATAAAATGATTACAATACTGTATGATAGTACAAAATAATAAAGAAAATACAAAATAAAAAGCAGAATGAACAAATTAACCTGCACTTACCTTTGAAAACGTGTGTGGCTAGTGTGAGGGAGAAAAGAGAGAGGAGGGTTATTGTGTAGGATGACTTTCACTATCACTCATGGAATCACTGCTATCTATTGGCTCAATGGAATTTTTTTCTGCATGGGGGCCATCATATACACTAGCATGGATATTGACTACTGTACAGTATTAATAAACTTTTGTCATATATTGTACTGAGTGTAACTGGCATAAAGGAGCAGAGGAAAGTCTATATTTGCAGGCAGCCTGACCTAGAATGAAACAAAACATTCCTAAACTTACTCTTGTATGAAAACAGAAAGGACTGTCCATAGGTGCTTTGAAGTGAAAAAAATTCTAGTGCCAGTTGTGGGCTCCTTCCAACGTTCTGAAAGTATCACTGATTGCTGCTAAACGCTGTGGCCTGAGACTGAGCATCTGAGCATGGGATACGATTACCCATAATCTCACAGTGAGAAAGAGAGAAATTGGCTCAGTTGTGATCATGTGACATTTGGTGTATGTACTGCTGACATTATAAGACATCACTCATTTAAAATATATTAAAAAATATTTACTTGTCTTCTGGAACACTCGCAGAACAAGTTACTTGAAATCCAAGATTTTACAATACTGTACAATCCAATAATTCCATTATTGGATATCTACCCAGTGAAAATGAAAACACTAACTCAAAAAATATATGAACTCCTATGTTTATTGCAGCATTATTTACAATAGCCACGGCATAGGAACAACCTAATTGTCCATCAATAGACAAATGGATAAGACTACACAAACACACACACACACGCACACACACACACAGGAATATTACATAGCCATCAAAAAATGCAGTCTTGTCATATGCAACAACATGGATGGACCTAAAGGCTACTATGCCAAGTGAAATAAGTCAGACTGAGAAAGACAAGTACTATATAATTTCACTTATAAATAGACTAAACAATGAAGAAACAAAAAGCAGAATCAGAAGAATAAATATGGAGAACAACTGATGGTTGCCAGAGAGGAGGTTTGGGGAAATGGGTGGAGGCGAGAGGGAAATACAGGCCTCCAGTTATATAAAGAGTACATTATGGGAATAAAAGGCAAAGCATGAGGAATACAGTCAGTGATACTGTAAATAGCAATGTAATGGGATGGATAATAGCTACACTTGTGAACATAGCATGATGTAAAACTTGTCAAATTACTAACTTGTACACCTGAAACTAGTGTAGCATTGTGTGTCAACTATACTCAAATAAAAAAAATAAAAGAAATAAAAAATTTAGAAGTAAATAAAAATCAATAAAAAATAAGTAAATAAATAAGTGCCCTGCTTTGATGCAAAGAAATCAAATACCTGTGTCCTCCATCATGTGAATGGAAAATGGAGTTTAAGAAATTACATAGAAATGTAAAACAATATATATATATATATTTTTATTTCTCCACAATTCCCAGAGGTCTTTCAACATGATCTTATAAATTTCTTAGGACATAGTAGTTCCAACAGAAGACTAAGCATGGACCAGGACACGAAGAAATATGACCACTAAAAGTCATTACCCTCTGAAACTGATCCAGCAAATAAGAATAGCTTTTGGAATATGCTTCTACCAAGAACTCTGAGAACTATAAGAAGCAGCCATATAAGCAGAGTACCAGGGGTTGCTACTGTGAGAGGAATGAAAACTTATTGATTCTGCATGCGGCCATTATCAGGAGCCATTACTAACAGCCACAGTGGGGAAAAGTGTTGCCCATGAGGGTTCTCTCTAGGATCAGAAACTTAATGGTTTGAAAAAGGAGATATTGCTCAGAAATCTCTGCACTGCTGGCACTTAGGAAGGAATATCTACTGAAAGAGATGGTCTGCATTTTTTTTCTTTTAACTGCTGTGACAATTAAGTTATTTAATTTATTATTTTTCATTGTTACTATTTTTTTATTATTTGCATTATTCCTTTCACAGAAAATAAATAACTATTTAGAGGCAAAAAACCTTTTTCCTTAGAAACCTCACGTTTTGGAGTCTTAAATACATACTCAGAGTGTTAGAACAAATGAGACAGAAAAGAAAAATGATACAGAGACCTTGAGGATTGAGTTGTTAATAGACCACATTGTTCAAGAAAAGATTTTATGAACTGCAGTATTCTGAGACAGTAACAATTTCATGTTTTTATGTTTGATATGCAGTAAGAGTACAAATATCAGATTATTTTAATGTGCTTTGAAATTATATGAAAAAAATATTTAAGCATTTAAATATTTTCTAGAGGAAAACTGTTATGAAGAGTTATGAAGAGTAAGTTATAATAGAGTAATCCTCCCTAAGAACAACTGTAGACTTTGGATAAAATTATTTTAAAAAAAAAAAGCTGTTTGGAAGTCATCGTAGAAGAAACAAAACAACTAGGAATAAACAAATGTGATTTTTAACTTCCGCATTTAGAGAATGGGACTAGTAGTTTATACTTTATAGAAGGTGATTAAAATGATGCTGATGACTGCTGATATTTATGCAATACATACTATATGTCAGATATTGGAAGAAGTGTACGGATGTATTTTATCCAACAGTGCTATGTTCCACCGTAAGTCCCTAGCTCCTGGGTGTTTTTCTCTGCTCATCCTTATGCCTGCAATTCTTGCTCTTTATCTATTGGTTTTCAAGATTTGTTTTCTCATTTTAAGTTTCTACACAAATATCACCTCCTCAAAGATTTCATTCCTGGAATGAATGTAACCAAATGTAACCAAAATAGCATCACTGTTAATCTCCACCTTTTCACCCTGATTTATTTGCTTATTGCACCAACAATTCTTTAATTTTATGATTATCATATGAAAGTCTACAAATAAACAATAAGTGTATAATGTGCTTCCCTCATACACTGTTAGCTCTATATGGTAGGGACATTGCTTTTTTAACATTAAATGCCCCCTACCTAGTACAGTTTTAATTTATAGAACATATGCAAAGTATTTGCTTATTTTTTAAAATTAATAGCAACTACTGTCAAAAAATCTAGAAATAACAACAACAACCCCCCACCCCCCAGAAAACCAACCAAAGGAACATGGGGTCAAGTAAAATAGTATTTATTTATTAAGAGTTTATGGTAGATATAAGGACAGTTCATACTGGAAATTTCAAATAAAAAATTGAATGACGCTCAGGGGTATGATGTTTCAGGTTAGCTGCTGAAAAAGTGAAAAAGGAGGAAATTGCTTAACCTTTTCAGTGATTGGTTATTATAGCGGTGGTTTCCAGACAGCAGTGGATTGGCTAAAAGTGATTATCTTATACCATTTTTAGGAAGATGACTTAAGTTTTTTTGTTTGTTTTTGATTATCAGAGCCACTTACAAGGAATAATCTAAAGTAAGTCTTATGTTCATGAAATCAGCTAGATTTAGTCTTGACTATGTGGCTTAAATAGATTCTCTGCTCAGACCTTTTTTAAGCCCAGACTCCATTTTGTATTAATACTACTTTTGTTACTTAAGTTATTATCAGTTGATTTAACAAGTGATATATAAGAATAAATAATGGAAATACTTTAGCATAGAATAAAATAATGGAAACACTATAAAATATAATGGTTGGTTAGTCAAAGTTCTTCAGAGAACAGAACAGAATAGGATATATTAATTGTAAGATTTGCTTATATGATTATGGAGATCAAGACATTTCATGATCTCCTTAATGTCTTTATTCAGGAGAACCTGGAAAGCTGGTGGTATAATTCAGTCTCAGTCCAAAGGCCTCAGAACAGAGAACTGGTATCTGAGGGCAGGAAATGATGCATATCCCTACTTTAACAGAGAAAGAAAATTCTCCTTCCTTGCCTTTTTGTTCTATTCAGGCCCTCAGTAAACAGATTGGATGATGCCTGCCTGTATTGATTGGTGAGGGTGGTCTTTACTCAGTCTACTGACTTGAATGCTAATCTCTTCTGGAAACATCCTATAGACACACCCAGAAATAATGTTTTATCAGCTATCTAGGCATTCCTTAACTAAGTCAAGTTGACACATAAGATTACCCATCACAGTGGTAATGCCATAAAGTGTGAAAAAACTGTAATTCAACTTCTAAACAAGTAAAGAAATTGTAGATGTTAAATAGCCTCAACCCTTTAGAGTTTTGAGATGTTTTATTGCTTATTCATTGGATCCCCCCCAAAATAATTTGGATCATAATTCTTGTCACTCATTATATCATTTGATTATTGGCTATACTAATTTATAAAGTAACTAAGTTCTATTGTATACTTTAAAACAGTTCATCAAAATTAAATTTGTACCCATGTTATGTGTTGAAAAATATCTTTAATTTTGTAAAGTGCTTTTAAAATATAGTACCTTCATACAATAAATAACACATCTAAATATTTTATGACTAAAGCACATATTATATATATGTATGTATTTGTTTTAGTTTTCTGCCTATTGTATGTTATTCTATTAGATAGTCAAGACATATTGTGTCAATATAGCATATTCTTTCTCCTGTGGTTACATAATGTAGTTTGTTTTTGAAGGGGACAGAAAACTGGGATCGAGTCACAAAGGCATTTTACCTGTCACAGACTAGGAACATACCACAGAGAGCAAAACCGATGCTACTGTGCATCTGTGCATCCAACATTTCATGGCTCGAAGCCACTAGACTCTTTTCTGCATGACCAACTGACTAATTGCTGTACTTGGCCTTTTCTATTCTCTTCAATTAATGCAATGCACAATTGCACATAGCAACAGAGTCACCCATACAGAACAGAATCTGGGCCAGAATTAGACTCTAAATCCCAGAAGCACCTGTTACAAATATAAAGCGTCCAGATGGTCCAGTCTTTGTGGGGAAGTGTCAAGCATTGACTTATCTGTCTTTCTTACTTTTGGTTTAAGGTCAAAAACATGATCTGTTGGAAGCAGGGAGCCAAATAAAAATCAGAAAAAATACCTAGGATTAGTGTAGAAACTTCTCAATTTGTTTATCTAAATCTTTATTGCTCAGTGGAGCTCATTGTTATCATTTTCTAAGCATGCAAATAGGATTAGTTTATGATTACATGGCAGACTTCAGTATAATTAGATAGACTTATTTAAACACAGCTGTAAATCATTTAAAAATGTGAAATATTTGATGATTGTAAATTCAGCAGTTTGTATATTCAAACTTTAGTCTTCAATCAACTTTATTGTTCTGATTTTGTTTGGGATTCTGGAAAATGCAAAATATTACCTTAGCTTAGTTCAGCTTTTTATTGTTTTCATTCATTGCAGGCATACAGCACAAAAAGTGATGTTCCATTATATATTGCAAGTGAATAGTATCTCTCTCATTGATATTATTTTTAAATTGTAATTTTTTCATTGTATAATCATTTGTAATAACAAAACCTTAGTGAACCTTCTAGCTATTTTGTATTACAAAAGAAGTTAATGTGATACTTAAAAACTTTACTCCTTCACACATAAATTCTACATGGTTATCATAAACTTCTCTTGGAATTAATATTTCATGTAATTTATCTGCAAGTAAAGAGAAAAAAGTCATTTTATGAAAATAACAACTCTGTCCATTTTTTTAAAACTGAATGATTTGCAAATATTGCAACCAATAGGAATTTCCCTGTTTATGCTAGAGCTCTCAGAAATTTTGCTACTAAAATGTTCACACTAGCTGCCTCTCATTTGACAGTTGGAATGGACATAATGCATACAGTACATTCTATAGCTTTAATTGCAGATCACAGTTACCAATGGATATTGATTAAGTTACTTTTTCCACTTTGATTTTTCTCTCTCTCTCTTTTTAATGTTATTTACTTTTGAGAGAGAGAGAGAAAGACAGAGCTTCAGTGGGGGAGGGAGACAAAGAATCCAAAGCAAGTTCCAGGCTCTGAGCTGTCATCATAGACCCCAAGCCCGCTCACCATGAGACCATGACCTGACTTGAGCTGAAGTCTGATGCCCAACCAACTGAGCTACCAGGAAGACCCTGATGTTTTTTCCCTAATAAAGGGACACATTTTAAAGACAGTAAGGTCTGGATCATTCTTTACTTTCTTACCAAGATTAAGTTATAATATTTGTTGTCACCCTATATTCATATCCTAAACAGATGCACTTTGGTACCATATGGAAATGTTACATAGTCTGCTGAAGTATATTATAATTTTAAGCAGTTGAATTAGAATATCCTTGGATATTAAATTGCTTAGATTAATAGATATTTTACTTTATAAAACCCTCATGTAAGAGCTCAAAGATTAAAAAGTAGTTTAACACATGTAAAACACATATCAAATGTACATATATGTAGAATCTATGTAGAAGTCTATATATTGTTACAGAAAAAGAAAATAATTGTACTGAGAACTTAATATTACTGAAGATAAATTTTTATGAGATTTTCCTTTTCTACCTAATGTTTGGCTACCTATATAAGTAAATAACTTGTTTTATAACTACTTATGGGATAAGCACCATACTTAAATATTTCTACTCAAATAAAATCAAGGGTTTATTTTAACTTTATTCTGAAAGATAATGTACAAATAGTACTTATTATATGAGCTGGAGACACATATTAACCTCGCTTTGAAAAAACAGATGTATAGGGTCACCTGGCTAGCTTAATCGGTTAAGTGTCTGACTTCAGCTCCAGTCATGATCTCGCAGTTTGTGAGTTCAAGCCCTGTGTCAGGCTCTGAGCTTTCAACACAGAGCCTGGAGTCTGCTTCAGATTCTGTGTCTCCCTCTCTCTGCCTCTCCTTTGCTGATACTCTGTCTCTCTCTCTTTCTCTAAATAAATAAATTAAATAATTAAAAAATAAAATAACAGATGTAGAAATAGTCTCTTATGCATATTGCTTGGTACTTGTCAAAAATGAAAATGGAAAAATAGAATTTGACCTCACAAACTAGTTGCCCACGAAAGAAGGAGGGAAAGTAGTTGTGCCAACTACCACTTCCAGCAATGGAGGTCAGTATGTTTTATCTCTAAATTTCTACTGGAAATAACTTTTTTAGTTACACAAACTATTTTATGGTATAGTTAAAGGTCAATTAAGGTATATTTGAGGAACTCAAGGAGGTAGGAAGAAGTTACAAACTTCTTTTTTAATGTTTATTTTTGAAGCAGAGAGACAGCATGAGTTGGGGAGGGGCAGAGACAGAGGGAGACAGAATTTTAAGCAGGCTGCAAGCTCTGAGCTGTTAGCACAGAGCCTGATGCGGGGGTCGAACTCACAAACCATGAGATCATGATCTGAGTGAGCCAAAGTCAGACACTTAACCGACTGAGCCACCCAGGTGCCCCGACAAAAATAGTATTTTGAAGCCAAGTGTAATGAACATAAATATAAAACATCTAGACTATTAGAATACAATAACTAAAACCAAAGAAGGAAGACATTTTCAAAGCATTACAAATTAGAATATTTTTAAAATATTAACTTTAAAGACTAACAAGTTTCTCGGCCACTTTTCCAAAACAAAACAAAACAAAACAAAACACAGTGCACAGTGGACCCAGAAAACAATGGCACATCACTTTACAGCACTGAAAGACAGTAAGTGATCCAGATAATGGAAATGTAAGTGACCAGATATTATCTGGACAAAAAGTGTAACAACATCACAAAAACTTGAAGTAATAATAGAGATAAATTTCCTAAAATGAGAGAGTGAGAGACTGAAACCAATTCAAAACAATAAAGATGTGACTATAGATATATGTGTTAATAATAGTTATCTATTTGTGCACAGTAAGTTACTCCAATTGTAGTGGTTTTAAACAATGATCTGATGATGTCACAGATTGGGTGGATCAGGAGTATGGGCATAGCTTAACTGGGTGTTTGTGAATCAGGATCTAACCAGTGACAATTATAGTTAAATTGTCACAGGCTAAGTTAATCTGAGAGTTTTATAGAAGCTAGAATATTCACTTCCAGGATGGCTTACTCACATGGTTTTCCACAGAAGGCATCAATTCTTCACCATGTGTAGTTTTCCATAGTGGCTGAATCCTCATAAGATAGCAGTTAATACTCCTGAATAAGGAGGAAATCACAGTGCCTTTCATGACCCAGTCTACAAATGCACATGCTCTCAGTTCCATTATATTCTGTTTGATTGAAGTGAGTCACTAAGTGACATAAAGGAATGGGGGTGCCAAAGAATCTTTGGACACTTTTGAAACCACATATGTAAGATGGTTTAAATATAACAGCAATAATTATGTAAAATATAATATAATTATGAGTATGTTAATGCATAGGAAACCCTGAGTTAAAATACAAGCAAATTAAAATGAAGAAATGACTTAAATGGCTAAACAAATACGATATAAAGAAATTAACTTAAAATACTGAAATTAAAAAAAAAACTAGTGGATTAAACATTATTTTAAACACTATTTTAACACTGAAATATAAGTAGAAATAGAAATAGAAATCACATTTTAAATTTTACATTATTTACTAAATACAAATCCTTAATTTTTTCTTCCTAGGAACTTATTCAATTAAAAAAAGACAAATAGAGTAACATGACATGGGTTTCTGAAAATCAATAGGTTTAAAAAATGAAAGAATGCTTTAAAGCCAAAGACTCAGATTCTGGTAGCTTATTATTCTCACTCTCTGCCCAGAGTCATTCAGGCATTCCCTTGAATGTGCATATATTTATTGTACATGCTTTCAGAGTATTGACTTGAACATAAATATTGTTGATGGCTTTATATTTGGAATGAAGATGGCCGTTTAGTTTCCTAAAATCTGTCATAAAATTATCAAATCCATAAATTTCTGCATGGAATCAGACCAGAGTGGTGGATGATATTTAGAGGAGTCTGTCCATCCACTTGACTATTTTTCTTTGTGGGGATCTGATGGTTAATCAGATGCCATTAAGGTTCAAAACCCATTTCTGTGCTCCTAGCGAAAGTGATCATGTCACAGACATCTTTATTTCAGGAAATCCACAGAGTATATTGTAATTAGTAGCCATTTGAATAAATGTTAAATTAATTATGAATTTTGAAAAAGCTCTTTTGGCATCGATGAAATAGTCACAGCCAAAACTAAAAATCCAGATGTCTGGAAAGATGGTGAAAAATGATTTTGAATATGTAATTAAGTATAATTAAAATTATTAAGATGTGGAATTAAAGAAAGGTGGCAGATAGTGTTTGGATAACTGCTTCATTGTGTATTTTTCCCTTCTATTTATTTTTCACACTATGTTTCTAATGTATTTTCCTTAGCTCCTTCCCCCCAAAATGTTAGACAAGCACATAGTAGCCAGCACTATTTGAACGTGTGAGTATAACTTTCAGATAGAGAATTTGGAGGCAGAATAACATATAATCCGCTGGAATTGAAAGCATTGATAATTAGGAAACTCTAGCAATTTCATGAGGCATTGCAAGAAAACAGTTGAAGTCACCTTGGAGCCCCCGGGGTGGCTGAGTCAGTTAAGTGTCGGCTCAGGCCATAATCTCGTGGTTCGTGGGATGTATCCCTACATCATGCTTTGTGCTGACACTGTGGAGCCTGCTTGGGAATCTCTCTGTGCCAGTTCCCCCATCGTGTTCTCCCTCTCTTTCTCTCTCTTTCTCTCTCTGTCTCAAAAGAATAAATAAACTTTAAAAAAGTCATCTTAATATTGCTGTAATTTTGTTGAAAATTTTGTAACATAAGAAAAGACTATTTAGAATAATTAAGGGAATTAAATACTATTATAACACCATAGCCAAAACATTAGATAATTGCTGCTTTGTTTTCTATGTATTTGGATATTATATATTTGCTGCAGTTGCCAGTTTACATTCAGAGAACAGGATGAAGACACTATATGTTTAATTATTCATTTCAGTAAATTCAGGAGAGATATAGTGAATCTCCTTGATAGTGAATATCCAATCTAAATGTATTGTGCTGCATAATAGCAGAACATATGTAACATTTTCAAGTATGATTTGCAGATAAAATGGGTAACAACAGCTTGATATAGTAAGAATGTTCTCTTTGGTGTTTTTCTCAAAAATGACAGTCTTTAATTTCACAGATGTGATTTTTTTCTTGTTCCTTTATGGTATTGAATTTTATATTATTTTCAGTGTGTATAGTCAGATGATTATAATGGTATATGTTCTTTCAGACTATAGTGTGAAATTGGTTGTGTGGCTGAATGTCCGTGGACTTAGACAGGTGGCTCCTGTAGCTAAGGAGTAAGAATATCAGTTATGATTATTTATAGATTAAATGCCCAGAAAATCAAGTCTTTGTAAAATCAAAGGTAAACTTAAGTGCCAGTGTTTAAAATAGTATACTTGTTTATAAAAATGCTCAGATTGGTTTCTGCTGATACTTATGATTGTGCATTGTAATTCAAATAATCACCTTAAAGGAAGAGTTGGTTTAAGTTTAAATTTTAAGTAAAGTATGAAATCACATATACAATAATGTATGTGCCTTGTCCATTCAAAGCATCTATCTTTTTTCCCAGTGCTGTATTGTTTTTTCTTTAGTGTAAAGGAAAGTAATGGCCAGCAAAATGCCCCAGGAGACTATTATAGCTGCATAATTTTAATATATCTACTGAAAACTCTTATGATTAGAATATCACCAACTCAACATATATGAATGATTAATTTAATAATACTAGCATATATAGTCACCATATGTTTTCTAGCTTTCTTTAAATAGTTAACGTTATTATCTTTCAAAATAATGTATATTTTGCATAGAAAACTTAGAATACTATAGACCAACAACAAAAAAATGAAAATAACTTATAATCTTTCCACAGAGATTGCTTTTTTTTTTTGGAAAACAGCATGGTTTTTAAAATAATTCACATATACACATTTTCTGACTTCATGGAACTTACAGTATTTTGGAGGGGATAGATGTTTTAAAAGACAAAGTAATTTGATGTTTTTGGAGAAAAATCCATGCAGAAAATAAATTGTTAAGTTAGATTGGAGACAAGGACCTGGAATTTAATACAATAATCCGGGAAGGCTTTTCTATAAAGGTGATGTTCAAGTCATAAACACATGATGAAGAAAGATTGCCAAACAATCAGAAGGAAGAGAAGAAGAACATTACAGGTTGCAAATGTCCTGTTATGTGAAAGATTCTGGCTATTTGAATAAGTAAATCTAAATGTCAGTGCCATTGAGCCTAGTTAGTAAGTAAAAAGGAGGGCAGGAAAAGTAGGAGAAATGCATTGCATTCAGGAGTGTGGTAAAGTTAGCATTTTATTTTAGGTGAAACAGAACACCAGCAAAGGATTGTGAGGAGAATATTTAGTAGGCTCACAAAATCAGGCTCCAGTTGACTATGGCTGGGACTGAAGAGGAAACAAATCTGATTGACTTAGAAGGGAGAATTGATAGGATGTGGTAATGGATTGGAAGCTGGTAAATGCGTGAAAGGGGAGATCGTACCTCTTCTAAATTTAGTGTTTGACCTAGAAAATGGATGCTAATCCTCCGTAGAGAGATGAGGAAGCCTAGAGTTTGGCAAGGGGCAGATTTTGTGAAAGAGGTAAAAAAGTTTCATTTTATTTATATCAAGTTTGAAATATCCGTGTGATATCCAAATGCAGGTATTAGGTGGAAAGTTTGTATCTATATACACATAAAATCAGAGATGTGACCTGGAGATGTAAGTAAGTGAATTTCAGCATAAGTGCAGTGTTCAAATAGAGTGGAATTGAGACCTCACCTGGAGCGCGTTGAGAGAAAAGTGGTAAATTTGATAACAGTAGGAAATACCATGTTTCAGTGAAGGGTGATTCCTAGAGAGCAATGTGGATAATAACCAGTCTCCTAGTTGTAATGTTGAGAAGAAAAGACACAAGGGAAGAAAACTGTAAAATAAGCCACAATTTGTTTAAAAATATTTTTCTAGATTTAATTTTTTTTGTTTTGAAAATATTTGAAATAACTCTGTATAGTGAGGCTTAAGAAATTAACTCATAACAATTGATATATTTATTTCACTTCTATGATTTTTATAAGATTTTTCATTACCTATATTTTGGTCTATTTTTCAAGGGTTTCACAGAAATAAGGGATCATTTAAAATACTTCTGATTATTTAAGATCAAGTGCATATTTATGGCTCATATATTGTTACTATTTCTCTAACACTAAGTACAGCTCCCAAGATTTGGTTAGGAAAGATATAAAAACATACTTGTGAAGTCAGTAAATTGTCTAATTGTCAATAGGTTCAGAGATTCCTAATCTTAAATACTTTTCCCTGTATTAAGAAATGCTGCCTTTTACAACATGGATAAAACTTCATAAATGGTAGTATTACCCCTTTTCTTCTATCTCTTTTAATATTAAAGTAAAATTCCTTTTAATATAATAGGCTCGCTATTTGATTTAATACTTTTTAAAAACAATTTCTAAACTTTTTAAAACCCTCGAACACTAATATTTATATTCCACATGGTCTTTAATGTAGGGAGGGTTAGGGGAGCTGATATTGATGAGGATATTGACAATATGCACAGAGGCACACGCTGGCTCTCTCTACGGCCCACTATAGTTGTGGACAACTCACTAGACATGTTACTGGAAGCTTTTAGGAGTATAATACACAAGAAAAAACAACTATGATAAATTTTATGGAAGAGTTTTCAAAATATTTCTTTCCATTTTGGAGGCTGATTTGGAGGGGAGTGAAGGACATCTGTGTATAGAAGAGGTTAACATGAATCTTGAGAGGAATGAAAACACATTCTTCAAATGAAGATTAGCCACAGTGTTTTGAAAATTGGATAAGCTGCTCTAACGCAGACTTATGTCAGAATGTTAGGTTAAAATAACAAGAGAAGGCTTGCTGTGCCTTCAGTGATAATTTAGATGATTGTATAAAATATGGTTTTATGAAAGGTCGATTTCTCATGCAACATTTAATGTTTGCTGTTATCAGTTTCTGTAATGACACTTAACTTATACTTTCTTTGAGAGTGCGTGCACATATGGAACACAAACTGCTTATTATGTTTGAGGTGACCATATAATTTGCAGTCAAAGTTGGAATACTTTGGAAAACAAATTTGGTGCTGTTAATAATTATGTTGAGCAACTGGAATAAACTGGAATAATCCTATGTAAACAAGGATATATAACCACTTCAACTGTACAATTTCTCAGGTGCTCTGAGTAGAGAGTAAGCTTTTAGATATTCCTCAAAGCTGTAATTGAATCTTCTTTGTAAAGTGTGTGTGGCTGTGTGTGTGTGTGTGTGCGCGCATGTGTGCATCTTTGTGTATATGTGTTTGTGCATTTAAGAGTTGTGGGGTTTTTTTGAAAATGGAAAGATTTGGTTTAATTGAGAATTGATCAAGAAGTTATCCTGCAAATTAAGAAAAACTAATCAATAGTTTCCTGGACTAGCTCAATTGTGAGGGCTATAACTGTAAATTGTCTGTAATTGGGCACTTTTCTCTAAATGCATATTAAAATGTTGCCAATTATTGAATTGAAAGTACTTGCATAATGAATTTAATCCTTACAAAATAACAAATCCATATGGATAAGCATATATCAATTCTAAATCCATTTTTAAATTAAAGCACCGGATCACATTGAAAATATTTGGAACTTAGTCATCAGTTCAAAGCCATGCATTTTTTAAACCTGAAAACAGCACAAAGATTTGCTCTGGAAGTAAATTAAAAATACAAAAGTATACAAATACTTATTAATATATTCACTGTTTATAGGCACCAATTAGTATGTTATCAATCTCTGTCATGTTAAAGGTATTTCTCTACCCATACCACCCTCGAGGGAAAGTCAGGGCACAAGATAATTATGTCTTGTTTCTTTATAGCTCAGCCCCAGGGACTGTTATACCCAATATTGTAGTTTTGATCCAAATCACTGTTTTACTCAAGAATAAGAGGACAGTGTGATCCCCGAGGTGTTGAAAGAACTGCCGTTTCTTGGCCCATGTGACTGAGAATTCTCCCACTCTCCAGTGCTCCCTGCATTTTCATTCAAATCTTGTTCCTGGAGACATCATTGTTAGAGGCCTCCTTCTGTAGCACCATTGTCAGAGGCTTTCTCCAGCTGTGTTCTGGGCATTATATTTAGCCTGCATAATGAACAACATTTCCCTCCACTAGCCACGATGACCATTTTTAATAAAAGTAATGATCTTTTCCCAACTTTCCTTTGTCAAAGCAAAAATTGCACTGAACAATCTTAAGCAGGCAGGGAAGACTTTATTCGAGTCTATTACAGAGGAGAGAGAGACCAGAGCTCAGTCTGACTCAATTTTATTTTGAAACAAAAGGTGAAAGAGTTTTAAAGTACTGGAGTGAGCTGGTAGAAACTATATAAAAATCTTAGTGGGGAATTTACTCAATGAAGTGTGTTGAAACATTTGAGTTATTTTTGAGTTTGCCAATTTTTTTTTTTATGATTAGACCACCTGTGTTTGTTAATTGGCCTTGTCGATGTTAGGCTCCTACACACTTCCACAGAGACTGAGAGATAGGGGTGCTACCTTTGATGTGTTTCATTTCAAAGAGAGTGTTCCAGGTCCTTGAGAATGATATTAATAGATTGTAAAATTGGCAAGATGATTTGCAAAGGATTTATATACAGGTCAAAGGGATAGAAAAAGAATTTATAATTATAAGATGTTTGTTTGTTTGTTTGTCGTAAGTGCTCTGAGGAAAAGAATGCCAGGAAGAAGAATGGAGAAGAAGCTTGTTTAAAGTTAAACTGAAAGGACAATACATACATACGTACATACCTACATACATGCAAAAACTTAAACTGAGAGGAATATAAACGTTGCTATTTTGGGCACTTTTATGTTATCACATAGTGAATGCTTACCCTGGGAAGTTCAGATCAACCAAAGGGCTTTACCTATCTTTAGCTTTCCTCCCAATTAGAACAATTTAGTCCTAGAATTTCTTCTCAGAACCACAGGCTATTATGCCTTATAATTGTCCTCATGTTTCTTTGACCTCTTATGACTTCTAGGCAGCTCAACTCCTGCCACAAAACAAAACGAAACACTATTATAATTTTCATCTACCGCCAAGCCATTTCTTTTCCCACCTACTAGGCCATCCGACTAAGCCTTGCACCACCTTTCAAAAATATTGTCATATTTTATCCCAGTCATTGTCAAATACTCTATGGAGTAAAAGCATTATAGAATGTAGATACTTAATAGATAAAGATACATCTTCAAAACAGATCAATATGGTGTGGCTTAATCAACTGGATATTTAAGAAAATATTTTAAGAATTTAAAAATACTATTATTTGATTTTCTTTAAACTAGTGGTAGCCATGCATTAATTGGGGGAAATGATATGACGTGAAAATACGATTAAATATATGCCATTAGATAATTAATTAATAAGTGAAAAAAATAAGTGTTTGATAGGCAAGATGTAAAACATCTGCCTGATATACTTTGGGTTGTTCAATTCATAGTTGGAGGAAGATATTCTAGCCCATAGAGTTGGATTACTAACCCAGATTAAAATGAACTCTGTATTATTTATTTCATTTCTTATTGAAAGTGAAATTATATAGATAGTTAGATATATGTATTCAGTAGATTATCAATATACTAGGTAGACTATTTTAGATTAATTAACAATTTAATCTTTAAGGGTATTTCTCTGGTAACTTTGGCACTCACTGTATCAGTAGTAGTTGCATTTTTGAAAATCGGTTATATGTTGCAACCTCAAGCACTTAATTATTTGTTAACTCTAAGTAACATAATAATAGTGGAGGGAACGTAGCATTTAAATTCAGAAGGTCAAGATTTAAATTCAAATTATACCATGAGAGACTTAAGGTTTTGAAAGACTTGATGTTACTCTTAGTTCCAGAAAAACGAAATCATCAATAAATATCAAGGTACTGTTTGTCAGCTTTATAAAAGAAAGATATGCTTAAAGGGCAATAGCCACAAACGATCTTTTTCTAATTTGTACTGAGGATATGGTCAACAGAATGTACCACTGTAACAACCAAGGCAGAGTTCCAGCTGTAGAGTTTGCCATATTGGGAACTACAAACAAATAGGTAGGAAATTCCAATATAATGTCTTGAACCTTATCCTTTGGGAGACAGAGTGCTACACTATCAGGTATACTTATGGGAAGAATTAACATAGATTTAATAGGTAAGACTCAAAGATAAATATAGGCACTAGATGTCATCTAGGAGATGATATCAAGTGCAAAGTTCAAAACAGTAGGAACTCGGGACATTCTTAAAATTGATTTGGTACTTTATGTTGAAATATTTTAAGCAGACAAATGATATAATTAAGTTTGTATTTATCAAAAAAATAACCTTCTTTAATTGTAGTGGATTATTTGGGAATGGCCACGACAAGAAACAAGAAATCCAACTAAGAAGCTGAGTAATTAAGGGCAAATTCAATCTGTTGTCCACTCATTCCTTTCCAAAGTATTTTTTGAAAGTCTACCATGTGAATTAGTTTTTTTTTATTTAATGTTTTTCATTTATTTCTGAGAGAGGGAGATTGACAGCATGAGCAGGGAAGGGTCAGAGAGAGAGAGAGAGAGAGAGAGAGAGAGAGAGATACAGAATCTGAAGAAACAGGCTCNATGTGTTTTATATATATCTGAGAGAGAGAGAGAGACAGCGTGAGCAGGGAAGGGGCAGAGAGAGAGAGAGAGAGAGAGAGAGAGAGAGAGATACAGAATCTGAAGAAACAGGCTCCATCCAGGCTCTGACCTGGCTGTTAGCACAGAGCCCGACCTGGAGCTCGAACCCATGAACTCTGAGATCATGACCTGAGCTGAAGCCGGATGCTTAACCGACTGAACCACCCAGGCACCCCTACTATGTGAATTAGTTTCAACTGAAGGACATGTGGTGAATATAAAGCAAACTGACCAATGTTAAGAGTAATTTCCGAATTAGAAATGGTTGGATTTGTTAGCTGTATTTATCCTGTGTGTGTGTGTGTGTGTGTGTCTGTGCGTGCGTGTGTGTGTTTGCGTGTGTGTGCGTGTGTGTGTGTGTGTGTGTGTGTGTGTGTGTGTGTAGAATGTAGGCAGAAAGAATACTAATGGTGTCATGATATTGGAAAATCCAAATGATGCATGGTATTGAACAATTATCATTTATTTCTTTTTAATTATTTAAAATGCTAACACTCACAAAGTCCTCTCTCTGGGGTACCTAGCACCTTATACATACTAATGGGAAGGAAATCTCATATCTCAAATTTAATTAGTGAAAAGCACTTTCCTAACCCCCCTCTGATAATGCCTTGGCTGATTAAGCATTAAAGCCTAATCAGTCAAAGACCACCAAGGTAAACTTGAAGTCCCACAAATTCAGATTCCTTAATTCACTGTAAGGAAAGATGGTCCAGAAGATTGAAGAATGCACTTAAAAAAAATGAGAACTCAAGAGAGGCACCTGGGTGCGCAGTCCGTTGAGGATCTGACTCAGGTATTCAGCTTGCTTTTGGCTCAGGTCATGGTCTCACGGTTGTGGGACTGAGCTCAGTGCTGGGCTCTGCACTGCATGTGCTTGGTATTCTCTCTCCCTCTCTCTGACCTTCCAGTCTTCATGCTCCCTCTGTCTCTTTCAAATAAATAAATAAACTTTAAAGAAATGAGAACACAGATTATTTTATAATGTTCAGGTTCTTGTTGAAGGATTTTGTAAAGGGCCTCAGAGAAGCAGGGATTAGTTTTGAATTCGTTGCTTTTCTCAGAAAGACTGGGATTTAGGAATCCACTAGGAATTTACTGGTTTAGCAATTAGAGGTCCCCAGGAATGTGTAGGAATAGCAAAGTAGCTATAGGACATTATTGGAAAGAAAGCAATAATCAATCAAACAGGGATCATTATGACATTTTATAGCTGGTTCATGACCTTAGGAGAAACAATGTTTTCTGTTCATTTGGCAGCTGTTTTGACCTATGTCTACTCCTATGCTGATCAATAATGGGGCTGCCTTATTATTATTATTATTTTTAATCTAACCCGATTTTTCACTTTTTTATTTCTGAATAGTTTTCATTATTTCTTTGTTCTCTGAGAATTTGATCAATCCTCCCTCCTCTTGTACCCCAATTTTGATTCGGGAACCAGAGATTCATGTAGAAGGAGGAGGTCTGTGAAAAATCCGTTCTTCTGGTAGCCCCAACAGTTGAGGTAGCAACATTCATGTGGGAGATGGGGGCTGGCCAAGGCACAATCTGCATAGTCTCCTGTTAACCACCACTGACCACAGTTCTCAGAAGGGTGCTGTGATTTTGACTATCTGAGCTGCTTCATCCTACCCCAGACTTTTATCTCTGCCCATTTCCCACTCTGAACATTTGCCCACATTTCTTTAAATTTCCTAATGAAAGTTGGACGATTCCTCAACAATGTTGTTGAGCTTGCTTTCACAGCATTTATACTAAATTTGAAACAATGCAGTGTTGCTGACAAAGATAAAAACAACAAAAGGGGTATCCAGATTTACTCCCTGGTAAATCTAGCTTTGATGTGGTCTGAAGCTTACAGTCCTATTTGTTTAAGAATACACAGTTATTTTAGAATTTTATGTGTGATAAAAATCTGAATATGTGAGACATTTCTAAGGCTTCTTTTAGGGGTCTTAAAACATACGCTTACAAATGAGCAGGCTGGATCTTAAATTTTACTGACTGAAGAATAAATCCAACTCCAAGATTTTGGAAGTCAAACTGCAATTTAGAGAACACGCCTTATTCCTCTTTGACTACTAAACCCTTCTTTGAGATTTATGTTTGCCATACATTCATTCTTTCAAGTTCATTCTCTTCCACCTCTGGGCTACTCTGTAGTTACGCTGAGTAATCCAAATTAATGGGTTCCTTTGGACCAACTTCATGATTAGGTGTGGATAAGAATTTATTAGATCTCTCCCCCTATATATATATTTTAAAAATATTTTTTATACAATCAATGAAAGAATAATGAAAAAATTTTGAGTGAATGAATGTAGTGAAAAATAGGAAAGCAGTTCTTTTGAGCAATGGAGAGGCATGATCAGAAGTCGAACACTGTTTATACATATATTAACTTTATTTCAGTTAAGATATAATAATATCTATATAATTGGATAATTTCTGACTGAAATCACTTAATAGATTGTTAACAGTTTTTTTAAATAGTTTGAGTAACTCTATTTAATGAGAATATTAGAACCTATTTGCAATAGCTGTCAAAATACCGAAGGTAATTATAAGGAACTCATGTACTAGATTTCCTTAATTCAGTTTCCACAAGAAATGGTGAAATTAATGTTGAAGATAGTGGACTCTTTTCTGTATTATCATTTGCAATATTATCAGAAATTTCTTTGCCATGGTTGATACGGTATTAATGAATGAGATTTCAAGGTTAAACAAACTAGAATTCTTAGCTCATACAAGAATTTAAGTAACTTCAGATGTTGTTGAATCCCAGGTTGGGACTTATTTAGTAATCATAAAGAAGTAGCTTATGTACGCTTAAATTGAACTACAGGCAAAGAAATAGCAGAGGGATATCACTTCCTCCTGCTCTGTTATCCTTCTTCACTTCCAAGTTCTCTCCAGTCATCTATGTTCTTTGCTATATAAACTAAGCCTTTATTACAGGGTGGTCTTCCCAATGTGGTTTTAATATTTATGTAATCATGACTTTGAGGCATCTCATTTTAACAAACAAAGCAATCCTGAGGTTTTATCTCTCAGATCTCTTTTTGAAACACTTGAATATTCCATTCTCTGTACACACTTTTGGTTAGGTTATCCAGGGTTCATGAGAGAACGCTATTGCTAATCAGTCTTGTATAGTGCCTTTGTGTCTTTTTTTTGGTCTGTATTTTGTTTTGTTTTGTTTTGTTTTACCAGAAGTAAGACACTTACTTACAGTATACCACTTATACAGACAAAGATGGACAATTAATGTACAAATAAGTACTGAATAGAAAAGTAATAAAATGCTTATGAATATGAGTATTCATAATCCACGGGCAGGCATATAATCAATAGACAGAAATTATGATTATTCACTTCATGAGTGTTTTTTTTTATGTATTTGCAAAATGAGCAAGCACATTTCTGTTTTCAAACATCATAATGCTAAAAAAAACAAAAACAAAAACAAAAAAAAAACTTCAAGGGATACCTGGATGGCTCAGTCAGAAGATCATGCAAGCCTTGATCTTGGGGTCAAGTTTGAGCCCCATGTGGGGTGTAGATTACTTAAATAAAAACTTTAAAAAATTCTTTTTAAAAAGAATCACTAAAACCTCATTCTATACCAGTAAGTAAAAATGAGATTTGTTCCCATTTGGTTAATTAAATATTGTAATTACTGAGAAATTGTGTGCCATATAAATGCTGTAAGATAAATTAAGACATGTTATTAAATCCAATGTTTGTTTGAATGTTTTTAAAAGTAAAAGGAAAATGAATTCACTATGTTAAAAAAGAATACTTAGAAAAGGTGACTGTTTTAATTAAGCATCACTTTTAGCTTATCTCTTCAGATAAAGTGTTCTACCTGAGGTTGCATTTCAAAAAGTTACTTTATAAATAACTTTAGTTATATCTAATACTATCTTATTATTTTTAAATGAGAGTATGGTTTATCTGATTAATTACAAATATATTCTTTATAATATTTATCCTGTGAGAATAACTATAAGTTTATGACTTTAAGGAATGTTCAAGAACTATTTGTTGAGCCTCTGTGTTATATTTTAATAATAACATCAATAAATAATAAAAACTGACTGTTACTCAAACTCTGCTTGAATATCTGCATTGGAAAGTAACTCATAATCTGGAAGCAGAAGGTGACTCATTGGCCTGAAAGATGCAATTTCATTTTGGAGGAATGCAGACAGAAATCTATATGTGATATAAAGGTCAAAAATTGTTTTTTGTTATGACCTATTCATTACAGGTAATATCTATAAAGTGAATCATCCTGTATCATGATAGATCTCTAAACATTAAAAACTGATTTAAATTTTCCCTTTTTAAGGTTTAACTGTCCCTCTTACCTTTAAGAATTCCTCACACAACACTTCAAAGATCTCTTATTATCCTCATTGTTCTTCCCTGAATAGGATTTATTTTGCTTTAGTATCTTTTAAGAGATAGTATTTATGACTGAAAACCATGCCAAGTTATAAGCAGAGAGTATGCTCTGCTTTAACACAATCATGTAAATGATTAAAATAAAGAAGAAAAATATTGCTCTTATTATTGTCGTGGAAATCTCAGACCATCATCAAAACAATGCGTGTGAATAGAAAGAATGATTGGGTTGACTAATGACTTTTATATCATTTAAAATATATACTGTTTAGTTGTTGATTCAACATTGACTCATATGAGAGGTTTTGTTTTGCATGCAGGAGGATTGAGAAACAAGACATCTGGAGGTGCTGCTTAGCATCTCCAAAGCCGTTATTCATTGCTAGTGGTAATGTAAAATGGCATAATCAATGTCAAAGACAAAATGCATGGGACAATTAAGGGTATGCTTTTACTCAGGTTATTGCAATAGGGATAATGTTCATTAATGAACAATGTCTCAAAGAAAAGAAGGGAGCCTGAGGTTTTAGAGAGGCAAGTAAACCAGGGAATCATCCTTGGGTCTTATGAGAGTCACCAAGGAAGGATCACAACGGTTTTTATCTCAGGATACATGAGTGCCAGGTGCTCGTTCAAGTTATTCATCCCCCTGGATATAAGAAGGAGGTGGGGTTTCTTAACATGCACAAGGCTCAGGTAATTTCAGTGTTGTCACTACTATGATAAAATGAAAAGAGAAATATTAACATAAAAGAGTGTATAAAAGTAAAGAGCCAGAGGTAGAACCCTGAGGCAATCATTCTATTGGATTTCAAGAGGTCAGTAGAGGAAATCATTAAGTTATCAGCACTACTTATTGAGTTTATTGAAGCGACGATGTTAATACTCTTGGGGACGCTGTCTATATTTTTGGTATAAAGGGATACATAATCTGAACATTTTACCAGAGACAAGACATGGCTTGTGTAGGGAGAAATCCAGCCCATGCACGTCTGTGGTGGTGATGAGCCTTTTGAGGTTTACATCGTTATCAGCCTTTGAATTGCAGGGCTTGCTCAAAAGCTGAGAGAGGTGGCCCAGGTGCAAGGCAACCTAGAATACTGATAGGGATCTGGGCAGTCAGGATTTAGTTCTTTGTGAGGATGAATCAGAAGAAAAAGAGAAAAATTAGAAACATTTTTCTCCTTTTGGAGAAAATTTGGACCATTGTAGACAGCTATTGAAAGAAACTGGATGAATTAAACATTTGGTAAAGATTGAAAAGTTCTGCAAAATGACAAGATCTAACCAAACTACGGGTAGATGCTAAAGCTGATTTTGTTTGTTTGTTTCCCCACAATGGAGGAAGAAGTCAATTAAATCTCTACCAGACAAGACAGAATTTCTACATTCATAAGTTACCTGCACTTTATCAAGACCTGAAAAATAGTTCAAAGACAACAGGCTCAGGGTCCAGAAGGGCTGTTATAGTTTTTCACTGATAAGTCAATAATACTCTTTACAGTCATTCTACATCCCTCCCAACTAATTATAGATAATCTCAAGGAAAGAATATTCTTTATCACATAAAAAATCTTCAGACAAAATTTATAATAATCCTAAGATCTAATTTATTATGAATATACAAAACATATTTAGAAAATACCAAGAATGTATAAGGAAAATCACTTAAAGATATTAAGTTTTTCCAAAGTGGATACTCAACATCTGTGTATTAATAAAATCCATAGGTGAATGATGTGAATCCCCAGATGAAAACTACTTACTAAGAATTATTAAATTCAAATTAGGAAAGTTGGGAGAAGTTAACATTTAAAAAAAGATAAATGAAAGTATGCCTGATCTCACTATATTGTTGTATGATTTCAGTCAAAGTGGATCTACTCTCTCATATATAGAAACATGCCATAAACCATGAGGGCATTGCTTATTTTCTAGGAACTACCCAAACATCATACAATTTCTTAAATATTTACACTAATAATGTTTCTCATACAAATTTAACTCAGAGAGGGTGAATTTGTTTTCTTATTTGAGAACTCTCATGTGACACATCAATAGTACGATATCAGATAAGCCTAATTATTTCTATTACCTCTCCTTTTACAAGGTAAAGAAACACATTGTTATTTTCCAGGGCCCTCTGGAAAATAACAGAGACAACTTTAGTTTCAAAAGATAAAATTAGGATTAAGTTTTCAGAAGATAAAAATAGAAAAATAAATATAGGAGTGCCTGGGTGGCTCATTTGATTAAGTGTCCTCCTTCAGCTCAGGTCATGATCTCACAGTTCATGAGTTCGAGCCCTGCATCAGCCTTGTGGTGACAGCCGAGGCCTGGAACCTGCGTTGTATTCTGTATTTTCTTCTCTCTCTGCCCCTTGCCAGTGTGTCCTCTGTTTTTCTTTCTCACTCTCAAAAATAAACAAACATTAGAAACAATTTTTAAAAAATAGAAAAAAATTGTCAAGAGATTTAAACTCTTGATTAAGAAAGAATCACAAAAACATAAGAAACAGTATTTGGCAGCCCATTTGTCCAAAGTAACAATAAAAGTTTTTAAAAGTAAACAGAGGAAGAACATGCCTGCATAGAACCTTAGCTGAGAAACTTTTGTTTTCTTATGTAAATAAGAATAAAGTAACAACCAGCATAAACACTGAAAGGTTGTTCTGTAAGACACAATACCTGTTATCTAGTAAGATTAGACTGAAAGTAAAGTATAATCTTTTATAACCTTTTGTTAAGAGTTATAATACAAGAAACATTTTCCTCAAAAGAGAGAAAACAAATTCTAGTTTTGCATCAGTATAATATCTGATTATAAGATTCTTTTGCAATACGTTTTATTTGCTTAATTTTTTAAAAATTAAATTCCTTGCCCAAAATGGGGCTTGAACTCATGGCCCCAAAATCAAAAGTAACATGCTCTACTGACTGAACCAGCCAAGCGCCCCTTTGGAACTAACTAACTAAATAAATAAATAAATGGGAATTTTAGGAATACTTAATTTTTGTACATAGCAATTTACCTTTAGACAAAACAGAATAATCTTTTTTGTTTTGTTTTGTTTTAAGGATATTTGTAGTCTGATTTGGTAACAGCCCATCTGGAGATAGGAGACTATTACATACTCCCAGAATCTTAAATACATAGATTTTTCTAGAGAGGTCATAGCATCAGTTCTAAAATGTCCACTAAAGGTCAAACATACTCACAGAAATACAAAATTGAATAATTTATATCAAGGAACTGTTCTCTTCCCATTAAGTTCAAATTCTTAATTGATTTGAGCCCAAAATTGACAAATAGAAAGAAAAACAAATCAGAATCTCTGTTGCCTTTCACCCAACAGAGACAAGATCTTTATAAACCATCTATTTAAAGAAATCACAAAATGGTCAGGCTATAAAACCAAAATAAGCTAGCACCAGATATAAAAATAAATTCTTGCCATGCCCTTTCTCTCTCTTTGAGTACTCAAAAGTATCAGTCAGCCCCTGATCCAGAGCTCACCATTGTGTTCTCGTGCAGTCAGGAGTGGAGCACAGGACCAAGAGGCTTTGTTGACTCAATGGAGTAAATAGGAATCTAAAAGTGAGATCCAATCCACCTAAGTCCTGGTACCAAATTCTCAAAGACAACATGTACCTGACAATTAGGAAGATGATTTTATTCTAAAGTTTGCAATAGGGACAGCATTAATTAATGAGGAATATCTCAAAGGAAAGGAGAGTGGCCTGGGATTTGTAGAGGCAGGTAAACAAAGAAATCATCTGAGAATCTTATAAGAATCATGAGGAAAAATGAAGAGAGTATTTATCTTGGAATATGCAAGGACAAAGTGATCCTTTGTGGATAGCCATTTCTCTGGAACATGAAAGGATGTTGAGGGAAAGTTTGAAAAACAAAAGTGTGGGCTAACTTCTTAACTTATCACTGTTTTCTGGGACCATAGATTTTAGGCTGTAATTATGAGCCTACAATTACTTTCTCAGGTATTAACACAAATAATTAAAATATATGCCTAGAAAAATACTTGTATACAAATATTTACAACTGCTTTATTTTTTTAATTTATATTTATTTTTATTTTTTCAGAGGGAGAGAAAGCAAGTGGTAGAGAAAGGCATAGGGAGAGAGAAAGAGGGAGAGAAAGAGAGAATCTTAAGCAGGGCTCAATGCGGGACTCAATCCCACTGGAATCATGACCTGAGCCAAAATCAAGAGTCAGACACTCAACCAAGTGAGCCACCTGGGTGCCCATCAACATGTGAAATAATATACAAATTGTGGTATATTCATGTAAGAGAATTCTTCTCAGAAATAAAGGGGGCCTTAATATCAATTTGCAACAAGATGGATTAATATCCAAAATTTAAACAGGGAGAATCAAAATAGAAAAAATAGTGCATACTGTTTGATTCAATTTATATGACTCTCTAGAACAAACAAACCTAATCAATAGTGATAAATAGAAATAGTAGATTGGTGATTGTCTGAGAGAGTTGAAAAGATTAACTGCAAGAATGAACAAGGGAATTTTTTGGGGAGATAGAATTGACTATGGTGGTGGTTACTCTGTGTGTGTGTGTGTGTGTGTGTGTGTGTGTGTGTGTGCGCACATATACATGCATGATATATGCATGATATATAATGAAATAGTTATATATTAAATATATTATATTACTTAATATAATATAATAAGTTATATATTAAATATATTAAATAGTTATATATTACTTTATAATTACTATGTATATACATATACCATAAAACCATAGACAAAATATGTGTATTTTTAATGAAAATTAGATCTCACCAGTACCAATTTTAAAAACTATATTAGAGAAAATTAACATATTTTATTGTATTTTAAAATAGTTTAGGGGTGCCTGGGTGGTTCAATAGGTTAAGTGTCCTACTTCAGCTCAGGTCATGATCTCAGGTTCATGAGTTCAAGCCCCGCATTGGGCTCTGTGCTCACAGCTCAGAGCCTGGAGCCTGCTTTGGATCCTGTGTCTTCCTCTTTCTCTGCCCTCCCCTGCTCATGCTCTCTCTGTCTCTCTCAAAAATAAACATTAACATTAAAAAAATAATAAAATAAAATAGTTGAAATTCCTGGAGAGAAAAATTTTGTTTTGACATAAATATTGACAAAAAGTAAATAATTTCCTTGGTCATTGTACTACAAAAGCTGTCTTTCCTTTTATACATTTTATTTTTCAATATATATTGATACATAATATAGTGGAAAGTCAGGGATCCAATATGCAAAGTGGTAAAGAGTAGGTCTTTAGAGTGAGACTGCCTCCATTCAAATTTTATTTCCACCTCCAACTAGCTGTAAGACCTTGAGGAAGTCTGTCAAATTCTCTGTTAATGGCAATGATAGTAGGGAAATCTATCATATATTATTGGTGTTAAATGTTTTATATGTGAAAAGCACTAATTTATGTACATAGAATATACTAAGTTATATTTTTGTTACCTATTTTTCTTGTCTTTTTCTTTTTATAATTTAAAATTGGTAAAAAGAAAAAATACAGGTCTGTTAACTGCATTAAATATGTGGGCTGTAGAAAAAGAAATACTACAAAGACTTTCTCCATAAGCATGTTGTAAATCTTAGAACAACTATTAAAAAACAAACATAATGAGTTATAGCCCAAGTTAATAGAGGCAAAAATACTCAATTAATTCACAAGAAGTCATTTGATCCAACAAAATTACACTCCTAGGTATTTACCCAAGAGAAATGAAAACATATGTCCACAAAAACATTGGAAGTAAGCCAAATGTCCATCAACAGATTTTTGTATAAACAAATCTTGGCATATGTATATAATCCATTACTAACCAGCAATAAAACAGGAACAAATTAATGATACTGACATAACAAAATCTTTATAGTCAAAAATCTTTTGCTAGATCAAAGTGTACAAAATGTATTACTTTATTTGAAGTTCTAGAACAGGCGAAACAAAATATTATATTACAAATCATATCAATATAGACTAAGGATAGGAGTGAGAAAGGTTTGACTACAGATGGTTATGAGGGAATGTCTTCCTTTGTTGGATATATTTTATATTTTATATTTTATTTCAGGTCTTGGTGTATAGGTGCATACATTTATTAAAAATCACTGAATTAAGCATGTAAAGTATTCATTTTTTAACTAAAACACATACTTCAATAGAATTCATTAAAACACACACTCATGAAGGAGATAGAGCTGGTAAAAACAATTTAGATTAATGTTTCACTAGTGTATATAAAAGATGATATGTCATGGATGACATTGACTTATGCTTTACTGCCTAATGAATAGACTGTAACTGCATTGATTTGGGCCCCTATGAGACACTGAAAGTACAATACTGGAGAACAATATATGAACAAGATTCAATAGAATCAGAAATTGTAATGAAAAACCAGGAAAATTGGTGTCATGATGAAAAAAAGATAAAATTTCATTAAAAGTGGGTGCTGTATCTTTTACATACTGCAAAGATGTCCATATTTATAGTATTGGACACTTAACTCATCAATTGCTGTGGAGAAGTTATTAATGGAATGGTGGGTCAAAAATCCAAATTGCATGGCTTGAGGTGTGAATGAGAGGCTTGAACAAGAAGATAGTGAAGACATCTTTTGAATAACAAAAAATAGTTGTGTTCCTAGAAAGCTATTGGTGAAGTGAGAGTAAAAATGAAATTGTAGACGATCATATTTATATGCTCAGTGAAAGGACTAAATAAAATGCATGAAGCTAAGGGTACAGAAGAGAGGGGTGAATATAGGAACACTTGATCTAGTATTTAGGAATAGTGTCTAGGTCAAAATGAGAGTTAATGCTGGATCAGAGGAATAACAATTTATTGATGTAATATAAAGGAATAAAGTTTAAAGGCATAATCTTTTTATATATCTCTATGTATGTAAGATATGTGTACAGAAATTTTTCATCTGTTTTCTGTAAATTTATTTTTACTTCAATAATTTCTTAACTAAAAAACTCAAAGATAAGGAGAACTATATTTATTTCATGGTTGCTGAAAGTAATGATTTATCTAGTATCCTAAATTCTTCATTTTGTTTATTAATTAGAATAGCCAGGGGTGCCTGGGTGGCTCAATCAGTTGAGCGTCCAACTTCAGCTCAGGTCATGATCTCGCTGTTCATGGTTAAAGCCCCACATCGGGCTCTGTGCTGAGAGCTCGGAGCCTGGAGCCTGCTTCAGATTCTGTGTCCCCCTCTCTCTCGGTTCCTCCCTGACTCATACTCTATCTCTCTTTGTCTCTCAAAAAATAAATAAACATTATTTTGTAACAAAGAAAAAGCCAAATTGAATAAATTTCATTAGTTCTTAATGAATTTCCACATTCTTAAAGAGGTTGTTAACACAGTTGTGGTCTCCAGAAACATTAACCTGGTAATGCTCATAAATGCACAAATATGTATTGCTGATGCCAAATTAAGATTAATGCCAATAAATAAGGAAAGGTTTGCACTCCTGGAGGAAGTGGGAGTTTATTCCTAAATAAGAATTAAAAGAGACTTTATGGAAATAAATTATATTTTTAAAGGTAGGTAAGATGAAGAAAGGCAGAAGAAATGGGAGAAAGGGAAGAAGGGAAGGATCAAGGGACGTGCAGAGAGAGAGCGAGAGAGAGTGAGTGAGACAATGAGAGAATGAATATGTCCCAAGGTCAAAAATGTGGAGGCAGAAAACACAGGCATATAAGAATAACAATACAAAATGAGTGGGTTGTTTTTTACAGACAAAACTTGGTATGAATCCTAGCAGTGATATGACTTTGAACAAATTTCCTATCTTCCCCTTTGGAAGTTAAATTTCCTTCTAGAGGCAAAGTTATAATACCTATTCTAAAGATACTGTGAGAACCCACCATAGTCTCAGAAACATTATCTGGAGCAGGAATAATTATGGGGAAATGATGATGTTTAAGACTGGAATATTATATTTGAATGAATTATGACTTGGGTAAAGAATTGGAAATTTACATGTAGGACCAGGCATAAATGTCAACATATTCATGACTATTTTCTTGGGAAGGGTAATATCAACAGTAAAACCACTATATCCCCTTCCTCCCAAATAATGCCATTAAAGTAAACTGGTTACATTAATGTTAGATTACAATACTTTATCTTTTTATATTTCACATTTTTATGTAAATTCCTGTTAGGTAACATATAGTGTAATACTAGTTTCAGGAGCAAAATTTAGTGATTCATCATTTATATACAATGCCCGTTGCTCATCACAATAAGTAACCTCCTTAATCCCAAATACCCATTTAACCCATCCCCCCACCAACCTCTCCTCCAGCACCCTCACTTTGTTTTCTATAGTTAAAAATCTCTTTTATGGTTTGCCTCCCTCTCCTTTCTTTTTTCCTTTCCCCTATGGGCATCTGTTTTGTTTCTTAAATTCTACATATGACTGAAATCATATAATATTTGTCTTTCTCTGACTACTTATTTCATTTTGCATAATACATTCTAGCACAATTCACATTGTTGCAGATGACAAGATTTAATTCTTTTCTATGGCTGAGTGGTATTCAATTATATATTATATGTTATATATGATATTCCATTATATGTGTTACATATAATATATACATATACATGTATATACATACATGTGTACATATACACATATGTTTATATATATGTATATGTATATGTAATACATACATAAATTTACAATACTTGTTCTTCCTCATAAGTATGGAATGTTTTTCCATTTCTTTGTGTCATCTGACTGGTATGAGGTAATATTTCATTGTATTTTGATTCGTATTTTCCGGATGATGAGTGTTGTTGATCAAATTTTCATGTGTCTGTTAGCCATCTGTGTGTTTTCATTGGAAAAATGTCTATTCATGTCCTCTGCCCATTTCTTAACTGGATTTTTTGTTTTTTGGGTGTTGAGTTGTTTATTTCCTTATAGATTTTGGATACTAATCCTTTATGAGATATGCCATTTGCAAATATTTTCTCCTAATCCAAAAGATGTCTTTTAGTTTGTTGATGGTCTCCTTCGCTGTGCAGAAGGTTTATACCTTGATGAAGTCCCAGTAGTTCCTTTTTGCTTTTGTTTCTCTTGCCTCCAGACACGTGTCTAGTGAAAAGTTGCTGTGGCCAAAGTCAGTGAGGATGCTGACGGTGTTCTCTTCTAAGATTTTGATGGTTTTCTGTCTTTCTTTTAGGTATTGCATCCATTTTGAATTTATTTTTGTGTATGCTGTAAGAAAGTGGTTCAGTTTGGTTCCATACACACTTTAGGATTGTTTGTTGTAGCTCTGTGAAAGAGGCTGGTGGTATTTTTATAGGGATTAGATTAAGTGTGTGGATTTCTTTGGCAGTAACAACTTTAACAATATTTGTTTTTCCAATCTACAAGCATGGAATATTTTTCCTCTTCTTGGTGTCCTCTTTAATTTCTTTCAAAAGTATTCTATAGTTTTCAGAGCATAGATCTTTTACCTCTTTGGTTAAGTTTATTCCTAGGTATCTTACGGGCTTTGGTGCAATTGTAAATGGGATGAATTCCTTGATTTCTCTTTCTGCTGGTTTATTATTGGTTTATAGAAATGCAACAGTTTTCTGTACATTGATTTTATATCCTGTGACCTTGCTTTCAATCTTGGAAGCAGCCAAAATGCCCTATGATAATAAATAAATAAACTGGTACATAGAACTAATTAAATATTATTTAGTGCTAAAAAAAGAAATGAGTTATAAAACCATCAAAAGCCATGAGGGAAACTTAAATATATATTCTTAAGTGAATGAAGACAATCAGACAGGCTACATACTATATGATTCCAACTATATTACATTCTAGAAAAGGCAAAACTATTAAGACAGTAAAATTATCAGTGATTGCCAAGTTTGACAGGGGAAGGGGTAATTGGATACAGCACAAAGGATTTTTAAAGCGGTGAAAGTATTTTCATACTATAATGGTGTATACATGCCATTATACATTTGTCAAAGTGTAAGAATGTACAAAACTAAGAGTGAAACATAATGTAAACTATGAGCTTTGGGTGATAATGATGTATCAATATAAGTTCAATTAAAACGTACCATTTGGGGATGTATATAATGGGGAGGTAATGCATGTGTGTGGGCAAGGTTATATGAGAAATCTCTGTAACTTATGCTCAATTTGTTGTCAACTTAAAACTCTTCTAAAAATTTAATAAAGGTTTATACTTTAATAGCAAATACGTTATTGGAGAACATTTCAGAACATCAAATTTGCTTGCTTTTATTTGAGAAGAAGTTTCTAAAAGTAATTCCCAATGTTTCAGTGGCATCAATTTGCCAAAGAAAACGTCATTAATCCTGGACCCCTCACTAAGTTATTTTTGTGGTAAACAATTAAAAAAATTTTAATAATTGTCAATTTATGTTATTACTTGTTCTCAACAGAGAGGAAAATAATACTTATTTCATGCAACACTCTTCCCTAACAAGGAGTTATATGCCATATGTATTCTCCAGGATAACTGTAAACAATCAGTTAGGATAGTGGTCTCTTTCTTCAAATACCTGTATCAGCCTGTTCCTAACAGCCAGGTATAATTGCTGCAAGTTGTTTTAAATATCTTCTATCTGTGTTTTTAGTCAGCTTTATGCAAATAATTTGGACTGAGAATAGTTTTGTTAAAATAACTTAAGAATAAATTAACTATTATATTCTAACAGTCCAAAATCTTTGAAGAACTATTTAATCCTCACTGTATTGGACATAATAATGATTAAATGACTTTTGAATCACATGGCTACATGTTAAAATAAGGGGGAAAGCTCTCAATTATTTGCTTTATCACAGAATTCTCCTTATATATGTTAATATTCTGATGTTACATATATTAATATTTGCCTTCCTCTCTGCTTCACAATAAAGCATTTCCAATAATATTCAGAATCATTAAGACTCTACCTATAGTTATATCTGATATGCAGTAATATGCTTATACACCAAAAGAAAATTTAGTAAAAATTTAATTAGCATTTATGATTAGTTAGCATGTATTATTCAGTCATGCAAATATATGATAAACAACAGTTGATTTTAGTATATTTGGGGGAAGTACTTGGAAGAATTTAATTACTATATAACAATTGCTTCAAGATTAAGTAATATTTTTGAGCTGGAGTAATAATCATACTATTATTTATTAACATATCCAATTTATGAAATAAGTGGATCTGTAAAAATTTTCATTAGTACTTTATGTTTTGTACAATTTATATAAGGAATAAATTTAGTTATTGGAGTTACCCTAAGTGACAGTTTAGGAATTCTTAAACTCCATTTTCTGATGCTGTAAATTTCAGTTTGATATCCCCAATGACGAATATTTACTGTATAAGTAACTGAGGCTTTTAGCCTGTCAGAAATAACATTGGAGTATCTTATGACTTTTATGGACTTGCAGTTTATCACCTTATAGCTTATCTTGCTTTATATATAGGTATGCTACCTACAGAGGAGGGAAAATTATAGACTCTTGTTGTTGTCACATAAGAGAGCTGATATTCTCCTTATTTTAATATGCCTTAGAATATTTTACATACCTTTTTCCTAATATCTCTACAAATGCAGAGGATACATCTGATAACAAACTTTATCTTTGTCAGAGGTAGAAATAATATAAATGGATTCTCCTTTAACAGAAAAAAGGTGCTTATAGTTTAAACACTTGAATATTACATTTAATATCCTGAAAATGTAAAAAAATACTTTAATATAAATGTTAATATTCAATTCAATAGAAATCTACATTATGTAAGAAAGAACAATAAAGCTAGATGTGCACTCCCATAAAATTCTCTGCTGTACATCTCTCTTAAGTTCCCTAACAGTCATCATTGTTGATATTATGTTTACTACTAATACTGTCCTCACATTGTGGACATCTGAAATTTAGCTTTTCAAAACTTACATTCTTCTTGACCAATACTTAGTGACAATCACCTTCCTTATAACATTGGAACAAGCAGCCCAACTTTCCCCCACATTCTGATGTCTGAGTCATCACCAAAATCTAAGAGTAGCCTCTTAATAAATACGTATTGATGGATTGATTTGTCAAGGAGTTTAACAGTAAAAACAGTGTTTTTTGTCATACTTTGCCAGTCATTTTTTTAGTATAAGTAGCAAGAATGAAAAATGTACAAACTTACTGTGTGTGAACAAATAACTATAAATATATTTGGACACTTTGTATTTATTATATGTAAGTATATGTAAATATAGAAGTATATATTAGTAATTCATATAAAGAGAGATTCTATGATTATATTATAGAAATACACAGGATCGGTGTGACTTCTTTGGTTTGGGTCTTGGTCTTACTGATAAAGGGATTTACTAATTTACTTGTTATATTAGTTTAATTATTAATATTAGATATGTATTAATTGGTAATTAAACATCTAGTAACTTTTATTGCTTAAAGATGGAGAAAAACAATATGCAAGCTATTTAGGAAGAAATGTCATTCATTAAAATAACATTGTATACAGAAAATGCATTTATGGTTTTATTAGGTCCCAGAATTTTTACCTTAAATACTGCATAGTGTTCAAAATCTGCCCTGTTATCTTCCTGTAACAAATCTAAAGGAACTTTTAACAGTGCTTTTATTAAAAGAAAACACTGTTTTTGCTGAGATTGAATAAATCTGCTCCTTTAAAATGAGTGCTAATGTAAGCATATTTTTCTAAACAAGCTTGAAATGGGTACAGAGATAGAAAGGAGGGTTGCATTAAAAGTTACCTGTTCCACATCATGCTGACAAAAAAACAGAATTCTTAGCTGTTGAGAATTTGAGACTAGACTCTGCTCTGTTCAAGTCAGGATTCCAATATAAAATTCCACATTTGGTTTGTCCAAATGTAGTTGACTTCTTTTGCCTGTCCTGTGGTGTTTTCCAGCCCTGCAATCTGTGCTGGGATTGTTTACAGTAAATTAGAGCACTTAGGTTTATTCCCTACCTGTAATCTGGCTCAAACTTCACTTTATATGTTGTCACCATCAAAAGATTTCTACTGAGATTTCTTCCTCCAAAATCACCTGTAAAAATGTTAGTTGTACACTTCCCTCTATCACCGGGATTTCCCCCCTTTTCATGTCCCTTCAGCTCTTCTTATAACTTGAGTGTTTTGTATTTTGTGTTTGTTTTTTTTCCCATAATGCCCCTTTTGTGTACAGATACTTCCTGTCTGTTAATACTAAAAAAGCTCTTGTGATTGCAGTTGTTTGTGTACAACAGTTTCTATCATTACATTTCTATTCACACAAGTAAAAAATAGAGGCTTTAGCAATAGAACAATTCACTCCACACTTTTAGGCCAGAAAAAAAAAAAAAAAGTAAGGTTTGTAAATCTACTTCTTCATTTCAACAAAAATTAAAGTAAGGGTAAAGAAACAGGAAGCTGGTACAAATGTAAAAGTGACGGCAGCAAGAAAAATAAGCCGACAAAAAGTGATATAAAAGGGTGGTATATTATAGATGGCCTAGTTCCAAGTCATATTAGAATGTGGCCATTGGTATTGGAAGCAATAGTCATGTGATATTTAAAAGGTTCAAAGAGCGCCACTGAATTAATGCTAAGTAGTTGATATTCTAGTATACAAATTAAACTGTCATAATGTTTTAAGCTTTCCATTCACTTTTTGAGAATGCTGAATAGGATGAAACATATCAGACAGAGTTAAAATTCTTTTTAGAATTTAATGCTCAATGAAGTTTATCTTTGAATCTGTAGAAAATCTTTTTTTCAAAACTGACACATTCTTTAAGGAATGCAAGTAGTGTGTTTGTTGGATGTAGATGGTAGCATATTATCATTAACGTGCTCACATTCTCTATTTTTGTCTACCATCTCTAAACACTTTCTAATGTGAGCTTCCCTCATAATTACCTTGAAATGGCACACATTGCCATACAAAGTTTCTAGTTGTTTTCTATAACTAAAGGAATAATAATTTAAAAAAAAGTTGGTTTATACATTATGATAGTAGTTGAAGATGGAATTAGAAACCAAGGGAATAAAAAGTGCAAAATAGTTTGCATTATGCACTTACTAAAGTAGTATAATGATAGGACCATCTCATTATCCTGGTGTTAATATTTTTGCCTGTGATGATTTTTTTCACTATCTGTGGGAGCCCGACAGTGACCTCAAGAAAGCGTGGTTAGGGACGTGGGGATGTGCCTGCACACGGGGCTCCCTGCCTGGGCAAAGCATGCCTGCAAACAGGATGCTCTGCCAGGAGGCTTGCACACAATATCCCAGTTTAATGGTTCACTCGCAAACGAGGGAACATGCCCTCCTTGGAAGTAAGGAGAAGGCTGAATTGTGAGCAGGCCTCTTAGTAAACATGTTGTGGTCGCTTCCTCCCTTTGCTCCCCCCTGTCCTTGAAATGTGTTTGGCTACTTGCCCTCAATTGGTAAAGGAATGCATCTTGTAGATTTCAGTTTGTATCCAGTTACCGGGGTATGAAATAAACCGCAAGAGGGGCTTGCGTAGAATTGTTCCTCCGGCCGGAGTTGTGTCTGTGTCTGTCTTTTGTGTGTGTCTTGTCCTTTGTGTCATTGCGTCCGCAACACTATCCAAGAAAAATATGTGTGCCTTATATTAGTGATTTTCAATGCTATGTATATCATTCTACATAAAATCAATATATATTTATCAAGCACTTACATCAGCAACTTTTAATGTCTTACATCTAGGTTAACACTATAAGGAATTAGTTATTGAAATCTGAAAATACACAGTCTTATTTCTGGTTTCATAGCATTCATTCTATTTCAAACATTTAATTTACCAGAATATATGCTTAAACTATGTAGACCTAATGGCATATTAAATTAAGGAAAATACTGCCAGAAATATATAATCTCTAGGAAATAACTTCACATAAATGATGTTTACTGCGTTTTATCCCATGTATAAAACAAACAACATTATCTTTATTGTAAAGTTTGTATTTTTAGAACATTGAAAACACAAAGCCTATTATTTTACAGAGCAAGATATAGGCTATTCCAGATCACTTTGATATCTTACAACTTTTATCTCTCTACTGATAGTACTATTTCAAGGTCAGAATATTCCAGTAAATTCCAGTAATATCAAAGTAACTGCTAGGAACAAAAGCACCATTTTTATCTATTAACTCTTTAAGGATACTCTGCCCCAAATAAAAATGGAAAAGCAATAGTGGGAGGAAAAGAAAACATTTTGCTGCACTTTTTTTTTAGAATTACTGATAGAAAAAAAAACTTATCTTTTACTTTATTAAATTCACATGGTAAAAGATAGGTTATTTTTTGTCTGTTAGAAAATAGGCAATATGAAAGAATGGAAATGGGCTTAGTGGTGATACAGAATTACTCCTCCTCTTCCTCTCACGCCTCTTCCTTCTCCCCTCCCACCTTGTCTTCCTTTCCCTCCTCCTCCTCCTCTTGCATTGTCTTCTTTTTCTTCTTCTTCTTGTTCTTCTGTTTCTTTTGTTCCAAAATGAATGTACTTTTTAGCCATTAATTTGATTGAAGAATTTATAATGTGTTCCTTCTAGATGCCAGACACTATGCTAGCCATCAGAAAACAGTGGTCAACAAAAGCAGTATGGTCACCACATTTTCTTAATCAAGAAAATTCCCACTGAAATATTTAAAAATTGATAAATGACTTAGCCTATGTTATGGAAGTACAGAATAGGGACTATAAATAAATGAAAATAAATCTATGAATCTAATATTTTATTCAAGGGCATAAAGCACTTTCATAATAACTTGGGTTTGGATATTACAAATGAGAACAAATAATTTACTTGTGTGTTAGAACTCCAACTAAACCATAACTGAATTTGTTATTTCCTCTTTCCTACTACCTTTTAGATATACAGTGAAGCCATTAGGACTGCTTATCTGCCCTTCTAAATGAATGCTCTAATGTATAAGGTGATAGCCAATTATGATAGTGGTTTTGGTCACCCAAGTGTCTTAAAAATACAGTCCGCCAGCAGCTAAGCTTTTATTCACAACAAAACCTGCCCAAGAGAAATGACCTTGCTGCATATTTATAATTTCAAAGGAAATTTCAGAGAACTACTTTCATTTTTATCCAAAGAATTGGACTAGCCAAACAAGATGAATTAAGTCTTAACTGCATGATTTTGGCAGTGAATAAATCAAAGTTTAGAAGTTGCTGTTAAGTGATTTTAGCTGCTAAAATGCCTCTAAGGTTTTACACAAGAAGGGCAAGCTGCTATTCAGTCATCCTGCAGTACAACAAGCTATTAAACATGAGCATGCCTCTAGGGTTCGGTAGAAATAAAATCAATGAAACAATGAAATGACCAGAATCTTATTGTATGCAGGGATCTTATGACATACTCAACTTGCATATACATACTAAATACAATTAAACCTGTATATGCCATATATAAATATATATGTATATAATTAAAGGATGTAGAAAATTGTACACTTAATGCTACAGTAAATTCAAATGGTGAACTTAATTGAATTCTGTAAAATATTCAGAAAGAAATATCTTGAGATTAAAATTCTTCCTCTTGGGGCACCTGACTGCAGTCAGTAGTGCGTGACTCTAGATCTTGGGGTTGTGAGTTCAAATTCCACATTGGGTATAGAGATTATTTAAAAATAGAATCCTTAAAAAAATAAACATAAAAATAAAATTCTTCCTTTTTACAATTTTCAAAGATTTTTGAGATAATAATAAATCACAAACAGCAACAAACACCAGCAAAAACAGTAAAGTGTTACTCAGAATTCTAGATATCTTCTGAAACTACATTTTTTTGTAATGAAATAGTCCAATCTTAATATAATCAAATTGCTCTTCAGTCATTTAAACTGTTGAATTTTGCTTATTGAAATATGGTCCAGAACCTGACAAACAATTGTTGCTGTTCTTCTCTACAGAGCCCTTAGATTTCCTCAGGAGATGGTCCACATTCACTTGGACTTGGAATTTCTCAGTGAGCAAAGCTCTAGCTACCATTCTTCCAAACACATAACTGGTTTTTTATTTTTAACATTTTATTTATTTCTGAGAGAGGGAGACAGCGTGAGAAGGGGAGGATCAGAGAGAGAGGAAGACACAGAATCTGAAACAGGCTCCCTGCTCTGAGCTAGCTGTCAGCACAGAGCCCGACGCAGGGCTCAAACCCATGAACCGTCAGATCATGACCTGAGCCAAAGTTGGCTGCCCAGCCGAATGAACCACCCAGGTGCCCCAAACACATAACTCTTGAGTAACTTTTTAATACTTATCTTGTTTCAGTTACTCTTTCAGTTAATTATTTTTTTCAGAGTATTTCTTTTGACCTGACCCTTCATGCTTACAGAAATAAAACAATCAATTTCTCATAAGAAGTTGAACCATGAGAAGAGCAATAGCTATAGTTAGATCTGGATTGGAACCAATTATCTTTTAATCTTACACTATAACCTTAAGTACTTTGCTCTTTATCACTTCAGGGAATTTATACTTGATCATTTAAAGGATATTAACTGAACCTATATTGTATGGTCTTTGCACTTGTGATTGGTATTGAATGATGCTTTAAATGAGAAGCATACCTGCCATGTTTATCATAATAATGACCATGTTTTAACTCAGTGTTGTTGTAAAGATCAATGGGACTATATCAGACAGGAAACTGTAATATACAAATTCAAACACAATTTAGCTTGGTTTAAAAAAAAGAGATTTATAAAGACTGCTGGTTACCTTTCTTTACTTATTGTGTGTATCAGATATCTGATTTAATAAGCACTACCATCATTCATCCGTAGCTTGGTGTAGACATCTACATAGTATTGTCTTTGGAGAATTTATTTGACTCAAACAAATATAAATAACAAAGGATAAACTTTTTGAAAATAAATGGATGTATAAACTGTACTAAGAATTATAACACCAACTGTACCTAACTAGAGTGATCAAAAATGACATATATACTAGGTTTGGATTTAAGTCTCTACACTTCCTTACTAAGTAAGCAATGAGAAATAAGTTAGACTAACAGTATGTTTGTCAAAAATTACTCATATTTTATGGGAGAAACAAAACAGTTTCAAGGCTGTATAAGCATGGGGCATTCTTTGTAACACATACATTGTAAATTATAGTACTTTACAGAGCCTCCAAAATACAGATCTGAATGTCATGTGGTATATGAGACCTGGCCATTCTTAGGGGAAAGATGTCAGTAATTCACTCTGAAATACGAAATTAGATGTGTATCTAACAATAGTTTTACTTATATTTACATATGTATTTGGTAAAGGCCAGTATCAAATCGAGGAAAATATTTCTAATTCTAATTTGATAAAAGTGTTTTATTTTTTAAAAATGAGTGTTGCATTCTGTTCAGTGATTTTTTTCACACCTACTAGAACTATTATACTATTTTTGTTTTTTACTTATGTGAAAAACAAATTAGTCACAGCAAAATCTCTTGACAAAAATCAAGGGCCATTCATGGTTTCCTTTATATATATTTATCTTGACATTTGCTGGCCTCTTGAATTTGTACACTAATGTTCTTTCCCTCAAAACTGGTGAAATGTTTGCCATTTTCTTTAAGGGTTTTCTGCTCAGCCTCCCTCTGCTTGCCTTCAAAGAGTTCTGTTGTACTGTTTGATTCTGTCCTACAAGTCAATGCAGTTCTGATCATTTGTCTTCAGGTTTTTTTTTTTTTTCCCATTGTTCTTTGTTTAGAATTAAATTTCCATTAATCAGTTTTCACATTCATTAAGAATTTCTTCTTGGGGCACCAAGTGGCTCAGTAAATTAAACTTCTGACTCTTGTCTTCGGCTGAGGACATAATCTCACAGTTCATGGGTTTGAGCCCCACGTTAGTCTCTGCGCTGTCAGTGTGGAGCCTGCTTGGAATTCGCACCGCCTTTTCTCTGCCCGTTTCCTGTTCGTGCTCTCTGTCTCTCAAAATAACAAATAAATAAATAAATAAATTCTATCATCTCCAGTATGCTCTTAAAATGATATAGGAACTTCTCATTTAAAGAGAAGTTTAAAGTTCAAACTCATTTAAAGTTCAAAATATTGAACTCTTTAGTTCAACTTTGGCATTATTTCATTGATTTTATTTCTCTTCTGGATTCTCTTTCTTTTCATTCATTGTTTTCCACTCTAAATAAAATAAACATTATATTTTCAGCTTTAAACATATTAAAAATAGGGGTGCCTGGGTGACTCAGTAGGTTGAGTGTCTGACTTCAGCTAATGTCATGATATCTCAGACCAGAAGTTCAAGCCCCACCTCGGGCTCTGTGCTTACAACTCTGTCTCTCTCTGTCTCAAAAATAAATAAACGTTAAAAATTTTTTTAAAATATATTTGAACATATTTAAAATAGCTTCTTTAATCTATTTGTCTCCTAAATCCAACATAGGTGCTTAATCATCACAGATATAATTCAGGGATTAGTCGTCCATTCCCTCAATATCCAGTCACTTTTATAGATAATTCTGCTTAGTCCTCAGGTGCCTGACCACTCACAGAAATCTTGAAATCAGAGTTGACCCTTGTAGAAGAAGGCCTGGTATGGCCAGAAAAAGTCTGATGCACCATGATTTGTGCTCATTCTGTATTAATGTTGCTTTTTTTCTGGGCTCTGCCCTTATTTGTACTATTACTACTAAGTAATAGTAATTTTCAGTGACCCCTTTTCTATGCCATCAGATTATAATAGTCGCTGTCTGGAGTCATGGGAACATATTACTTTTAAGTCCTTTCTTAACCTAGGGATCTTAGTGGATTCATGGGCTATAAGGGGACATTATAACTTTGCTTATCTAATTAAACATTAACTGTGAGTCTTAAATACCTAAGAAAAGGAGTACTCATTTGGGAAGTACAAAATGTGCTATAAATTTCATCTTTGCAGTAGCAACTTAGTCATATACTTTACCATCTCTTGGTAGCTGGTGTCTCTCCATTAACCTTATTACTTGACTACTTAGATATTTATAAAGGTGTTTATACACTTAAGTTGTTAGAAATAGAGTCTTCTTGAAACTACAAATATTCTAATTTACAAAATACTATCACCAAATAATTCTAAGTAGCAATATTTATGATCCCTACTGCTGAATTATACTTTACCTTTAATGAGTAAGTGTGTAAAATCTTTATAAGCCATTAGAAAATAATGAATGCAAGTACATATTGCCATCTCCATACTTTCTTACTATAGTACTTATGGCTTAGGAAGAGGATAGTTCAAAATAGCTTTATGATCCTTTATATTTCTGCAGTATCATTTATAATGTTTCCCATTTCATTTCTGATTTTATTTATTTGAATCTTCTATTTAAAAAAATAATGTTTATTTATTTTTGAAGGAAAGAGAGACAGAGTGTGAACTGGGGAGGGGCAGGGAGAGAGGGAGACACAGAATTCGAAGCAGGCTCCAGGCTCTGAGCTGTCAGCACAGAGCCCGATGTGGGACTCAAACTCAGGAGCTATGAGATTGGAACCTGAGCCAAAGTCAGACGCTTAACCTACTGAGCCATCCAGGTGCCCCTGAATCTTCTTCTTCTTCTTCTTCTTTTTTTATGTCTAGCTAAAGGTTTGCCAATTTTGTTTAAAAATACAGCTCTTATTTTTATTGATATTTTCTATTGTCTTTTTAGCCTCTATTTTTTTCTGCTCTGGTCTTTGTTATTTTCTTACTTCTGCTAACTTTGGGCTTAGTTTATTCTTCTATTCCTTGAGGCATAAAGTGAGGTTGTTTATTTTAGATTTTTTTCTTTTTTAAATTATTTTTACTGTTTTATTTATTTTTGACAGAGAGACAGCATGGAGAATAGTTTTTATTCTTTCTGTGTGGCTAACAATGTATGTATTTCTTCTAAGAATGAAAGCATTTTATACAGGATAAAGGCACATTGCAAAAAGGGGACTGATCATACTTATATATTTAAACAGTATTCACCTTTTATCTATGGGAAATGTGTTCCAAGAGTCTGAGTGGATGCCTGAAACCAGAGATAATATCGAACCTTAAATATACTATGTTTTTTACTATATATACACGCCTATGATAAAGTTTAATTTATAAATTAGGTACAGTAAGAGATTAACAATGACAACTAATGGTAAAATAAAACAATTATAACAATATAACATAAAAGTTCTGTGAATGTGGTCTCTCTCAAAATATCTTATTGTATTATACTCACTTTTCTTGTGGTGATGTGAAATGATAAAATGCTTACATGATGAGATGAAATGCAGGAATGACACAACCATTGTGACACGACATTAGGCTACTATTGATCTTCTGACTATATGTCAGAAGGAAGATCACTGCTTCCACACCATGGTTTACTGTTGGTCACTGGAACTCTAGAAATCGAAACCACAGATAAGGGAGGTCTAATATATGTGTACAAACCCACAAGAATTTTATGATTGCGGTTAATATGCTATGGTGACTTAGTGGGCAGCAGGTAATTTAGATTAGGTTAACAGTAAAAGCATATCGAAGGGAGTCATATTTCAATAAAGTTTTAAAAATGTAAAAACACAATCTAGAGTCTAGAAGAGATTTTTATCAGAGTATGCAATGCAAATTCACTGAGACTAGAAATATCTTGTGTTACAGCCTATTATGACTGAAGCACAAAAGAGGGGATGTTATCAGGTGAGAATGTAAGTAAGCAGCAGCTGAAAACCATATGTGTGTATGCTATTATTTTTAGAATTGTGTATTTGGGTGAAGATAATTAGAAATTCAAAGATGCCGACAATCTAGTCCTACTGTTTGGTAAATTTAAATGTTTCTGCACATAAAACTAAATTTTATATATTTCAAAAAAATTTACATAGGTTGTATATCCTGTATTTCTGAAATGATAACCAAGTAAATGAAAATAAATGTTCCCCAAACTCAACATGCCTTTAAATTTTAGTAGAGGTTTTAATCATTTAAAAGAGGAACATAATGTTGTGAATTTTAAGGTATCCAAATATTTATTGTCACTTTCTTTTGACATTTCATATAACCTTCTTTTATCATGTCAAAAATTAATTGTCCTGTTACCATGGAAGTATTTGTATTTTTACTTTGTGTGACATTCACCAGTTATTCTCAAATGACAGTATTGTCTCATGTTTTAAGAAACAAATCATTATACCAAAATATCATTCCTGAAAACATTATTTATCAAAATATATGTTAATATAAGAAGATGTTTCAAACATATGTTTTATCTACCCACTTTTTTTATGGTTTATTTATTTTTGAGACAGAGACAGAGCACGCATGGGGGAGAGGTAGAGAGAGGGAGGGAGACACAGAATCTGAAACAGGCTCCAGGCTCTGAGCTGTCAGTACAGAGCCTGGCGCGGGGCTTGAACCCACGAACCGTGAAATCATGACCTGAGCCGAAGGCGGACGCTTAACCAACTGAGCCACCAAGGTGCCCCATCTACCCACTTTTTTGATATACTGTATACTGAGTAAAAAATATGTGATTCCCTCTACAGCTAGACATTAGAGAGCACTCATTCTATAAAAATATATAACTTTTAAAACTAGCATGCATTGCCAACAAAAGTTCTTTATTATTTAATTAAATTAAAATGCACAATATTTGTATTTGTAAATGGAGATGCAGCAATAGATTAGAGAAAAAATCTAGATACTAATAAAATCAGAGATCTATTCATGGATGAATAAGAAGGAATTAGGAAAAGTCATGGCCCTGAGAGGACAGCTTGCTGACCAGCTAATTTATATGACAGTTACCGTCTCTCAGGATGATGTCAGGTTTTGGAGTGAATATAATGACTTAACCTCCAGATGTTAAAGCTTCAGTTTATCATGAATAGTTACCAGCATTGTAAAGGGTGTATAGAAAATTATATAGGCTTGGTGAGCTATAGCATTGTGATAAAACTTTCCATTCAAAACATCTAAAACTATTAGATAAACAGTGAAAGTAAAACTATGTCTTTTAAAACAGAATTTCCTCTAAATCCTACATTAATTCTGTGGTTAAAACAGTATGACTAATATCTTAAGATATAAGTATAGTTCGAACAAGTCTGAGATGGGTAGGATACCAAAGTGCCAAGCAGAATAGTGCTAGAATAACCTGAGGGAAACCACCTTAATTTAGCCCATAAATTATTTCCACAAATAATTGTCAAAAGAAAGTGATAAAATCAATTTAAAAAGGAAACGAAATGCTCAAATATATACAAAAGAATGTAGCATGAGCAAGAGATAACAGATAAAATGGATATCATAAACAGACTAGCAAAGATTAAGATCATAAATATCACACACTGTTGCATGCAAGTAATGAATCACAAAATTCTACTACTGAAACTAATATTACACTATATGTTAACTACCTGAAATTTAAATAAAACTTTAAAAAAAGGAATACCACACACTGATTATAAAACAGATGTTCTTATCCTATATGTTTATAAAAATCAATGACAAATCAAAACATGTCTGAAAGAAAGAATAAAAAATTCTAACATATTTAACAAGTAATCGAATAAAGCCTATCGAATGCAAAATACAATAAGTGAGAAAACCTGGATGATGAGTACAGAAGTACATTAGAAAAGGCAAAACAGGTGCACCTGGGTGTCTTAGTTGGTTAAATGTCTGACTCTTGATTTTAGCTGAGGTTATGGTCTTGCATTTGTGGAACTGAGCCCTGCATGGGGCTCTTTGCTGACAGCACTGACCCTGATTGGGATTTTCTCTCCTGCCTTCTCTTTCTGACTTTCCCCAACTACTGTGTGCTTGCTCTCTCTCTCTGTCTCTCTCTGTCAAAAAAAAAAAAAAAAAAAAAAGGTAAAAGAAATCAACAGGAAATTGGAAGACTGGTTGAAATAAGTAATTTGTAAAAAAAAATCTGAGAAGAGTGAGGCAAAATTAAAGACAAGTAGGGACAAAGAAAGTAAGCAGTACCAATATTATATTTATCTAACTAGAATTTTAGAATGAAAGGGAGAATAAAAAAGGGTAAAAACTACGGTGTATTTTAAGAAATAATAGTTGATTACATTTTTAGTTAATTATAATCAGCAATCCACAAATTGAAGATGTTCAACTAATGTCAAGTGAGGTAAATAAAAAGATAAATAAAAAGATACAGCTAAGTGAAATAAGTCAGACAGAGAAAGACAAAATCCATATGAAAGCACAGGAAAACAAACAAACAAAAATAGAATCAGACTCATAAATACAGAGAAAAACTGGTGGTACCAGAAAGGGGAAAAGGAGAGAAAAACCAAATAGTTCAAGAAGAACAAACTTCCAATTATATAATAAATAAGCCAGGGAGATGAAAAGTAAACCACTGGGAACATAGTCAATAATATTGTAAGCATGTTGTATCATGACAGATGGTGATTACCCTTATTGTGGTGAACACTGAGTAATTCCTAGTATTGTAGAATCACTATGTTCTATACCTGAAACTAATATAACATTGTATATCAACTATACTCTAACAAAAACAAACAAATAAATAAACTATATAGTATAAGGTATAGTTCAGATACACCAATGGATAAATGCATAAATCAATGAATAGAAAAAGCCTTAAACACAACATAAGAAAAATAACAATAATTTTAGGTAAATTGAATACTCGTGATGAATCAACAAAGTAAGCAACAAGAATAAGATGAGCAACCCTAAAGTGACATTGTTTTAAATGTCAAACTAAAGTTCTAAAGCAAATAAAAGGTCTTTCCAAAATGAAATGCAATAAAGACATGTTAAGACAAACCATAATAGACTTTATATCAGCAAATTCACAACAAAGTAATTTTAAAGGATATGCTTTAGGAAGAAGAAAAGTGTTCCTATGTAGAGGTCTGAGATCCAATAATGACTTTTTGGATAACATACAAAGAGAGGGAGCAAATGAGGTTGTAAATTCAAATAATTAATGGGGATGTGGATAAAGGCGTCAATTAATTTTATTTTATGACATGATGTAAACCTAATGATATACTACATATGTTGTAGTATTTATATTAATTGTTAAAAGAGAACATTGAGAATGTATAACTTCCAAAAAAGAAGGAAATAACGAAAATGATTTTTAAATAAAAAATTAAGAAGGGGAAGAAAATTTGAATATATAAAAGTTCAAAATAAAAAGGCACATGAAATACATATATACACATAAATACATACATGACACTATATATTAAATTTATTTACATTTATATATAAACATTACATACCAACCACACATAATACATTCGAAAGTGTTCTAGATGAAAAATGTTCAAGACAATTAAACCCAAAGCAATTTAAATAAAAATCAATCTATACTTAAGCAAAACATAGATTATTTTCTGAGAAACAAGAAATAAAAGATTAATATTGTTTAGAAAAAATAAATTTCCACCAATGAGTAGAACTTAACATGATTCTTGACTTTTCAATATAGACAAATGAATTAAAAAAAGAGTAATACCATCATTGCGGGAAATATATCTGAATAACAGTGAAAGTAAAGTAATAATTTTAGAATGACCAAAACTAAGAGAATTCATCAGTAAAAGGTAGATGCTCATTTTGTTCTCAAAAACACTTGAAATTCTCTCAAATTATTGATTATCCCTAAAACTTTGTATTAATGTGGGTTACAATCATATTTATTGTTTCATAAATTAAAACTGAAAACTTAAAAATGTCTTTAATTTATGAAAATCTGAATCTAGTTCATGTTAATATTAATTCTATATTTTCATGGAAACTAACAATATATGTTAAAACAAAAACAATTTCCATTGTTGTGCATTTGCCAAGTATGGCCAATGTCTAACCTCATAGATAACAACTAGAATCTTATATTTGCTCTTTATTTAATGTGTTATATTTTGTATTAGTTGATGCAGATGAAGAAAGTTCATATGCACATATATAGTTAATTATTTTATAATCACAAGGACAAATATAGTGCCTTCTTAGAGAACGTTAAGTTCTTTTCAATTTTTAAATGTTTATTTTTGCGAGAGAGTGAGAGAGAGAGAGGGGGGCGGGGCAGAGAGAGAGAGGGAGACACAGAATCTGAAGCAGGCTCCAGGCTTTGGGCTGTCAGCACAGAGCCCTATGCAGGGCTTGAACTCTCAAACAGTGAGATCATGACCTGAGCTAAAGTCGGATGCTCAACAGGCTAGCCACCCAGCTGCTTCAAGAAGGTTAATTTCTAATGGATTATTTTAGATGAATATGACTTTATTACATATTAGAAGTCAAATGGTGATTTCAAAGTAGAAGAGTTTTCCTGTATTTTTTTTTCACTTTTTATCAGTAATGTGTACAGCAAATATTTCCTTCTGGTACTTCATATGCATTGCTGTAGTTCTCCATACCATTCATCAATAACATGACAGCTGTTAAAATTTGATTAATCTTTGATCAGCTCTCCATAAAATATGAACAGGTGTGAAGCTATGAATTGGAACTATTGGTGAATCACTCATGCTTTGCAAAAGGAGTAACCTACTCAAGAAATATTGTCTATGATTTTAGTTTGATGGTATTTAAACTCAGCAATCCAAAATGTCCAAAGAAAAGTCTGTGCTTTTTATTGTCTCCTTATAATCAATATATAAATAAATCAAGAATGAAATATTTAAATTCATTTTATTAAGTTAACCTAGACTAGTAAGGGTTTTTTTTGAAATACCTTTTTATACTAGAGTTTTGGAATATAAAATGGCTCTTAATTAAAGTTATTGTAATATTATAAAAATCAAAAATATATTTGTGAGAAATTTGATCTTGCCACTGTTTTTACTATTTTATTCTACTAATGAATGCCATGTTTTGTCACATTCTTCTTTCATTTACAAGAGATAATTAAAAGAAACATTCATAATATAATCTCTCCCTGTTTAGATGTAGCATTAATGAGCTTAAGAGACTAAATGAAAATGGGCAATATAGATGAAATAATTTGACATTTATTGAATTATAACAAATTCAGAAAAAAAGTCTCCATTCATAAATAATTCTGTGTCTTTTCATCTTTAGAGTGGTTATCTGTATGGAAACAATAATTTTACATTTCCATAATTCTAATTTGGTATTTTCAAAAAGTGAGTGAGACACTTGGGGAAAATTGAAAATGTACTGCAAATATTACATAGTATTTGTGTGTTGATACTAGATTTTTCAGATGCCATAGTGGTTTTTTGTTTATGTAGGGGAAATTTTTTGAGGAAAAGAGCATTGATGTATTAAGAATGAGTAACTTTAAAAAAATATATTTATTTTTGAGAAGGAGAGCAGAGGAGGGACAGAGAGAGAGGGAAACAGAGCATCTGAAGCAGGCTCTGTGCTGACAGCAAAGAGCCCAATGCAGGGCTTTAACTCGGGAACCCAGAGATCATGACTCAAGCTGAAGTCGGACCCTAAACCAAATGAGCCACTGCTCACTAAGATACCCAGCTGCTCTGGTATCTTAGTAACTTAATGCCTGAAATCTGATTTTTCCATTCACCTATAAAATGTATAGCTAGCTGTGTATTCTGTGTATTTGTGCATGTGTGCATGTGTATGTGTGAAGGAAGAGAGTATGAATGAGAAAAAGAAGGAAAAAGCAAGGAAGGACTAACAACTGTGAAAAAAAGTAAAATGCTAAGAATTATCAAATTATGTAGGTAATGAATATATAATGTTAATTATATTGCACTTTCTACTTTTTGTTAGAATTACAAAATTGAAAGTAAAACAAAAAACATTAATGGGTAAAGAGAAAGTTGAAAACACCCATCTGTAAATGTTTTAAGGAATAGATAGTCTGCATTTCTTCTAAGGCATGCCGTATTTTAAATGGTCAAGGATAGTATCAACTTTACAATCAATTTTGAACACAGGCATTTATTTGGAATTTTTATTATGTCATAACAGTCTGATATTTTCACCCACCAGTAAATTAACTCTCTTAAACCAAATATTATCTAAAATGTGATCCATGAACCACCAGATTCACCATGCCTGTAATATTGTTAGAAATGTAAATTTTTAAGAAACAACCTCAGACCTACTGAATTGGAAATTTTTGGAACAGAGCCCCATAATCTATCTTAACAGGCCATTCCTTTGATGCTATTGTACATTAAAGTCTTCATATGACTGTCTTAAATTTGTGAGTTAACTTTAGATATTGGTATATTTATTTATTCATCCATTTATTCATATATTCATTTTTTCATTTAGCAAATATTAATAAAGGATTTGCTATTTTCAAATTATATTCAACAAACAGAAATCAATAAGGCAAAAATCCCTTAGTTTAATGATTTCTCAGGCAGAGGATAATTCAACTAAATTATCCAACAATTGAGTATGCTAGGTGCCAAAAAGTTACATGTGTACACAGAGAGGTTACATATGGACACAGAGAGGTCTAATGTAGGATATTAAGGATAATGTTGTCAAAGCCCACAATTACTGATTTGATTTATGGAAAACATAATAGGTATATAGTAAGATTTCTCTAGCCATTTTTAGCTTTGTGAATAAAGGCACATGTTAGGAAGGAATTTAGATTTAATAATGTAAGAAGTTTAGGCCAACTAATATGACCAGTCAAGAGATTGGCAAAGTTTTGGAAGTAGACATAATGATAAATTTAAAGTAGGTAAGTAGGAGGAAAATAAGATGATATGAAGGAAGTGGTGGGTGGGAGGGGATACAGAGTTAGATGAATCAATTAAGGATTCCAGAAGGTTAATTGATTGCTGAAAATGGAGTACTGATGGTGGTAAGCAGCCAAAATAGGTTAACTATGTTTAAAATGTGGAACATTTTAACTTGAGATATTGTAGTCCCTGCAGGTCAGAGTAGTGAAATACCTAGAATATTGTTATGGAAGTAAGTAATGGAAGTAGGGTGGGACTTAATATCAAGAGAGGAGAACAGTTCCGGTAACTGAGAAACCAGCTTGCCGGTTACATAGAACATTGACAGGATTAAATTTTGGATAGTGACTGTGACCCAGGGTTTGTATATGATCTCTGTGCCAAAAACTATAAAATGCTGATGAAAGAAATCAAAGAATATCTAAACAAACAGAAAGATGTACATTTTGTTAGATATATATCTAAGTATTTAATTTTTGTTGCCATTATAAATGATGCTCTTTTTACATATTGATATTACAGTGTTCATTCTTAGTACACACAAAAATATTTTTGTACATTGATTGCATTCCGTAACCATGCTGAATTGACTTATTATTTTTTCAGCTTTATGCAGATTATTTGGAATATTCTTTGTAGGTAGTGTTGGCATGTGATTGCAGGCGTATTTATTCATTTTTTCAAATATATATTTTATTCATTCATTCGTTCATATGTATTTTGCATTCTGTCATCACACAGGCTCTCTAGTACATTGTTACATATGAGTGGTGATTGTGGGTATTCTTGATGTTCAGGTGTTCTGTTGCTATTTACTGAGGTTTTTTGGGGGGCTTTTGTTTGTTTTTTCTTGTAATCTGGGATGAAAGTTGAAGTTTGGCAAATAGTTTTCCTGAATCCATTGAGATAATCCTATGGTTCCTCTTTATTAATCTGTTTTTATGGAATTACATTTATTGATTTTCAAATGTTGACTCAACCTTGCACTCATGATAAACCCTGCTTGTTCATGATTTTTCTACCTATTTATATATTACTGTGTTTGATTTCTTAAAATTTTATTAATAAATTTTACATGTATTTTTGTTAGTGATATTGATCTACAATTTTCTTATATTTTTTCTGGTTTTAGCATTATGGAATCATGGTCTGAAAAATGATTTGTAAAGTGTTTCTGCTTCTCTTTCTGGAAAGTTTGCATAAAATAGCATTTCTTCATCAAATTTTTGGTGCAATTTGCCAATGAAGTCATTTGGGCCAAAGTTTCTTTGTTGAAACTTTAAATTTGTAAATTCATATCTTAATAAGTGTAGTAAATGTAGTAGTGTTTCTTTGTTGTTTTCAGCAAGAGAGACAGGTTGAAGTGGGATATCTCTGTTTTGGAGGAGGGTATTAAAAACAATGCTATATTTTAAATTAAAGAATAAAAACAGTTATTTTTGCTAATCCTTCTAAATTATATTTGACAATCTTGCTTTCTACTAGTGTTAAATTCCAAAAATTAGGCTATCTTCAATATTCATTCAATTTTTCTTAAAAGTGTAAACATCACTTATACTCTCAGTCTGCCTTGTACTTGCTTTGATATCACCAGTGATATCTTTTTTGGAAAATTTTAACTTTTTAAAATTGTCAACAACAGTTGCCTTCATGGATAATCTTTTATTCTTAAAATATTTACACACTTGTCCCCAAAACTTTTTTTTCATGATTCCACTCCTTGCTTATATAAATTGCCATCCATCACCCAAGACTAGATCTAACTCTAAAGTCAGAAAGAGATGGATGAGATTTTGTGTCTTAGGATGTAAAGTTTATGATCTGTCACATATTGAACAACAACAATGAGAATAATGGAGCATTATTTTATCTTTTTCTGCATTAATAGGCATATTGGCCTTAGCACTTTTCCGAATTGTATACTTGTAGATATTTTAATCCTTTTTTAGATATCCTGTAGTTGCTCAATGTTTCCCTTAAGGGGTGCAGTGAGTAGTAAGTACAATATATTATCACCACTGAGCAATGATTTTACATTTTCTTTTATTATTGAATATATTTTAATGGGAGATCTATCTAAAACGTTAAATGGAGGCCACATATCGATCTTATAATCAATTAAGACTTCTTTGTCATAATTTGTCATTAAAGTCCCCTCCCCCACTCTGTACTGATTAGATTGATTTTTAAACTGAATGTGGTACTTCATATAATCCCCTTTTGATTTCCTTACATAAGGTTGGGCTTATTTACCCACAACATTTTATTTTCTGCTTTTATGATCTTTATAAATTTAGTGTTCTATCTTACTGTCTTTTTTTTTTTTGAGAATTATGTCATGTACATATTTGACACACATGTCTTTTTAGAATGTTTTTATGAGCACAAGTCAGAACTACTTATAGCGTTAAGCCTAAGATACAAACTCACTTCTTAAGTTACACTGGCCCATTAATCAACATGTTGTGTGTGCAGTTGTGTTCAATTAATGATAAATCTAACTATATTTTAGTATGCTGTAGAAATAAAAAGATATAAATATAATTTTACTTTCCATTTCTTTGCCATCTATTTAAAGATTTATTGTAAGGGTCTATGTTTATTCTCACATACAGCCTGGTAAAATTGCCTTTTTTGAAAATAAGAAACCTTTCTGTAGGCCAGATGCATAAACTACTTGACAGATGTATTCTTGCTTTAGCTTCCCAATCACTCCCATAGATGGATTTACCGCTTTTTTGTGCAAGAAGTGCTGGGTTTCAGTAAAGATGCCAATAATTTCATATGCAGTGACCTTGGCATGAAGTAACTATCCCAAAATTGTGAAACTGCAGCTGTATGAAACTTATTATTTATCCTCTTTACACACAATGTGTTTCCATTTTTTGTTTTTATTTTTTCCTCATAAATATAATTCAGCAATTTGGTTACCTTAAAGTTGTACATAAAGGAAAATATGTAAGTGCTCATCATAAAGAAGGATATTTAACTCATCAAGATTCTAACTGCAAACATTTGCTTTGGAGAAATGTTTAAGCATTCACCATATAATGGGCAGAATAATCATAAAAGGCCCATTATAGTGTATTCCTTGAATCCTTTTATATTGCCTCAGGGAATAGACAGCAGGTCATTAAAAATGTTGTTTTATTTAAGGCTCTAACAACTTTTGTATCAGGAAAATCACAAGCATTAGTGCATGCTATTACAAAATACTCACATAATCATTGCTGAAAATCATCTCCTTAAAAAAGAGATCTGTGATATCTTTACAAGTACTCAGAAAGGAAAGAGTAAGAAAAAAATCCTAACATTTTCTCCTCAAAATATTTTATAATGGGCTTACCATTGTCAGTGCTAAATGGTTTTTCAGTTAAATATGCAACAGGGAAGAGATACTACTCATCATTAAATGTGATGCCATGTGTAATATAAAAAATATATAATGCAAATATAATAAGAACATAGATTATATTCCCAAAATTGTGATAGGAGACAATTAGATCCTGAATTTTAAAGATTATTTGGCTTTTCTATAGGTCTATTTGATTTTTCAAGCAAGTTTTTAGTAAATTTTGTGAAACAATCATATATATTTAGATAGTATAAATTTGAGAAAATGCCCTTTTTACAAGTTTTATAAGAATTCTGGATCAAAATGAGTCAAAAGAACATATTTTTCAAAAAAGAGTAGCATTTTCAATTTATACATTTGAAATTGTAGTAATATAAATTAATTTTCTTAGTTATTCCCTACCTACCACAATGATTATGGTTTAACAGATACCAAACAAACTCTTACTTTTGTTAAATAGTAGAACACAGTAAATGCAGAAACAAGTATTTGTTCCTATAAGAATCTAGTAGGTCTTTCTGTCTGCCATTTTAATTTCTTTTTATGATTGATATTTTTGTACTACCACTCTTTTTCTTTGTTTATGTCTGGTATATGTTTGTAGTGATTGTATTATTCAGATAAAAATTTCAAATAGTGAAATACTATCGGGAAAATAAAGCATACAGTGAAAAAGACATAAAGTCATTTAGAAATTATATAAGCAAACAGACTTTGTCCTAATTAGCTACACATGTAATTGGTTATTACAATTCTTACAGTGCAATGTAGATGTAGATAATGCATGTTTTGGACCCATATAATACAACTTTTAATCCTACAACAAATCATTAGCTACTGTACACCTTGATTGTTCTATACACAATGATATGTCTATGGCTATGTAACAGTATATTTTCTAGCGTGATTGTGAGTATTAAAGGAACTATTGCATGTAAAGTGTTGACTTCAGTAAAATGCAAACATTAAGTGTAGTTCTTTTGGTCCTCAGAATGTAACTCAAACAAGTATGCAGTTAGGGTTCTGAATTCATTGGTTTTTATGTGTAGTTATAATGTTAATAGACAGTAGGCTTTGTTGTTTTAATTTTTAATAAATTTCAGTATTTGTTTTTCCTTAGCCTTAATTCCTGATTATTAAAAATGTAGACACAGAAAAGTCTTATTTCTATCCCTGTCCTTCCAAATTGTTCCCATTATTCCATTTCTATAGAAAACCATGTCAAATGCATCAGTTTATATTTCCTTTATTAAATAAGCAAATACACCACACATGTATGTACACACCAAGCGTATATATATATATATGTTTATTCTTTTTTTACATAAAATTTATAATAATACTCTTTTATATCTTGACCTTTTTGATAAAGAGTGACAGAATAAATATTGTCATGAATATCTTTTCATATATGTGCAGATCTATATATCTTAAAAGTAGGGAATATGTCTAAGCATAAATGCACACATAATTTTGTTAAATATAAACAAATTATTTTTCATAGGTGTAACATTTGGCAGTCCCACAAGCAATGTGTTGGGTATAAACACAGACTTACCAATAGTCTATGTTGTCAAGTTTTGAATTTTTGCCAAAGAACTGGGAAAGAAAAGGTATGAAAATTTAGTTTACATTTACAATTCTCTTATTATAAAGAAATTTTTATTAAATTCTCAGAAATTTGGGGCACCTGGGTGGCTTAGTAGGTTAAGTGTCCAACTTCGGCTCCTGACTTCGGCTCAGGGTATGATCTCAGTTTGTGGGTTCAAGCCCCGCTTCAGGCTCTATGCTGACAGCTAGCTCAGAGCCTGGAGCCTGTTTCAGATTCTGTATCTCCTTCTCTCTCTGACCCTCTCCTACTCATGCTGTCTCTCTCTCTCTCTCAGAAATAAATAAAACATAATTTTTTTTTTAAATAAAGTTTCAGAAATGTGTCCTTTTCTTCATTCCTCCTCATGGAGAAGATAATTTAAAAGGCCATAAAAAATTGTCTGCTTCTTTGAAATGTTTTCCAAGAGCAAACATCTTGTAAATCAGATACTCCATGTGTATGATGCCATATTTACCAAAGGTCGAGCAATCAATGTGCTATCCATTAGGGCAATTAGGATTTTCTGTGTGTGGGTTTTTTTTTGGGGGGGGGAGGGGTGTAGTCATTTAGTAATTTTCTCTCTTCTGAGAAAAATATCCTCTTTAAACTTTCTTTTTTACTGAAAATTTATTTCCAAGGAAATTTTACATTTTATTTGTTTTAATATATACGTACCACAGATTTTTGCAAAGTTGTCTATTATACTTTTTTATTTTTATTTTTTCTCTAACTTGTTATTTTATTCTTGTCACATTTTATTTTGTCTAGTTTTGTTTTATCAAGCATTTATGCAAAGGTTACCTAGAAGTTTTGCATTTTATTGAATTTTTTCAATAATCATTTTAATTTTCTTATTAGTTTTTTTTTAACCTTGACAAATTCTGCATTACTCTATAATTTTCTTAACACTATTTATTTTGGTTAATTTTATATATTTTTATAGATGTTGCTGGCAGAGATTTAATTCACCTATATTGGTAGATGCTCTGCAGAATATGCCTGTATTAGGAACTCGTTTGCTTTATTTTCATTCAAATCTTAGCGTAGGTAGTTTTCCTTTTCTTATTATTCTGCCAGTAGATACATTTTTCTTCCATAAACTTTCAGTGGGACTTTAGCCTGAGTCCAAATGCCCTGCATGAATCTAGGATTCTACTCTCCCCAATATGGACATTTAAACACAAGCTTCTTTTTATTTTGTAACGTTTATTTATTTTTGAGAGAGACAGAGACAGAGTGTGAGCGGGGAAAGGGCAGGGGGGGCGGGTAACCCAGAATCTGAAGCAGGCTCCAGGCTCTCAGCTGTCAGCACACAGACTGACATGAGGCTTGAACTCAGGAACAGTGAAATCATGAACTGAGCCAAAGTCGGATGCCTAACCAACTAAGCCACCCAGGCGTCCCTTAAATACAAGCTTCTTAACTATGTAAGGAGGTCATAGCTTTAGCAGTAACTTACTACTCTGGGTTTACCTATCTCCTACATTTTTGTTTTTCATGGCTTTTGCATAATTCCTATAGTTGTTTTTTTTTACATGTATGTTATGGAATTTTTAAAAACATTTTATCAATCACTTTTAAGTGTGCTGAATCAACGTTCTTTTCAAGATTTAAGTAAGTCATACTGCAAGAAGTAGAAATTGATTTTGAAAACCACATTTTAAACATTAGCAGGAAATTATAACCTCTTTTTGTAATTTTCTATTTTACTTGGTTTAGTTTATTAGACGTTAAGTGAAAGACAGTATGTATTAGAATTGTGTTCTGTTATATTTACTCCCAATTCTACTCATTGTCCTTTTTCCACAATGATTATTATGCTACATATTGTTTTATTGTTTATTTACTGTTTAATTTTTTAACATATTAATAAGGTATTACTTAAATAGTTCAAATGTTTTTTTCTGAATTTTTGCCGGACATTGCTATTTTCTGTTTGAGTTATTTCATAATTTGATTGTCCCAAATATCAGTAAATAGTAAAATACAATACTTTTTTCAGACTTTCTTTAATCTATGTGAATCACACATTTTTATGAATAAAGCAAGTACCTATTCTCATACAACAGTGAAATTTTTGTTAGATCAGGAGTTATACGTTTTAGTCTACAAAAAGTCAAGTATCGAGTAAGCTCACAAATATTAGGCCAAATGTTCTCAACCTTACAGGAGACTTCCATCTGTTCATCTGCTCATATTTTAATTTCTTTGTTGTGTAACACAGTGCCTGGCACCTAATAAATGCCTGGCACATTAAATATTAGCATGATTTTGTGACTTTCTCATGAAATATTCAGTAATTCAGAGAAATTGGTAGTGTGGTTGCCCACAGTGAAATATTCACAATGCAAGGAAATCAGATAAGGCTTATATTGTATTACTGAAATGGCTGAAAACATTATTTAGGATAATAGATCTTGAACTAACAGATGGAAATTGACAACAAAATTAGCAAAGAAGTAGACAATATGTAATGACAGATAATGTTAAAAAAGAACTATTAAGAAAGACTAAAAGTATGATTACTTCATGGGATTTTCTTCCAATACACACATTTCATTTGCATGTGAAGGTGCCAAAGGCTTCCTTAGACTTTACTTAGGTAATTAAGTCCACTGGACCTCACCATGTGTAACAACTTAGAAAAATTAAGTTCAGATTTTCAGTATTTTCTCTCAAAGTACTCTTTTCTATAGGATCGTGTAATATCATAATCTTTTTATTTTTCTTCTTTCACTTTATCTTATTTTGGTATCTTTTGACATTATCTCTTCATTTTACCTGCCATGTGCTTCATTATCATTCTTGGCCTTTTTCTTAGCCAGTTACTTTATCCATACTTCATTTTCAGTTTCCATTTGGAAATACAGTTCAAAATTGTAATTGACATACCAGTTCCATTTCTCTATCTGTTTGATATTCCCAGTAGTATGTCTCATAGATGATTAAAACTCAGTGTGTTGGGGTGCATGGGTGGCTCAGTAGGTTAAATGCCTGACTCTTGATCCTAGCTCAGGTCTTGATCTCAGGGTTCACTGGGCGTGGAGCATGGAGCCTACTTTAAAGAAAGAATGAAAAAAAGAAAGGAATAAAACTCAGCATGTCAAGAAGCTGAACTCATCTTTAGTTCCCCTCTTGTTTCCTACTGCTGAAACTCCTATCATTAAAAACTGTACCTTTCCCCAGTGTTCTTAGTGAGTGGAAGCACTGTTATGGGTTGTGCAACCTGGAATCCTAGATATCATCCTAGACTCTACTTTTCTCTCATTCCCATATTGCCATCAAATCCTGACATTTGACATCTAAATACATTTCAAATTCATCCTCTTGACATCATCTTCACTCACTGATTATTGACAAATACAAAAGTCTACTTATACTTACTGTTATAAGTCATTTTTCAATTGGGACACTTTCAAACATAAAAAGCTAATGTGTGGGGCACCTGGGTGACTCAGTCCATTAAGCCTCTGACTTTGGTTCAGGTCACCATCTCGCCGAGGTCCATGAGTTTGAGTCCCGTGTCGGGCTCTGTGCTAATAGCTCAGAGCCTGGAGCCTGCTTCAGATTCCATGTCTCCCTCTCTTTCTCTGCCCCTCCCTGACTCGTGCTCTGTCTTTCTCTATAAAATAAATAAACATTAAAAAAAATAAGGAAAAAAAGCTGATGTAAGTAACTACATGAAGATAACTAACATTAACAAGAACCGAAAAACTAGAAATTATTGTTCTTCCTACTTGAAGATCTTACTTTATCCATACTTGTTCCTACTCCCAACCATTCTTCTCACTGTAGTAAGTTATCTTTTAAAATACAAACTTCTCAATAGCACTTTTATATTGCTCTTAATATAAACACTGCAATTCTTAGCATGGTATGTGAGACCTTGCGTGGTCTAGGATTTGCCCCTATCTTCAAATGTATCCATGCTTCTTTCCATTCTGCTCACTCTGCTCCACTCATTGGACTTTTTTCACATTTGTTTTAAAATGACTGTGAGGAGGAGGAGGCAAGATGTCAGAGAAGTAAGGCGCTCCGTACATTTCGCCTGCACCCACCTCTCAAACAGACAAGGCCTGAAGTCGTAGGACACTGAGCCACAGGAGTTTGGGAAGAGAAAGAGGCAGAGTACACTGGGAAGGCAACCTGATAAGTGTGTGAGTGCGAACTGGGGAAGATAAAAGTGGGACGGGACCCAGAGATACGGAGGGAGAGGAGGGAACCCCGCTTGCGTGCAGCTGCGGTTAGTGATAAACCGGTGAGTGGTGGGGAGCTGCCGTGAGTCCAGAGGAAAGGAAAGAAAAGCTGAGATTGCTCTAGAACTGTCCCTGGAGAAGAGAAAAAAAAACCTTGGCTTGTAAAGACAGTGTTTTTTAGCTCTGGCTGGGGTGCTGACTTTAAACTAGGTGCCCTGGTCCCAGAAGGCGCCAGGAAAAACTGAACTGCCCTGCGCCCGGCACCATCCATGGCGGCGGCGGCCCGGTGAACCGGCAGCAATGCCTGCAGTGGCGTCCTGGCACCAGGTGAAGCGGTAGCAGCAGCGGCACATGTGACAGTGGCTCGCTGAAGCGGCGGCGGCGACCCAGTGAAGCGGTACCGGCGCCCGATGAAGTGGCGGCAGCACGCACAACAGCGGCCTGCTGAAGCAGCAGCAGCGGCAGTGACTCGGTGAAGCAGTGCCTGTGCCTGGTAAAGTGGCAGCGGCGCATGACAGCGGGCCCGCTGAAGCAGCGGCAGCGCACTACAGCGACGCGGACTGTATGGACCTGAAGTTGCTATGTTCCCTGAACCCACTCGGGTGGGATCTCTGCTTGACCCCGGCGGATCTGAGGCTGCGACACTTCCCCCACCCCCCACTCAACCCCCAGGCAACAGGGAAGCAGCGACCTGCGGGACTGTTCAGGACAGTATAAAAATGCCCTTGGACTGGGACCTGGAAACAGGCAGGGTGTGGGGCATAGAACTCAGCCCACCTTGGCTACATCCTCAACACAGGGAGATCAGACCAATGAAGGGATTTGCAATGCTTGGTTGACAAGGGACTGGGGCGACGCCATTCCTCTCCCCACAACCACCAAGGAGGGGCCTCAGGGAGGGCAGTGGACACAGTGGAGACAAGACTGTTTACACCAAACCACACCCATCCCCTCCAGATAGCTGTTTTGTTGTTGTTGTAGCTGTTTTTACCTGAGCCTGGGTTTGTGTGTTTATTCGTTTTGTCTGTGCATTTGTGTACCTATGTTCCCTCTGTGGTTGTCTGTTTTCTCTTTCCAGGGCTGCCTCAAGAAACAAGCCAAACTACACATGGTGGAGAGTCCCAAATACCACTACCAGTAGGGAAACAAAATAACCCAACGCTCAACAAGAGAAACCAAGAAACACCATCCAAAGAACACTTTNCTATACGATGGAATACTACGTGGCAATGAGAAAGAATGAAATCTGGCCATGTGTAGCAACATGGATGGACCTTGAGGGTGTTATGCTGAGTGAAATAAGTCAGGCATAACAGAAAGCAGAGAAGGACAAATATCATATATTTGCACGTATAGGAGGATTAGGAGGAACTTAACAGAGGACCATGGGAGAGAAGAAGAGGGGAAATAGTGGGGGAGAGGGAGAGAGGCAAACCAAGAGAGATTCTTGAATGCTGAGAACAAACTGAGGACTGATGGGTGTCGGGGGGAGAGGGAGGATGGGCATGGAGGAGGGCACTTATGGGGATGAGCACTGGGTGTTAATATGGAAGCCAAATTGACAATAAACTATTTGTAAGAAATAAAATAAAATGTGAATCCTTGTAATTCAGGATTTTTCACAGGTGTGGCCTCTGAGTGATGTAATCCTCTCTTCATTCATTGCATAGATAATCTCTACTCATTGGTCAAAGCTTAGCTGAAATACAACTTTCTTATATAAGTCTTCTACTGCAACCCTACTCAACCCATCTAAGAAACTCCCACAGTAGCCTTGACGTCTCTTTTCTAAACCTTCTCACCTGGACTACCTATTAATGTAAGTTTTCAACTCAAACACCCTACTATAATGTCAGCTTCATGCAAAAAAAGAGTTCTAAATGTATCTTTCATCTTTTTATCCATAGTGATTTACAAAGTCCATTGTAGAAAAAAGTTTATTTCAAAAAGCAGCCTCAAAAAAGGTTGAAAGAAGCTACTGTCCTTTCAATATTTTTCTTTACTTAAGTTCAGTGTTTGATTTAGGGTAATGAGTAAGGATTCATCCTGATAAGGATGGGAAAAGATAGGTCAATAGCACAGGAAAGAAAGTGGGTCATTTTTGTGGTTTTGTGGGGTAGTTTTAGCATCAAATTTCTGTCACCTGGCATTTTAACAAAATTGCTGTCTCAAAATGGACTCTTAGTTGACAAATCTGACAGATTATCTTGAATCGTTATCTCCTTTGTCTTTTACAGTACTAGCAATAATCTCTATTCTACATTTTTTTTCAAAATGCTTCTGTGCCCTGCTTTATTTTCTTCCTTTGATAATTCCATCTCTGTGAATGCCTTTCTTCTTTACTATGTTAAGATATTCATAGAGATTCATTCATTCATTCATTTAATTACTACCTATATGCCCACTTTGGCTATTATTGTTCTTTTCATTCATTCATTCATTCATTCAAATTATACTTATCTTTTCTTAATACCAAACACTTATCCATGAATGGAATCCAACACTAAACAAGGCAAATAAAATCCCTGCTCTTCTGACACTTATTAGAGAAACAATAATGAATAAATCATGCAGGTTTCCTGCTGTTATAGGGCTTGTATGTTAGTTAGTGAGAGCAGAGGAGTGGTTTAGAGAAAGAAGATAAATTAATAATAAAACAAATAACAATACTTTTGCAAGAAATCTTAAGTTTTGTTAAGAAGATAAGACGCATTATATGCTCTCTTAAATAATGTATTCAGGAGAAATCTCTCTCAATAAATTCAATTTAGGCTGAGACCCAATTGATGAAAAGTCTGCTCATGAAGAATCCGGAAAAATGAACCTATCAGTTAGATGTAAATAGCAGCTGCAGAAGCACTTAGGAGGGAACAAAGGTGGGCTTGCTCAAGTGCCACAGTACCAGTGGTGATAGAAATTAGTGAGGGAAGAGATACTAATGGGGGAATCACCATCTTCTTTTATTTCTGCTTTTACTCCTTCATAGATCACACCCAGTATTTGGACTTGGCAGTTGCAAGTTGCATCTCATTCCTGGATGAGGAATACTTTTGAACAGGCAAATACTTTTGAATTTCTTTTGTTATCACATCATTGTTATAGAGGGAATGAAATGTCATCTTAGGCAATTTTGTTTCTTCTCATTTAATGGCCCCAAATTTACTACTTTCCTATGTGTGTATAATTCCTATGACATTTCAAGGTTCAATATTTTGTAGAAAAATAGGTTCACTTTCCATTTCGGCTCCTGGTTTCTACTATTTTTCCCCTTCCAACTATTGTCATATTTTCCGTGCTTTTGACATATGCCTGCATTGCTTAAATTTTATTTTGTTTAATTTTACTTATTTCTAAGATACTGTTAAGACAAATTTGTTATTGCATTTTGTTCACTTTGTTTCTTTCCATTCCATAGAGATAAAGTCATAAAAAAAATCCACATTTAAGAAAATTCTAGTTAATCCACCAGCCAATACTAAATGTCTGCACCATCTCAGCTTTTCACAGACATTACTAACAATTTGAATCTCTCATGACATAACAGTAACACCTTCAATTCAATTATAAGTAGAATATGCAGGTTTGGAATTGAGGAATAGGTTGGATTAGAAATAGAGATTTGAGAGTCATGGAGTTAATAACTGACACAAATGAAATAGATGATATTGCTAAGGGGCAGATTGGTATGTGCATTATAAGGACCAAGAATAAATTCCTCTCCTCAGCTTTAACCTGTGAAGGCTTTGTCCTTGATAGATACGTGCATAAAGTTCATGCCTGTCATTTCTCCCACTGTTATGGTTGTTAGTGTAAATAATCAGGTGACTCGCCCATTATATCATCCCAGCTTCGTGGATGGGTTCTTAGATTTGGAAAATAAAATAAAACATATCCTTAATTAGAATTGTAATGATTGCGGCAACCTGCTACCTCACCTTTTTTCTTGACTATAGAACTGGTTGAGATTGCTGTAGTAAGAGAGGAGTAGATGTTAACCAAGATCTCAGTCTTTCTTCCACATTGTTTCCTCTAACTTCATTTAGCCATGACCTTAATCATTGCCTCCATAATCTTCTACCAGAAATTAATTCTAAGTATATTTTGAACTAAACTTAATCTCTTTTTTTTAAATTAATACAAGTGACTCCTGAATTTTCAGTTTCCATGCTTGTAGTATAATTGCATTAAGCAACCAGATTAGAAAAATGATTCTTATCTCTCACCTACCTCCACTTTTTAACCAGCTGCAAAGCCTTAAAATATTGAGTCTATACTGCATTTTAAATCTATCCACTCCTCCCCATTCTCAATGCATTACCTTGTTATTGGATTGGACCTGCTAACCATTCTTGCCCGTTCTCTCATCTTTGTCTTAATTTATCACAATGTGAGATTCATTAGCTTGAAACAGTTCCAAATATGTTTCTTTGATCTATAACACATATAATGGATAGCCACCACCGGTTATTTTAGTCAACATTTCTAATCTTAGAACAGTGGTTTTCGACAATATGGTCTCATCCTACATTTCACTCTCCTCTTTTACTATTTACATATGCATGTAACTTAGAACGATTATTTCTCTTTTAACACACTTTATACTTATGCATCATATTTTGGGTTAATGTTCTAAAAGGCATTTCCTTGTAAATATTTGCCTATATAAATAGTCGTCCTACTTAAGTGCCTGTATAAACTACTACCTTTACAGGGAACTTTTCTTATTTTTCAAGAAGATTTTTTTTTTTAATACTTTGTATGAACAGCTATGGTGATTTTACTTCTAAATTTTCATAATCAAGACACTATATTCTAGTATAATTTATGCTTATCTATAGGTTTGTCTTATTATTGTAATAGATTTTCCAATTCTCCAACATTAAAATAGTGTTGTTGTTGTTTTTATCTGTAATAGTGTATTTGTATGCACCATGTTTTTGGTAAATAAATGCTAATATGAACTAATATGTTAATCAAGGTCTTTAACAACATATTCTTTCATGAAAAATGGTGGGCTGTTGTCCATTAGGAATATTTTTATTGCCATGTATATTCCTTAATTAATCTTGAGCTTCAATCTGTCTTCTATAATGTTTATTTTTACAGTGCATGTGGGTAAGCAAACAATTCAAATATGAGTACATGCCTGTAACTCAATGCTTTATGAATCCACTTCTTTGTTACATTGTATGTCTTATCTTTATTAGCTTCTTGTCATATTTATTGCCAATAAAAACTCTATAGCCATTGTGAAATGAGATGTATGCCTTCATCAATGATTTGGACGTTTTTCTAGTTTTTAAAATACATTTTACAGAATTGTAAGTTTAACGTTTGAATTTTTTAATGTTTCAGATTTCTTACTGTTTTATCATTTTAATAACTAAAAATAAAGAAGCAATTATTCTTTAAACAATATTCAGGGAGAATAAGTTTGTAATGGTAATATGTACAGAATTTATAAAATCTTATGCAAGTTAGAATATGATAATTATTTAGCAATTTCTCATCACATAATTAACTGTGTTAAAATCACTGTTCAAATTATTTGATCTTTTTATTAGGCTACTGAAAATAAGTCATTTACAAAATTAATTGCTTTATACTTGAAGGAATTATTATGAGATGTTTATATAGCTAAAACATCTGCAGAGATTTTTAAATATTTGCATTACAAAAATCTATATTTTGTAATTGACTTCTACTTAAAAACAACAACAAAAAAAGCGGTTACAACCTGGAAATCCCTAAGAAAGTAGTGGAGAGAAGACAACAATATATTAAAATCCATGGTGAAGATTTCTGCTCCCATGAAAGTATATATTGGGGCAATTTGTATAACTTCAAATTAATTGAAGATGTGACTGAAGTTACAAATGTTAAGTTTCTCATGTATAGTATAATCTATTGTTCACAGATATTATAGCCTACTTTAGTAGAAGTTTTGGAAAGGATCGTTAATTACATCAAAAGTCATTCCGTAGCCTGCATATTAAATGCCAAAGAAGTCAAAGAGTCTTTGAAATATTTCCAGTCTGCTATGTTGTTTTGTTTATTAGGTCCTGAACAAGTAATATGCTAAAGAAATAACCATAAAATATTGGAGCTACAGTAAACATACTTAAAGTTAAGTAAAACATAGTGTCTAATTATTTTATACCTCTGTTTCTCCTATAATTTGAAAACAATGAAATTTATAGCTGTTGTAATTTTAGTTTTATTGTAACCTAATGGATTAGGGAACTAGAAATCTCATTCCATTTAACAGAGGAAAACTTTGTTTTTCAATGAAACTGAATGTAGACCTCAAATCTCTAGCATCCTCTACTCTTATTATTTTCCTGTAGTTACAGAGAAAAATGGAAGAAGACATTTTGCATAATAAAAAATATACGCCTTTTAAAAAACATTATACATCTTTAATATACATCTTGATAAAATTTTCTAAGTGATTCCTTTGTGCTAATCCATCTTCTAAATGCTTTACTGTACCTAATCTTTAAAATATTCCAGTCAGTTGGACTTAGGTATTAACTGGAGTTTACAGAAAATGAGAAACAAAGGGTAGATTACTGTGTTAAAATTTCGACGTTACTAAACTGCATAATTATTATTTAGATCTGGCAGTCTACCACTGAACAGAGTTAATCACATCATCACACTGCCTATTGTAAATGAAATGGACTTACTTTTTCTTGGACAAACAGGAAGAATTCTCTAATGAGAAGAAGCCATCTATAAAAAACAAACAAAACTGAAACAAACTTTATAAGTAGAGGGACTAACACATGCAAAGTACGGGAGGCATAAAAGATCAAGATATTTTCTAGAAACAGCAAAAATAAAATTATTGTCTGTGACTGGAACAGAGAGCAAGTGGTATGAAATCAAACAGCCCTAGGTCAGTGTTTTGCATTGTATCTTATGTGCAATTCACCCTTAAAAGGAAGGATATGTATTTCTCCTTAAAAGACTTGTTTATTCAGTGTTTCAGTTACAACATCTGTAACATAAGGATATAGCAGCAACCCTTTCATAAGGTTTCTATCAATGTCTTTGAATGACTACTCGAACTGATTATGACATATTGAATACTCAATAAATTTTAACAAATGTTATTACTTTCTAGTCTGGATAAGCCTCTGAGTAAATGTTGTTCCATTTTTAATTAGAAAAATAGATATAGTAAAACCTTGGATTGCGAGTAACTTGTTCTGCAAGTATTCCACAAGATGAGCAAACATTTCTAATACGTTCTAACTTGATAAACAAGCGATATCTTGCAATATGAGTAGTACATGATACCGAATGTCACATGATCAAAATTGAGCCAATGGTTCTTTCTCTTTCTCTCTCACTGTGGGATTGTGGATGATCATCTCTCATGCTTGGATGCTGGGTCAGGCCACACTGTTTGGCAGAAATGAGTCTTTTTTCAGTAAGTGCCCACAAGTAACACTAGTGTATTTTTTGTCACCTCAGAGCACCTATGGACAGTCCTTTGCTTTTCCATATTAAACTAAGCTTAGGAATGATTTACTTCATTCTAGTTCAAGCTGTCTGAAGATATAGACACTTCCCTCTGCTGTCTTATTGTCAGTTACATTAAATACAGTATATGAAGAGAGTTTATTAATACTGTATTGTAGTCAACATCCATGCAAGTGTATACAATGGCTCTGATGCAAAAAATAAAACGTAAGTTGAAAAGAAAGGCAATAAGAAGGAGATGATTATGGTGGAAGTTAAGAAGGAAAACATCGAGAAGTCCAAACAAGGTATCCAAGTGGCTGAAATTGCAAGATATTATAAGAAGTCTATATCAACCATTTGCACAATATGAAAGAAGAAAGAAGAGAGAAGTGGAATAGAGGCAGCAAAAGGAGTCATGAGAATATCAAAGCAACTGCCATGTGTTCTGGAAGATGTAGAAAAATTGCTTCTGGTTTGGATATGAGAATCAACTGGCAAGTGATACTGTGACCAAGAACTTTAACTCCAAGAAGACAAAAGTCTTGTACACCGACCTCTGACATCACAAGTAAAAGGCCAGGTATGTCAACAGAAAAAACGATAAAGGCTTCAAGACAAGCCAAGGATGGTTTGATAACTTTAAGAGATGTGGCGTCCTAGTGTTGTGAGGCATAGAAGAGGCTGCAACTTCAGACACTTAGGGAGCTGCAACTTCATCCAGAAGCTTCTGAGTGTTGCCTGCCATAGCAAGATTTTAACTGCAATGAGATGGGGCTTTTTAGGAAAGAGATGCCAAAGAGGACCTATATTACAGAAGAATAGAATGAAATGCCGAGTAATAAGCCCATGAAAGACTGTCTCACCCTCTTGTTTTGTGCTAATGCAAGTGGATATTTCAAAGTCAAGCCTCTACTCGTGTATCATTCCGAGAATCCACGAGCCTTCAAGAAATGCAAGGTGCAGAAGAGCCAGTTAAATGTTATGTGGAGGTCCAACAGCAAGGCTTGGGGTCACAATCTTTAGGAGAAATTTCCTCAGAAGGAAGTTATTTTAAAGAAAGAACTTTTAAAGTTCCTGCAATATATTAATGTGTTTTTTTTCAAAAAAGAATTATCACTAGTTTCATGTCATTTTTAAACTCTTATTTAAACACTGTTGAGAATATTTCCTTATAGAAAAAGGAAATTCATTTCTTTCATTTTGCTTTAGTTTGAGCATTTGTATAGTTAATATGTTTATTTTATAAATATGTATTACATGTTTTGAGAGTGTGCTAACTATTGTTGAGTACATTGGTAAAAAGAGACTAAACAGATTCCTTCTGTCAAGCCTTCAGTGCAGAGGAAGGAGCTCTCATGAAGTGATGCAAAGCCAGTTTTTTAGGAGCTATGGAGTGTAGATAATACTGTGGGATGACATAATCGTGTGTGTGTGTGTGTGTGTGTGTGTGTGTGTGTGTGTGTGTGTGTGTGTTTCCTTGCATAATGTAACAGAGTTGGAGGGAGAATTACAAGTATGTTTCTTGGGGGAATTGGAAGGTCAAAATAAGAACATTTTTAGAAAATTAGATATAAGGGTCAATTAAAAGTCATAAGGAATACAAAAATGACTAGACATAACTAGGACGGTTTGATAAGAACTCGAATGAATAGGATAGTGTAAGAATAATAGCACATAATTCTTGGATGTTGTCTGAATACTAGAATTCCAAATCTTCATACACATCAGTCAATTGGCTGGTACATACATTACTTTCTCAAGATTGCTAATTCTTTGGCCTTCACCTTCTGAATTTAGACTTCTGGTGCTCTATCTTGGAATTCCTCATTATCAATTAAGATCAACTTCTTTGGCTTAATAACTTAGCTTCCTGCTATTCTCTTACCTTTATATTTTCCAATAAGTTAACATTCCCTACAGTTATTATTTTCTAGCCTTGATATTTATGGATTCCAGTGACACTACACATTGTACATCATTGCTAATATTAAAATTTCCCCTTCCTTACACCCTCCCTTCCTTCCTTTCTTCCTCTTTCCTTCCTTTCTTCCTTTCTTCTTTATCTCTGTAAAAGTTATTTAATATATACCATGTCAGAAAATGTTATAAGATACAGCAATAAACACAATGGACAAAGTCCATTAATTCAGAGTTCTAGAAAAAAGTAAACAACAGACAATGAAAGTAAAAAATTAATAATATCAATTTGTGATCAATTTGAAAAATAATCAAATGAGTGAAATTAATAGAATCTTTTAACACAAACCATTTAGATAATTTTGTAGTTGTCCATGCCATCTTAAACAGCCCAAATAAGCCTCTTTATAATATTTTTAAAGTTGATATAATTTTAAAATTAACATTCCACTTTTCCTAAGTACAAAATTGTCAGTTCAGAAACAATGACATTAATCGAACATATTCTTGACTAGTTAATTAAAGAAATGAAATTAATTTTAAATTGCCTTTCATTTAGTTACAAGAAAGAATGCTGATTAAGGTGAAGTTTTTTAATCTTCAGTCATATTTTTCTAACTCTCAAAGTTTTAATTCATTAGTAATACTTTTGTGTATTGAAGAGAGTTGCCTATTTTTATATTTAAAGATAAATGGATTTGTGATTAGGCCAATTATAACTTGAAAGGTTTGTTTTCTATATAGTTTGTGCTAATTTCAACTTTGATGAAAATAAGTAGCAATGTGTAATAGTGATAAAAATTATACATTTAATTCTACTTTTTCAAGTGTAACACAAAACTAGATGATTTAATAACAAATATTCTTACATGGAAAATTAAAGTCAGTGTTTAATGTTTTTCATTATATTATTGGAATCCTTAATGAGATTGAAATTTTTCTTTTTCTTTTATCTATCACAGATTTGGCACATCACAAATATTCAATAAACAGCATGTTATTAATCAAATGATTAAATTTTGAAAGTAAATTGCCCTAACATATGATAAGAACTGAAAATAGGATAAGAATGGATTACAAATGGCAATAGTTAATTTACATTCTGAAACCAATTAGATATGAAATCTTATTGCTATAACATATGATCCATTTCAGAATAGTCTGTTTTCCCCAAAAGTCAAAATGTATGCAATGAAAACTTTTCCAGTCATAGAGAGTAAATATTAAAACTTCAAATAAAGTATATATACAAATTAAGCATGCATATATTCTAAGATATTTTCCATACCATAACATAAAAAGAGTTTAAAATCTTTACCTTGGCCATTTTAGATTAGATGACAAGATTCAAGAGGTACAATTAGTCAGTCATTGGAAACCATTGTGGAGGATGAGCTGGATAATTACTTTTTCATTTCTATCTGGAAAAGATAGCGTTCACAAAAATCAACAAATGAATTTGGGGGAACTGAAATTATAAAATTAATATTTAATGATTTTAGCTTTTATAGACATATAATGTCTATAATTGAGAACCATAATTACATATCTATAATTATAGGAAAGGATATTTTTACTACAGCTACATAAGTCATTTAGTTTTATTTCATATTATTTATCAGTTGAATTTTCAAATACATATGTGTACATTTCACAGTGAACATCGTTACTATCTATAAATGTGTAAAATTTCTCACTAATATTTTTGGCATGTATAGATGTATAATACTGAATACCATTCGGCCATAAAAAAGAAAATACTTCTATTTGTAACAACATGGATGGAACTGGAGGGTATTATGCTAAATAAAATCAGACAGAGAAAGACAAATACTGTATGATTTCACTCATGTGTGGAATCCAAAAGGAGAAAGAAAGAAAGAAAAGAAAGAAAAGAAAGAAAGAAAGAAAGAAAGAAAGAAAGAAAGAAAGAAAGAAAGAAAAAGAATGAGAAAACACAAAAATCAAAACCAGAGACGCCTGAGTGGCTCAGTCAATTAAGAGTCTAACTGTTGGTTTCAGCTAAGGTTGTGATCTCACAGTGCCGTGGGTTTTAGCCCAGCATCACGCTCTGCTCTGACAGTTTGGAGCCTGCTGGGGATTCTCTCTCTCCCTCTCTTTCTACCCCTCTCCCATTCACACTGTCTCAGTCTCTTTCAAAAAATTAAGTAAACTTAAAAAATGTTTTAAAAAAATCAAAACCAGACTCACAGATACAGAGAACAAACTGATAGTAGCCAGAGTAGAGGGGGCTTGGGTAGGAGGGATGAAATGGATGAATGGGATCAAGAAGTACAAACTTACAGTCATAAAATAAGTCATGAGAATGCAATGTACAGCATAAGGAATATAGACAGTATTACTGTATTAAGTTTGTATGGTGACAGATGACAACTAGACTTATGGTGATCATTTTCAATGTATATAAATGTCTAATCATAATGTTGTATACATGAAACTAATGTGATATTCTATGTCAATTGTACTTCAATAAAAAAAACTAATGGAGGTAAAATACTAATCAGGCAGATAGCATATGTGACAGTAATTATGGTTTTAGGGCATGTTCTACATAAGTATTAGAATGTAGTTATTCCTTAGAGTTGTTAGAGAATAATTGGTGTCAGTTCAGAATTATATAATAAATTATCCTAAAATAGAGCTTTTTTTATGCAGTCCAATTTAGTATTCAACATGTCAATGTTAGTAATTTTTATTTAAAAGTTTTAACATTCACTATGGAATCAGTATTGGGAAAGTTATATGTTAAATTAATACAAATATTTACTCTGTTTAATGAGTAACACCTTTGTCCTACTTGTCATTTCCCTAACATCTTGAGAATATGCTATTTACCTTTTAAAACTAGAGTGTGGTTAAGTATGCCTACTTGAATTGCAATGAAAACAAGACTTACAAAATAAAATAAGAATGTCTGCTTTCAGATATGATATAGTTTCTATTGTTCCTGCCACAAAAAGTAAGATAACAAAAAGAAAAAATACAAAAATCTATGTTCTTAAAGACTTTGGAAAACTGCGATATAAAAATAAAAATTCCATAGAGGCAAGACTCCCTTTATGATAGACTGTTGTAGCAATAACCTCTAATACGGTCACTCCCACCTTTATCCAAAAGTTACATTACTTTTAAGGGAGTACAGCGAGATAGATTCATGAATTTTCAGCAGAAATAATGGAAGCTATGAAACAAAGAAATGTCATATTACAGTGCTATTATTATAACTGCTAACTTAAAAATCCATACTTAGAAATTCTTTAAAACATGAATTGAAATAAACATGGTTTCAGATGAATAGAATTTGATTGATTGTTACATCTGCATTAAACCAATTATTTAAAAAAAAATTCACTATAAGGAAAATATTTATAGATGGAGATATAAAAAGTCTACAGAAAATAAGCCATGGTCAGGTCAAAGAAGTAATGTGTATGGTTTAAATGAATGTTGACTTACTACTACAGTGGTAATATTATTACAACAATTGCAATTGTAATTAGTAAACAATTATTAATAATGATAATAACGTTTTTGAAGCTTAAAATTTACGTAGAGTTCAAATATATAACAATATTATTTTTTAAATTATGACAGAGAATGGGGTAGCTGGATGGCTTAGTTGGTTAAGTGTCTAACTGCGGCTCAGGTCGTGATCTCATCGTTTGTGAGTTCAGTCCCCACTAAGTTCTGCAATCAGCGCTCTCAGCACGGAGCCCACTTTTGATCCTCTGTCTCCTCTCTCTCTGCCAGTTTCCCACTCACGCATGCTAGTGTGCACATACGCTCTCACTCTCTCTTTCTGTCAAAAATAAATAAACATTTAAAAAATTTAAAAGAATAAAAATAAGGAAGAGGAAAATGGAGCTCAACTATGTATGGAGTTCCTATGTTTGAAGACCAGAAAATAAACAATATATTAAGAAATAAAAACAGTTGAATTTCAGTGATCTCAACATTCTGCTCAAAATCCTAGAAAAGAGCTGAAAATTATTTTAAAAAGAGACATAGTGAAAAGTAAAAAGAGACACACAATGAAAATTTCCAAGCCTAAGTATTGGATCTTTAAGAAAATTTTAAGATTCTAAATTCAGAAAGACTGATCAGCAAAATAAAATCCATGTTACTTATCATTACTATAGATTCTACAGATGTTAAAAGGGTATGGGCAGGAAACTATAAATCTATAGTTTCAGACTTTGATAAGTTTGAAAATTTAGATGAAATGGAAAAAATTTGGGGGAATCATGATTTATTACAACTGACATAAAAAAGATACAAAATATCTGTAACACCCTGTAATTTTAAAATAATTAAGTCCATAAACTTTTTCACTAAGATATTTCTAAGTTCATATGGCTTTATTTGTTAATTCAAAACATTTAAAAAAGGATTCTTACCAATATTACACCCAGTTTTTCAGGAAAAAATGTACATGAAAGATCACTTCTTTATTCATTCTATGAGACTGAAATAATTTTAAATTCAGAATTTGCTAAGAAATCTGTAAGAAAGGTTAAATGATAGTTGAATTGATATTCACAAAACAATGTATTTCATATTAGCAGGCAAAGGAGAAGAAAGTAAAAATTTATAATCACCCCAATTGATAGAAAAAATAAAAATTTTATGCTCAATGGACATTGAAAATTCTAACTACGTGAAATATAATAGAATTTTCTTAATGGTATAATTAGTATTCAAAAAAGTAAAAGAAAGCAATTTTGTACAACACCATACTTAATGGGAAAATTTGAATGCTTCTCCTCTAATTTTGGGAACAAAATTAAAAAATGTTTCCTATGGCTATTTCTACTGAACATTGTACTACATGTCTTTGCCAATGGAAAAAAAAGTATATATTATAGAGTAATAAATTGTACAAAGATTGGTACAGGACATGTAAAAGTATCATCACAGATAACAGAACTTTGAAAGATGAAAGTTTAAAGGATATAGAATTAGAATTAATAAATAATAACAAGGTCACAGGTATATGTAAATATACACACATTAATGGTCTTTCTATATGTAACCAAACATCAATTAAAAACATATTAGTTACAATAATATTTTAAAACATCAAAATTATACCAATAAGTCTCACTATAGATATAAAAACTCATACACTGAATTTCAAACCATTTCAGATATTAATTTACCTAAACAAATAGAAGCTTATAAATTTTTATTAATGAAATACAAGATTGTTTTCAAATATTGGTCTTCAATCTTATTTAGAAATTCACTGAAATCTCAGTTAAAATTTAAGGATTACAGAATCTTCATTTTTTTCCTTTCTATCCTCCTTTCCTCCTTTTCTTCTTCCCTTCCTTCCTGCATCCCTTCCTCTTTCTTTCTTTTTCTTTCTTCCTTCCTTTCTTTCTTTCTTTCTTTCTTTCTTTCTTTCTTTCTTTCTTTCTTTCTTTCTTTTTTCTTTCTCTCTCTCTCCCTTCCTTCCTTCCTTCCTTCCTTCCTTCCTTTCTTTTTTCTTTCTTCCTTTCTTTCTTCCTTTCTTTCTTTCTTTCTTTCTTTCTCCATTTCTTCCTTCCTTCCTTCCCTCCTTCCTTTCTTTCTTTCTCCCTCCCTCCCTCCCTTCTTCCTTCCTTCCTTCCTTCCTTCCTTTCTTTCTTGATGGAAACTGACAAGATGACTCTAAAATGTATACAGAATTGCAGAGGACACCAAAGAGTCAAAATCTTGATGAAAATAATCAAAGCTGGAATATTTATTCTATCAATATCAACCCTCACTGTGAATTCATAATAATAAAAGGAATATAGCATTGGCATAAGGATGGATATAGAGGGTAATGAAAATAATAGCAAATATGGTCATCTAGTTACAACAACAAATGTGTTACAGCAAAACTGTGACAAAAAAGATTTTTTTAATAACTGGTGCTTTATTGATGGATAATTATATGGTAAAAATGAATGTTGGCCCTTAGCTCATAGCTCACACAAGATTTAATTTGAGAGGAAACACTGTGCTAACACAAATAGTTGGATTTCAAATTAGACTAAAACAAATTAGAGATCTTTCCCAGTATATATTTACTAATAAATAAATAAATAAGAAACAGTCAAGAGGTACAAGGTTTTGGAAAGGTCTAGATATTGAGGGTAACCCCCCACATTGTCCTTCTTTCTTAGATCAGACATATGTTCTCTCTGGTTCAGAGTAAATGGCATATCAAATTGTGGTCCTTAGATTATAATCTTTTATTGGGGAGCACCTAGTTTATAAAACAACTCCATTTTATATGCCAAAAGTACATGACACTTAAAAAATCCTGGCTCATAGATCCATAACTATGAGTAAAACCTAATGCCTAATGGCATTCCATAGAAAGGGACCTTCCTTTACCAAATATCATAATTTCATTTATATGAATGATAGGGCTGCATGCTAAATGTTTGTGCTCCCCTAAGATTCATTATGCTGAAACCTAATACCAAATGTGATGATATGTGGCAGTGAAGCCTTTGGAAATTGATTAGGTCATGGGATTAGTGTGCTTATAAAAGAGACTCCAGAAAGCTTTCTAGCCCCTTCCACTCTATGAGGACACAGTGAGAGGATGCTTGTCAATGAACAAGGAATCAGGCTCTCACCAGACACTGAACCTGTTGGCACCTTAATATGTGAATTGCTAAACTCCAGAACTATGAAAAATAAATGTTTAATGTTTAAGCAATCCAGTCTATAGTAATTTTTTTATAGGCACCCAAACAAAGAAATTTAGTCTCTTCAGTGGTGATTTAACCAAATCACCTTGTTTTCTTACATTTCTTCTGGGATATCCATTTGGTAACTCTAGGAAAAAATAGATCAGAGTCCAATTGCGTTAACTTACTTTTCCTCCAGCATAATCTCAAAGTAAAAGATAAAACAAGGCTTATGTAGAAAAATAGTTACTTATATTTGGCACAAGCAGATTTCTTAAGCAGGACATAAAAAAGTGCTAAGGAAATAAAAACATAAAATTTGTTATATTGGAATTCATTAACATTAAGAGTTTTGTCTCTTCAAAAAGTATCAAGAAAGTGAGTAGGCAAGATACCATCTAAAAAATACATCTGCCTTATATCTATCTACCTATCTAGATTTCTTTAAATTAATAAAAAGTATAAAAATTATGCTCTGTGTGTGTGTGTGTGTGTGTGTGTGTGTGTGTGTGATGTTATATAAATAAAGATGTCAGTAGGAACTTTCTACATCAATTATAATACTTAGTGGTAAATATTAAAAACTTTCTCCTAAAATAGAAAATTACAGTGCCCACTATCAGCACTAAGATAAATTGTTACCCTGTGAGAATGGAAGCAAGAGAGAAAGACAAAAATAAAGAAAACATGGATAGGGAGGGAAGGAAGAAAGGAAAGAAGAATGGAGGGAAAAAAGGAGGGAGGAGGAAAAAATGGAGAGAGGGGAAGGAGGGAGGGAGGAAGGATGGTAAGAAAAAGGAATAATTGGATAAAAAAACAAGATTCGAAAGAAAGAAAGGTCTGGAAAGAAACGAACCTCACTCATAGGGATCATATTTTTGTATGTTGGAAATTCGAAGGACTCTAGAAAAAAAATTTTAATTTACGAGTGAATATAGGAAGACAAAATAGAGTTACTATGTATATTTCTAAATATGAACAACAAAAATAGAAGACAAATTTGAAAAAACAGTATTGTTTGAAATGACATAAAATATGACGTACTTAAGAATAAGCCTATAAAATGATGTACACAACTGCTAAACAGAAAATTATAAAATCTTACTGAGACAAATGTAAATCTCTACTATTTGGGGGGGGAAGTACATATATTGGTCGAAATTTAATAGTGTATAACAGAGTCTGTACCATCAAGTTTTTTTTTTTTAATATTTTTATTTATTTCTAGGAGAGAGAGAGAGACAGCGTGAGCAGGGGAGGGTCAGAGAGAGAGGGAGACAGACTCTGAAACAGGCTCCAGGCTCTGAGCTGGCAGTCAGCACAGAGCCCGACGCGGGGCTCGAACCCACGAACCGCGAGATCATGACCTAAGCGAAAGTCGGACGCTTAACCGACTAAGCCACCCAGGCGCCCCCCATCAAGTTTTAAAGTAGAAAAAGTTTTATTACAATGAATTAAATAATTTACAAAATTATTGGTTGGACAGAAGTGGATTCTAGGTTGAATTTCAAGCCATATCTTATGGTCAGGACACTAATAGATGTGCTGTGTCTGCAACAATTAGGAAGACACTGACTCCGAAACCAAGCAAACACTGCACTGATCAAAAAGTTGCTATTAAGAGACTTTTGAGATCTAAAATCCATCATGGTCAGAAAACTGTCATGTCTGTTTAATTCTAAACTTCTGCTGCATGTATGAACAAAAGAATATTGTTCAGTCATAAATAAAGAAGGAAATCCTGCCATTTAGAACTACCTGGTGAATAAAACTACGTGGTTATGCCAAGTGAAATAAGCCAGACACAGAAAGACAAATACTGTCTTATCTCACTTATGTGTCAGCTCTTAAAAAAAAAATTGAACTGCTAGTAACAGAGAGTAGGATGGTAGTTAGAATTGGCTGGGATGGGAGAAAACAGGAGGTTTTGATCAAAGAGTGTAAATTTTCAGTTATAAGACGAAAAATTATGGTGACTCAATGTACATCGTAGTGCCTGTAGTTAATAATAGTATATTATATCCTTTAAATTTGCTTACAAAGTAGATCTTAAGTGTTCTCACCACACAAACAAAGGTAACTATGTAAGGTAATGGTTTGTGTTAATTAGTTCACGGGTGGTAATCATTTCACAATGTATATCAAAACATCATGTTGTATACCTTACATATATGTAATTTTTATTAGTCAATCATACCCCAACAAAGATGGGGGAATAAAACCAAAATAATTTCATTTCTATACAAATCAGCATCATTTTAGTATTTGAAAATCCTGCTTTATTTTTTTAAGAGTTCTTTTTATTTTAATGTTTAATTATTTTTGAGAGAGACACAGAGACGGAGTATGAGCACGGGAGGGGCAGAGAGCAAGGAAGACACAGAATCTGAAGCAGGCTCCAGGGTCTAAGCTGTCAGCACAGAGCCCAACATGGGGCTCGAACTCATGAACTGAGAGATCATGACCTGAGCCGAAGTCAGACGCTTAACCAGCTAAGCCACCCAGGCGCCTCAGGAAATCCTGCTTTAATGCTCTAAAGCATTAGCTTTCAATTCACAATCAGGACAAGAACATATCATCACTAACATCACTAACATGGCTTTAGGTATGTGGCATAACACACTTAGAAATTTATAAATATCATCATTATTTCTATTATGATCGTTTACCTAGAAATACATTTATAAACAATAACATCAATTAGTAAGATTAACAAAAATATTTATATCTCAAAAAAGGCAAAGAAAGAAATTATGTTTCCTAAGGTAAATGCCCTAAAGGAAGGGAATCCAGAAGCCTAGAATGAGGAAGAGGTCTGTATGAGGTTTAGTCAAGCTGATGGGAAAGTTATGCGATCTTGGTTACTAGTGTAGGCAAGCAATAACTTTTTTCAGAGCATTAAGTGGTCTAAAGAAATGTGGGATGGTTGAAGCCACTAGACTTTGCTTGGGCATGTAGAATGACTTCAGTAAAAGTGCTGCCGAAGCGAGCACAAGGACTTGTAGAATGACTTCAAGCTACCCTGCATGACGGTTCAAGAACCACTTTGCAACTGGCATCAGGAGAAAGCTGCCGTAAACCCAGAGCTCCTGCTGACTTCACACCACTCACTACCTACCATGATCCGCATGTACAGTATGAATGCTTTCACCCAGCCTGTTGAAATCCTAAAAATTGCATTAGGACACTGAATCCTCTGGTAAAGCTACTGAGGGAACAAAGCCTCTATGGCTACATTTAGCAAGAAAAAAAAAAAAAGTAGAAGTAGCAAAATCAACCCTCACAACATCTCCACTTCACTAGACATTCCCAAACTTAAATAAAGGTACCCAACTCCATAAACAAAAATTATAGTTTAACTACAGTAAAACCTAGGAAATATAGTTTCTAACTTTCCTGACTCTGTAAGAGGAATGTTGAATAGAATCTAAATACAAATCAAATCTAAGCATTCCTTAAAAGTAAAGTAGTCATTCCTTAAATTTGATAGATGAGCAGAAGTATCACTTGCAACATACTAGTTTCGTCCAGCCTATTTATAAGACATTTGATGGCAAGGAAAGGACTTGACTAAAATGGACAATACAAGCTATGTTATGCTCAAGTACATCTTGTATTTTAGACCTGCTATACAAACATCAGAGTCAGTAGGGATCAGAATTAGTACAGCAAATCAGAAACACTCAAGTAATTCACATTCACTTACATTGGGCTTTACTTTCAGTAAGATGCATATGCAGAATACAGATTAGAAAACATATTTTGCCTTTAAAATAATCATTTGCAGACTCTTATCAAGAGACAAAAGTACCATTCTGAAATACAACACCTTGGGTCCTTTTACATTATACCATTTAGCCCCACTACAACAGTAATTTCATCTGTAAAATTAATAGGTTTGAGCAGGAAATCTCATACATTGTATTTGAGAAGGTGAGTGAAAGATGTTTTATTTCATACATGCACCCATAAAAAGCAATCTTGAAGAGATTTTTAGTCCTAAAAGGAAAGATTTGTATATAACAGAAGAAAAGAACACAATGCTTGGCTATTTTTAGTCATTTTGCACTTCTTAAGGCTGATTTAGTTTGGCATTGAAGGAAATTAGTGTCAAACTCCTACGTCAGGCTTTAAATGTTTAAATCCAACCTGACATCTGGACAGAATGTTAGTTTTAGCTGAAGGGTATATCTTGTCTTATTTTCATTTTGAATATTAATTTGTAATATATTGCATTCAAAATATATTTGGAGGAAAATGATATTTGGTATATTAATGTTATAAATAGGTGCCAAACTAGAGATTTTGGAAAATAACTTTCATAAACAAAATTGCAAAAAGTATTTTCCTTTATTTTTTAACACATGTAATTATGTATGTCCTATTGACCTCAGATTCAAGCATAACATAAAGTGACTTAACTAAAGCACTTCTTCATTCAAATACACCACACGTCATTAAGGTTTGCTAAATTAAAAAAATGAATTCATTATTTAAATATTTCAGTTTACATCTCCAGGTGTTTATGTAATGACTTAAAATTATGTTAAATACTGCTCTCCGAAGTATTCATTTCAAATTTTTCACTAACTTGTTCTGACTGCCATGGAAATTTGAAAATTGGTTTGTGAATAATTTACTTTGCCCCCTATATAATCATTTCTTTTTACTATAAACTTAACACCACATAGTATGGAGACTTACTAAAAAAAATAACTTAAAATTTCATTGTCAATATCTAATATATTTTTAGTAGGTAAGAAAGTTTATGAACTTGAACTCTCATGAAGTTACTCCTAAACCTGCATTCTGTGCTTTTCCTTCAGTGCTTACCATAATTTTAGAAAATTATTTCTATAGACCTCTGTTAAATATTATCTCCATTGCACTGGTAGCTCCTGGAAATTAGAGCATGTATTATTACTGACTTTCACTATCGTGACTACTTATGATTAGAAGAGTACTTCTGGCATTGTCTTTTTTCAGTAAATATTTGTAGGATGAATGAATAAATGAAAGAAAGAAAAAGATGGGAAGAGAAGAGAAGGGAAAAGGAAAGGTGGGAGGGAGAGAGAGAGAAAGAGAGAAAGATTGAATGAGATCCTTTTTGTACTTAGAACTCAGTTTGCAAATGTTGTTCCAAGTCTGGTAGAGAGCTTTCCAGGCAGGCAGTTTCTGACAAAAGATGGTATAGGACTTTATTTGGCAGACTTCAAGAATTTTGTTTTGGATTTCAAATCATGAAAGCAATGGCATTTATATGGGTAAAGGGGAGCTCACTCACTAAAGCACAGCTTGCCTGTGTGATTATTTAGGTCATTGGACCCTTAATTCCAGGTACTTTAGTTAGTATTGTATTGACTGTCACAAGTCTTCCACCTCTTTATTCTGTTTATAATAGCAGCCAGGGCCACAAAAAGAACCATTATGGGATGATCTTATGTGTAATCCTAAGGCCTACTGGTGATTTCTCTCAGGCTCTCGATTTGGATTTGGCTTGTTAATTATATAACCATTGATCATGGTTATGTATCTCGGAGCAGCTGGGTGTAGGTTGAAACCCAGTGCTATAGCTGACTACATCAATGAATGAAGAGAGATGGGGTCTTTACAGTACAAGAGTTACCTTCTTGAATTTGAAGGGAGGGGGAAAAAAATCAATGAAACTGTGGCAAATGGTGGCTAAGCAGAAAGTGTAAACAGTCTATAGGAAATGCCCTGACTGTAGGAATCCTGTTTGCTCAGAATTAGAGAAAAACAGAAATGAAAAGTAAAATTTCCTTACTAAAAGTAAAATTTCCTTTCCTGTTAACAACAGGTAGGGTTTGGGGATTTCAAAAGGAAACAGAAATTCGAGGAGGCATGGATGGCATCAGCCTAAAGAAAAATTTGCCTCTTAGAAAAGTCTGCTTTTTTTCTTGAAGAAAGAAATGTCCAAATTCAGTTAATATTATTGTTTCTTAATATGTTAGAAATGAAACAAGCTAGTATACTAAAGATTCATGTGACATTTGACTAATGTAAGAAGGACAGTAGGGAAGGAAATGCAATATGACAGTGATTCCAATCAGGTTGTCCCACTGCACAGAAAGAGTTGCATATTTATCACAAGAGAAAAAGTAAAATTATTCACAACTTTAAAAAGTCCACATCCAAGAAGGAGAGGGATTTGAGAAAAAAGTGAATAAGGATAGAGGGTAAAGAAACATTTTTAAAAATATCAATTTTATTTCAACAGTCTCTTTGAAGGCATTTTCTAATTTCAAGAAATGAAGAAACATATAGGACAGATTCCTGCGATACAAGAGAGAGTGGTGAAGCCTCTCTTCTAACATTGAGAATTCTTACTCAATTCAGCATTGAGGTACCAGAAACACAGCAGTTAAAAGAAAAAGAAAAAAAAAAAAAAACAGGAAAAAAGGCCCATTCAATTTCTCATGAATAAAAAAGTTTCATATATCACAGTCTGAAGGGGAATTCTATCTTCCCCAGGCAAGGGGAAGACAGTACCCAGGTTAGTGGCTTGATAGAAGAATTCTATCATCTGAAATTTTTGGATTCTAAATATATTTTGGATTCTAAATCATGCCACAAAGCAGCACCTTCTTAATGACTGTGAACCCAAGAATACTTTTTGTTTTTGTCTACATTTTTCTCCTTCCTACCCCCAGACAATTAAATTTCTTCTATATTCTGTGATAAGTCTAAGCAATTACTTCTCAGATGGAGATGTGCATCTAATGGTCATTGTGGAACTTTAGAAAAAATGAAAGCTATCAAATTCAAATACTGACCCTCAACCATATGTATCTTAGTCTGCTCAGGCTGCTATAACAAAATACATTAACTGGGTAGCTCATAAAAAAAAAGAGACATTTATTTTTTAACAGTTCCAGAGGCTGGAAGTTAAGATAAGGGTGCCAGTATGATTGAGTAATAGTGAGGGTCCTTCTCATTCTCTAGGTTGCAGACTGCCTCATTTTGTTTCCTCACATGTTGGAAAGAGGGTGAGGCAGTTCTCTAGGGTCCCTTTTAAAAAGTCTCATGATCTAATCACCTCCAAAGGTCCTACTTTCTAATTCCATCACATTGGGGGTTAGCACTTCAATATATGAATTGGCAGTATGAGATCGACATGAACATCCAGTACATAAAATTTCACCCCGACGGAATGAATTATGTTGGGAAAAGGTGTGTGAATGTGTGTATTTGAAGCCACAGAAGTAATTTGTATGTGAACTTTTGACCTTGTACCTTAAAACTATATTTTCCTGTATACTGATTTTGCACATTTCAATTTTGCGGCAGAAATGCTATGTTCTAAGGGAATTTGCGTCTTGATCATAAAAAGATATGGCTGTTTATGTCTGTTTCTGGAGAACTGATTGTATTTTCTAAATATCCTGGAAGTTTTACTAGTGCTAAAGCATCCTTGTATATCTTATTGATCAGGAACTTTAGAAAAGTAGGGACACAGGAATGACTGGAGGTAGATTAGCCAACTTTGGAGCTGCTAAGTAAAAAAAATAATAAACCTGATTACTATAGAATGGCTCGAGTGGCTACAGCTGAGAAAAGCAATCCAGGGTCTTTTTAGGCACAGAAGTGTGGCATTATAGCTAGGACTAAATTAAATAAAGAAATGATAGTGGAGAAAATATTCTTGGAAACAAGTTGTCTAAAAGAGGGAAGAAATTTCATTTAGGAAATATTAATTCCTCTGTAGGAATAAGAGATTCACTTAGAAATGGGTATTGACGTTTGCTTTTGAACATTGTTTAATTGCTGCTGACAAAACATTACGGTAGAAGCTTTCATAATTTACTTCCACATAACAGACATGAAAGATTAACCAATGTTTTATTTTCCTTTTAATAGTCATGGCAGTTGGGCTCTAGTGGGCATGTGTGTTTGTGTGTGCTTACCAAGAAAGAGTTGTATTAGTCCTGTGACTGCTTATGCAAATGTTTGCATATGTTATTTTATTTATGAGATTTAATTAAATAATATGCAAAATAATGATGCATGAGTACAGGGGAAATAGATTTATTTTATTCTATATGCACTAAGATGAATAGTTTGGAGAAACTTCCTAAAGGCAAATCATTAAAAAGAAATTGCTGTCAAATTGGTTTTGACAAAGAATTTTAGAAGATTCAGGGATGGAGGGAGAGGAAAATATATAGAAGGGTTTTTGCATTCAGACTGGTATTTCTATGCTTTAAATAAATAGGAAATGGAAAATATATGTATTATGGAAGTAGTATACAAGAAAGATTTTGAATTAGACTCATTATCACTGATGAATTAATTTTCTGTTGTCTAAATCAAAATATTTAAATGACATATCCATTATCTTGATTTCTAAGTTAATGAATTTGTTCAGTTGCTTCACCACCACACCCATCAAATCGGAGAGGATGGGTTCTTTCTATGGGTTTGCTCTGACTTGCAATTCTCAGTTCTTAAGGCTATCTGATCGTCTATGCTGGACAATATTGCTGAGTATGATTTGATATGAAAAATGACATACAGAGTACATTTTTGACCAAATAAATGTTATCTTCAAGATCATTAGTTTCACACCCGAAATTCACACCACTCACTTCTGGGAGCATTGGTAAAGACACATTTAGAACAGCCTTTGATCAATATGATGTACTGTGTATCCCATTCGTCCAAGAATGATAAATAGAAGCCATGGCAAAGAGCAGTGAATTGACCTTACCACCATGATTGCAGAAGTTCTCTGGTCCTCCATTAATCTCTCCCTCAAAGCAGAAAGTAATGGCCCTAATTGGCAACAGGTTTGGCCAACACTATTGAAAATCAGAGAAAGAACTGAATTAGTGTCTGGCCTCTAGGATAAGGCACCTATGTGTGGCATCTTACTCTTTCTCCAAAGACAAGTATGGATGTGAAACCTCGTATTCCAAGACATTGATAGTGTACACCTTATAATAAAGTTTAAAGGGTAGTATGTATTAGGATGACTCCTTTCTTTCTCTTCTTCCAATTCAGTGAGTGGATGACTACTAAAGAACACTTAAGTGTTGGAGGGTTTAAGCCAATTAAACTGTGACCACCTACAGTGGTCAGAAAACTGAGATCACTTGGGGACTGCCCTCTGATATAGTCCAGGCTTACCTCTTGCTTTCCTCAAAGACCACCAACTGAAGTTAAATATTTTATTATTTTATGTGTAAGACTATGTAGTATGTGGTAACTATGAAGAATTTGAAAATGTCATTATTGGGGCGCCTGGGTGGCTTAGTCGGTTAAGCGTCCGACTTTCGCTTAGGTCATGATCTCGCGGTTCGTGGGTTCGAGCCCCGCGTGGGGCTCTGTGCTGACTGCCAGCTCAGAGCCTGGAGCCTGTTTCAGAGTCTGTCACTCCCTCTCTCTCTGACCCTCCCCTGCTCACACTGTCTCTCTCTCTCTCCTAGAAATAAATAAAACATAAAAAAAATAAAATAAAAATGAAAATGTCATTATTAAAACCTTTGATCAGGAAATATGTATAGCCTTTTAATCACAGAATTTGGTATCCAGTTATCCTTATGGAAGGAAGCTGGTTTCCTATCAGCATTTTTGAAAAAAATATGGGGATCAACATTTAATTTCTTCCCTGATACTTTTCTTTAATTAAAATAATCATATATAAAGTATAATAAATATAATTATTTTAAAACCCTGCCTTTGAAACGCCCAGAGTTNTCTCTTAATGGAGGACTGAATTTTTGGCTCTTCACCTTCACATAGAATTATCCAGATCATTTTCATAGTGTATCCCTTTTCTGTATCATATTAACATTTCCTGTGTGTGTCATATTGCTAAAAATGTTAAGAGGTCCCGTTCTAAGAAGAACTTCTATTCAGATTTCTAATCCTAAGGGGAAGTACTGATAATGAAAAAAGAAACTATAAAGATTCCAGAGTGGAGGATTGGAACTTTAATTTGGTGGAATAATTTGTTTTCTTTGATCACTCTGTATTTTTGTTTTATGGATTTCATTCACTTTCTCCATTTATGTTGGTGTGGTTAAAAGGGGCATGCAAGTATCTTTCAATTGTGAAATGTACCAATTCTTGTAACTCTAAGGCCAAATGAGGTGCAGAAACTCTAAAACATGATTTACGACTCAGAAAAATGTCTTTTGTTCATTTGAACAAAGCAGTAGTTTTGTTTCAGCATTTAATGTTAAGGATATAAAAAAAATCAAAATGCACAAAACAAGTCACTTGTCCTGTTTTTTGCACCTTTTTGAAGAAAATCCCTTCTTTTGATCATTGTTTAGTTTTTTTGTTGTTATTTTCTTGCCTTGGAACACTCCCCAAGTATCTGTCAAGCAATCAAGTGGTGAGTACACAGTCATTGATTTGCCTGGGAAAGGAGTCAGGGCTCTGACCTCAGTTTGTTAGGCTATCCCGTATAAGTTTATGAACACCCATGGTTTCAGTTGTGTTTATAGCCCTAACCTCACAACTTTTGTGATTTCTTCAATGACAATAAACTCAGCACAGAGAGGTCTTTAATTACCAGTCTTGCGCTAGTATTATTCTAATAACTTCAAAAAATTGCATTATGTTCAGGAGATCAGATCGGTTTTAACAAATAGCATAACCTTGGGGCACCTGGATGGTTCAGTTGGCTAAGGGTCTCACTCTTGATCTCAGCTCAGGTCATGATCTCAGGGTCATGTGTTGAAGCCTGGGTGGCTCAGTTGGTTAAGCATCCAACTTCTGCTCCAGTCATGATCTCAGTTTGTGGGTTCCAGCCCCGCATTAGGATCTCTGCTGACAGCTCAGAACCTAGAGGCTGCTTCAGATTCTGTGTCTCCCTTTCTCTCTCTCTCTCTCTCTCTCTCAAAAATAAATAAATATTTAAAAGTTAAAAAAATAGCATAATCTTTACAAATTGCCTCGTGGTTTTATTTTTTCTTAATGTTTTCCTAAGTCAGTCAAGATTTACAATAAAGATAACTAATATCTTTTTTCCTTAGTACAAAGCCACACATAGCATTTTGGACATGCAGGCAATTTAAATTCCCCAGGAGTTCACTCACATGTTCTGATGATCTGGACTGTATGTCAGCATCTATCTTTTCCTCTTCTTCTGCTCGCAGCAGGTAGTTTTTTTTATAGAGCCATTGAGTCCTGGTTGCTATAGAGATTTCCTCCACCATTCCAAAGGAAATAGGGTGCCATGTATTTCAACCAATAAAGAATCATCACACTTAACTGGGACAAATATGTTTCTTCCAAAATTGTAGAGCAAATTTACCAAGCTGCTCAGTCTTGGGCTCTCAGTTGGGCTCTCTCTCTCTCTCTCTCTCACACACACACACACACACACACACACCCTTCCGGGATAGCACCATGTTCTTGAAATACTGACAGGAATCTGAAAGGTCTAGTATAAGGGTAATGCATAACATGTGTCCGACTGCAATTACATGTGCCCTTTCTCTTCCAGAGTTGACTGAGTACAGTTCCTGTACTAAGTACATGCTCAACTTTCTCTTTCATTAGGAAGAGATTCTTATCAAAAGATGTCTAAGTCCTTCGCATACACACAGGTCCTTAGTGGCTTCACTAAGAGAATTCTCTAGGTGAGTCTGGGTGTATCTGATTTGCAAGGTGTACGAACCCGAATCTCTGTCTCTAGTCCCCCCAGTGCACTCTCAGTTTCTTGTGAGACTGTTAGTTTTGTATGCTAATTTGTGCTCTGTTTTATCTTATCCTTCATAAAATATACAGAGCTATTTAAGCTAATTACTTATACAGCATATTTATTTTTGGAATACATGGAGTTGTAAAAGACATTCCAGTCGAAATAAATCGTTTATGAAAACTATAGAAAATAACTTTGTAAGAGTTTTGAAGGACTTTATTGTCCTTTTGATAGTATGTTTAATTCCCAATAATTTTTATGGTGGTTATGGGACATCTGAAGAGAGCTTATCACACATTTTTGAAGGTGATTGTTATTAGGCTCAGAGATCTCTATGCTCTTATATATAGAAAGCAAAGTACTATTCTTAAAAAGCTGCACATCTCTTAAGTACAAATTGTACTCATATTATATTTGGGGCAGCTGATGTTATTGGAAGTTTTATGACAGAAACTAGTACAGGAGCCTCAAAATATGTCCTTGTTGATATATTAATAGGCTGGTAGAATTGTCTTCCTCAATACTCTGATTATTTGAATTATATATAGATCTCTAAGTCATCAGCATTTAAAATCCCCTTCTATTATAATGAATTGTTTCATTATTCACTTTCATTTTGTTTCAATACACTCCATATTCCCATTAGCTGAATATACTTGAGAAGTTATCATTTGGGGATTCAAGAGTGAATGGATGATGTTTGAAGGGTAAGAAAGCTGGACAAGAATATTATCCTATGTTTAAAATAACATCTTATCGCAATTTTACACATAAAATGGAGAGGTGTCATGATTCTTGAACTCCCAATCCTCCTCTGAAGAAGAGAGAATTAGAAGTTCTTTAAAAGACCTTTAGAAAATAGGTTACATAAAATTAGCATTAGTATTAGAGTGGCTAAGAACATTTACATTATATTATAAAATACTGTCTACCACAAAAAATAATATACGTCTTCTGACACATTGAAGATTCTTATGCATACTTGACATATTTATATGCAGGGTTAGTCTTATATATGTGCCAACTAGAAAGCTTCAAATAAAGTATAAAAGACTCAAGGAAATCTTTATGTATTCCACACACCCAAAAAAATAGAGGAATGAATGAAGGGAGGAAATATAGGCAAAAAGAAAATAAATAAGGTGTATTACTCCCAACACCATCATCAGTCATGTCCCATCCCAAAGTGTTGATGTTTCTTTAATAGAAAAAAGTCAACAAATCTTAGTGTGTAACTGAAATTAACAATGATCATTTATAACTATTCTAAATGAGTTAGTACGGTGTTTAAGTTGTTCAGATTTTAAGTTGAAGACCAAGTTCTGATTATGGTATGTGAGGTCCTGAATGAGGAAGGACATCATGATTCAGCTTCCTGATAGGTCAGGGTAGCCAGATATCAACAGAGAAAAAAAAGGGATGCTCAATAGCTGTAAACTCAGGTCATGTTTGCTCAGTTCACATAATGTCTGATTATCCCTGATAATTGGAGGGATAATTGAAGGTATTGGAAAAGTATATATATTGCTGACCTAGTAATTACTATGTTAGAAAATGAATGAATTCACTTTTTCTCAAATACATATTTTGATTGCATTGTTTTCTTTTGGGTTAGCTTTGTTAGTATTGCTGATACACAAATTGATACATTTTGAGTAAATTTTGAAATCTACTGTATTATCTAGAAAATCTTTATGTACACAAACCTAATTCCAGGCATCTTAAATGAATAGTAACATTTAAAAACAATATTTAATTATGAATAATAAAATATAGGGAGAATTAGGAAGGAACAATATTAATCAGAGATATTTTTTCAGAAGCAAGAGACATTATAAAAAATTGTCACTAGATGTTCTAAATCCAGTAGGTGGCACTCTTGTACTGTATTATGCAAACTTCTTGGCATTTCTCTTTTTTCTCAATACACACACACACTTTTAATGTATATATTCATATTTACAAGTATAAACATCAAACTGCATGTACTTATAAGGTGAATACTTGTTCACATGGCAACATTATAATATAATTATTTATATTCATCAATTTAATATTTTGCCAGCCATATGGAGTTAATATATTTCAGTAATAAATTTGAAATATTTTCTTAGATATCTCAAATAATAGTTTTGTTGTAAAGTTAGTGCACAAATGCATATTATATAATTATGTTGTTAATTAAAAATACTGTATGAAAACAAAATAATTTTGTTATGTGGAATTCATATTCAAAATGAAAAGAAAATTTCATCCATATACACCATTTTTTATGGTATCAATTGAATTATTGTTTGCACTGGTGCACAGATGTAACTGGCAAGAGAGAAAGTTAATTGCACTGATTTAAATTCATTAATTTATTTAAATGTAAAGCTATACATATATAATAACATTCAATCCTAGATCAAGGAAGAAGCAATGTGAGTAGGTCAACTATATAAAACTTTAATACCTGGGTGGCTGATTCTTAGTTAAATAAAATTCACCGAGAAATGATAATGTGCAACAATACATGAGAAATAGAGCCTGAGGGGGAAAAATATAAAATAGCTACAGACAAATGTGTAATTTGAAAAATAGAGACTAGTAAATAAAACACAACATTTCAAAATAAAGTGTAAAAATATACATGAAATATGAAGTCACCCTACAGATGTGAAACATTTTATTTGTGACAAAGCAAAATCTATTTTTTCCTTAGTTATAGGTCCTAGTTTCTTCATTCAGTTATCGATTTTCTGTGTCATTTTCTCTTTACATTTTCATGAAGACAACATGACACAATGGACAGAGCGTGGGGCTTTACCCTTACACTAAGTTCAATGCATGCTCTTGCCTCCATAGTCCTAGTGAGGTGACCTTGAGCAAGTGACTTAACCTATCTGAGAAACTGCAGCCTCGTAGGAGTAAGGGCAATGTTACTTAGCTTATAGAACTGTTGTGACACATTCATAATAAACGTTATTTTCTTTTATCTTTTCAAGTTTTGTGCTTGAGGTAGAGTTTATAATATGAGGTAGAAAATTCAGGAAAAAAAGTTCACATTCCTGCTTTTATAAACCTGATTATGATAAAAAAAATCTTTCCTAAGTGCCAAATGTTTTATTTTTCTGAAAAAAAGTAAAAATGCATGTGTTTATTATAAAATTTGATTTTTGAAACATTTGATTTTCACAAAGAAATGAGAATTTGTCTTTCTTCCTGTACAAAAATGGTTATATTGGTGTCATTTTCCTTTTTGCCAGGTTGCTAAAGAAATCTGACATAATTTATGTGTCTTATTTTTCTGTAAAAAAGTATAAATGTATGCATTTATTATAAAATTCTGTTTTTGAAACATTTGATTTACTCAAAGAAATGAGAATTTGTCTTTCTTCCTGTGCAAAAATGGTTAGAATGGTGTCATTCTTCTTTTTGCCAAGTTGCTAAAGAAATCTGACATAATTTACATTTGTATTCATAGGAAAAGTATTCCAATTGGGTTGATAATATGTTTTATGACCTGATCACTGGAAGCTTTATGGTTGTGTTTGTGATTTCTTTTTGTAAGCTATAAATGTATACTCAAACTGCTATAATTGAGTATAAGTGAAATATTTCAAGGCTCAATTAGATGTAATCCCCCCAAACTAAAAATGTTTTCTGCAAATGTTTTCTGCAGAAAAGAAAGAAAGAATGGAAATATCAAAAGAACTGCGAGTCATAGCAATTGACAAGGGTAGAATAATCCTAAACTTCCATTTTCTGAAATTTCTATGAGGAGAAGACAAAGTTAAACATTATACCCTATAAAGTAGCATAGATATGTTAAATTAGTTTTAAATAAATTAAGTGTGTTACTTTGAAGTTAAAAGCTAGCTCTTAACTTTTAGCAATTATTTCTGGCGAAATTTCACAAGAATCATATATATGTATATATAATTTCATTTATATAATTTCATATATATAACTAAATATATATATGAATGATTAGGTCAGGTTTTGAATATGTATATATTACATACGCTATTTTGAAGCAATGCAAAATCAGGATTTTGAAAAATACTTGATGACATAGAATACTTGTGATAATTTTTCAGCCATCATTTAAAAAAATAATTATGAGCAACCCTATGAACAGGCTCCTACTAGACTCTGGGTTTGGTGCCTTGCAAGTAGCTGTCACCCAGAGTGTGAAGGACAAAATAGAGCATCCTCCCCTTAGGAAGTTTTTTTTTTTCTTCTGAAGGAAGAATATAAAAACACAATTCCGTTCATATAATCAACATATGGTGGGTTGAATTTGGGTGATTTTAATATTTTTATTTACAAACATTCCAATGTCTGAACCACTGGCATATATTATTTGATAAATAGAAGAAAACAAATAAGCATAGATATATACACACTATACACACATACACACACACGGAAAAACACAGCTATTATACCTAAAGCCATAGATTTCATCAGACATCAGATACCATGTGAAAAAAAGAAATAATCCTTCTCCATCGATGGTAGAGTAGGCTATGCAATCAAAACCCACAAAAGTATCAAAGAAGCAGATACAAGTCCAACTACAAAATTGCTCTAATGATGTTAATCTGATGTTAGAAAAAAAAAAGAAAATTAAAACCAGTGATCCTGCTCTTCATGCAATCTTCTTCCTTTTTGTTTGAATCTTCTTCTTGTTAACTTTCTATCCTCTCTGAAGAGGCACTGATATATTCTTTAACCCACTTTCATTCCGTCTCCGTTAAATTCCTATCGGGAGGTACAAAATATTTTTATTCCAGTTTGAATGAATACAAAGACAATTTCACAGCATTTCTGTCAATAAATAATGTCATACATGGAACATTTATTTGGCAGAGGGTCTTAGAAAAAACAATGGAACACAAATGAACACAAAATGGTGCGTCTTTTACTTTATGTTGTTATGTTATATTCCTTAAAATTAATTTGCTAGTGACATGATGTCCATTTATTTTGAGTGTGTTTGTGAGGCTTATTCATTTCTTTCTTCTTTAGACTTAAACTTTGAACTTTTTCTATTTGAATTATGCCTACCATATTACGTACAGAATGACACACAAGAATCTTAGACAATTTTTAAATCTCATTTTCAATACAATATTCCTACTCAACTTTTAAAGTAATTGCTTAGCAACAATTTTTGATATGCTTTCAGTGTTAGAATGTCACAGTCAGCCTCATCTGAATCAGAGGTTTAAAAAAGTCAGAGAATCACATCACAGGTTTAGAACCTTAGATCTGTATTTGAAAATTGTTTAGCATTTTCTTTTTTTAAAAAACCACATTATTGGGGTATGGTTGATGTGGAAAAAGCTGTGCATATTTAATGTATACAATTCAGTAAGCCTGGGATACATATATGCCCATGAACCTATTACCACCATCAAGGGTATGAATATATTAATTGTCTCCAAATTTTCTCTCACTCCTTCTATTGTTCCTTTTTTTTTTTTTGAGGTAAGAACACTTAAGATCTGTGCTCTTAAAAAAATTGAAATATACAATACAGTATTCTTAGCTATGGGCACTATGCTGTATAGAAGATCTCTATAACTTACTTATCTAACATAAGTAAATATTATACTCTGTAACCATTAACTCCCCATTCTCCTACTTTCCTCAGCCCCCTGGAATCACCATTCTATTCTCTGCTTCTGGGAGTTTGACTATTTTAGATTCCACAGATAGTTGAGATCATACAGGTTTTTTTTTTTTTCCTTTCTGTGTTTGGTTTATTTCACTTAACGTAATATCTTCTGGGCCCATCCAGGTTGTTATAAATTACAGTATTTCTTTTATTTTTAAGATTGAATAGTAATTTCATTGTATGTATATACTACATTTTCTTCATTCATTCAACAGTGAACATTTAGGTTGCTTTTGTATCTTGGCTATTGTGAATAACATAACAAGGAAATTGCTTAGTATTTTCATTCAGACGTGGTTTCTACAGCTTTTCAGATCTAGACGATGGTGAACAATAATATACTGTTGAAATGCTACTTGTGTAATGCTCTAAAATATGTATCCTCTCTTTTAGAGGAAATAAGTAGCTCACAATTCTTCAGTTAGTTGTTACTATCAACTGTTCTGGCACATTATATGAGCAATAAATGCTTCTTACCATTACTATTATTTATTATCATTTCTCATATATTGAGTATCTGCTCTGGATGATGCTCTCCTGGTACTAGTAGGTGGATTCTCATCATCCCAATGAAAATCATCAGCTGACATGACCGAACACTTTGATTGCACATAACACGTTTTATTAGTTATATCAATTAATCAATCCTCAGAGCATCTCTGTGAAATTGGATTTATTTGTATTTTCGTTTTAGAGAACAAAAGTTTAAACCATGTGATCTGTCCAGTGGTACTTAAGAGAGTACCTGGCTGAGCCAGGATTAAAATAATTGATCTTTACCAGAAGGACAAAATCTTAAGCCTTGTGTTCTACAGGCAGTTGGGAATGAAAGGAAACTGAGTCACTGAGCTAGAAGACATTATAGGATATCTTGTCCCATTCATTTTACAAATGAAGAAGATAGAGCATAATGAATGTGCCTTCTCCATAGTCACAAATTTAAAGGTAGAATTGGAATATTACTCTTCTCATTATTTACTGTTTTGTATTTGGCACGATTTTCTAAAATAGCCTTATGCCAATTTGCAAACAAGATTTCATCCTTTTTCTTCATATCAGTATATATCCACAATTTATCTATTTAGTGTATCCTAAATGATTATTAAAAAAAAAAAAAACAAGCAAAAGAGGTACCTGGGTGGTTCAGCCAGTTGAGCATTGGACTTTGGCTCAGGTTATGATCTCTAGGTTAGTGAGTTTGAGTCCTGGTTTGGGCTCTGTGATGAAAACTCAGAGCCTGGAGCCTGCTTCAGATTCTGTCTCCTGCTCTCTCTGCCCCTCATCTGTTCATGCTGTTTTTTTTTTTTCTTTCTCTCTCTCTCTCAAAAATAAATAAAAACATTAAAGAACATTTTGATAAATAAATAAACAAGCAAAAAAACTAATAAGAAAACATGATTTGAGGGACTTTTTCTAAAATCTCTAAGTCTGATATTTGTGAGACCTTGAATACATTTTTTTCTTTTTTTCTTTTTTCATTATAGATAGAAAGAGAGTGAGTGGGGGAGAGGAGCAGAGGAAGAGTGACAGAGAGAGAGAGAGAGAGAGAGTGAGAGAGAGAATCCTAAGCAGGCTCCATGCTGAGTGTGGGCTCAATCCCATAACCCTGGGATCATGCCCTGAGTGGAAATCAGGGGTTGGACACAACCAACTGAGCCACCAAAGTGCCCTAAATACATTTATTTCTGTGACAATGAATTCATTTGTGTGAATACAAAAAGTTGAACTGATTATGGTGTACTATATTATTTTATATCTTTTAAAATGCATAGATAACATCTACTGCTATTTTTCATTCTCCTAATTGTACTCTTGGGTATTATTGAATCATCAGTTACCATTGAAAATATTTTATATCTGCACAATGCACAACTGAAGGACTCATTCAAATCAACACTTTTATTCCTTATAAGTGATCTGCACATGTACTATTTTTAAACTCCCTGTACAGTGAAGGAATCAGAGATTCAAGAGGTTAATTTCAACACTACTCATCTAGCAAATGGTAAAATGGAAATTTAACCACAGTTCTGATTCAACATCCATTAAGTAGTCTGCCAAGTTCAGTAGTCTTTCAAATAAAGCACAGTTTTACAACCTATGATGTGACCAAATGAGAAATCAGAAGCATGAGACATGAACAAAAATTGAAAGGATCAGAATCTGCAATAAATATGGGAAAGAAATTAAAAGTAAAATTACTACTGATGGAAAGACTATCAATTGCTTGGAAAATTAAAGTTAGCATTTCCTAATCAATCCTGCACTATTTGTACATTTGACCGACCATTTGACTTTAGATTCAGAAAGTTATCAGCGAAATTTAGATTGTTTTAGCATTAGTCCATTCAAGGTTATTAATTCACCTTTTAACATAACTTCAATATTTTTTCTTTCTTTGTCATAAGATGTGATGCACTAGGTCATTCTGCCACTTTAGAAATCAGTGATGATATAGCCGATATACTTAATAAAATTTAGTGATGATTTTGTGTGAAATTATCCTTGTGTTAGTTACTGCAGTTCAAAATATTTTTGACAGAAAATGTATGGGGAAAAGATGGAACAGTGATACTATAATGAATTAGTGCAGGCTCTTGAACCAGAATGCCAAAATTCAAATTCCAACTTGTATACTTGAATCAGAGTGTGCTGGTTAAATTCTTTCTTAGTTTCCTAATCTGAAAAATAGGGATTAGTTTGCAGATTAAGGAATATTTTATGGACTTAATATAAACGTACATTTTGTTCTTATGTAAGGAGATTGCTTACAATAATTTCTAACACTCAAAAGTAATCACTCAATCTATGTTAGCTACTTTATTATTATTTTTGTTGATTTGTTGTTGTTGTTTATGTTGTTATTATGTAGCAATATTTTTATTTTAAATCTGTTTTTCCTCACTGGCGTGCATGCATAAATGATGAGCCAAATTTGACTGTGATTCTGGAAGCATTTTTCCTGATTTTGCCTCTGTTTCCTACCTGTAGTTTACCTTGGAATGTTCTCAGACTGCATCTGAAGCAACTCTGGAATTCAGTGACACGGTTTTTGTCTTCACAGTCTGTGATAGGCACCAACAGGAAGAAGGACCACTAAGAATCTGAAAGCATATACCACGTGTATATCCTTAAACAGCAAGGCTTTGAGAGGAGCATCCTGTGTGAATATTACAATTCAGTTTAGACTGGTTTGTGTGCATAGACACAGAAATGTATACAAAGAAATGGTCTTTAATTAATAACCTCTGTTTCCCTTTTTGGTGGTTCCTTTTCAGGATTAGTAAGATCTATTGGCTCTCTTCCTGTGGGAGATGAATTTTCAGCAGGAGATAGTGTTGTCTTCTACCCAGATATTGATACTTAAAATGTCATTGATGACTATTGTAGGAGTTTTTGTTTTTGTTTTCTTTTTTCTTCCTTCCTTCCTTCCTTCCTTCCTTCTTTCTTTCTTTCTTTCTTTCTTTCTTTCTTTCTTTCTTTCTTTCTTTCTTTCTTTCTTCTTTTGGCTCTGGGTCAGCTCTTCAAATGATCATGAATTTATACTGAGCCAGAAATGCTGAAGAAAGCTTCATTACTGGTAGATAAAGTGCAATGCCATCATTCATTTTTTAATTTAGATTCTGCTTAAAGTGTTGGAGGTTGTAATCAATTACATTAACACATGATGCAATTTGACTCATTGGAGCAATTTCAGTCAGGATTTCATCCTCATCATAGTGCTGAGACTGCTGTATTGAAAGTAAATAATGACCTTTTGATTGAAACAACGGATGTTGTCTTTCATGATTCTTTTGGACTTTTGGCAGCATTTGACGCAGTTAATCATTACATTTTTATTGGGTGGTTCATAGATTTGGTAGGATTTTCTTAAATAAAAGTAAAACCAATTCAAAGTGTTGTCTCTTAGATATCTATTTAAATGTCTGCTCAGTAAGATCACTTGATCTGTGCTATAGGGTATGACTGAGAGTGACTTTTTTCCCCCTGCTTTTCTATTTATATTCTGTACAAATTTACTTTTTTAAAACAGAAGTGAACAAATGTTTCATAGTTTTGTGACTTTATAAGATGCCTCTGGACAATTTTTAACATCTCAGGTTGAAAACTTAAAGAAGTGTGCTTGTTCCCAAAAGGCATTATAATGTTGGCCCATTGTTATATTTCATTTACTGGGGCATCTATCTATGCACATGACTCTAGCTTCTAATTCTGTAATCCATAGGGGGAGTAAATTTACATAGTCTATACACACACTTACATAGAAACAAACAAAATATGTTAGTAATCTCGGCAATATAAAACAGAGTAGCCTTCTGTGTATCAAACTATTTTTGTAGGAGTCCCAGAGATAAAAGTGACATGCCTAATAGTACGTAAGGAAGTTCTTGTCATTATCTAAGTTTTTACTTACCTGACGAGCCTAATTATAATGATGTCAGAATCGCAAATATGCAGTAAGTAGCTTGTCTAGCTAAGAGGCACAGCTAAAGTACTGACCTTCTTATATTTTATAGTACCCACTGCAGGAAGAAGGAAATGTAAATGAATGTTGTAGGATCACAAATTGTGAAATATAGAAAAGTATGGTTTTGGAATAAAATGGTTAGCAGTAGAACATCAGATGATTCTCTCACCTCACTGGTGAAATGTCTGTAAGAAAGGAAACAAAGAACAAACCCTGGTCAAACTTGATACAGTCTATGGAAAACCTCTTGCAAACATATTATTTGCTGGTGGAAGAGTCCTTAAGTGTGGAATGTTCTTAGCAGGGTGTAATTGTTCAAATTGCTTAACACAAGCACACTTAAAACATGGATTTATGGGGCACCCAGGTGACTCAGTTGGTTAAGTGAGCGACTCTTGATGTCTCCTCAGGTCATGATCTCACCTTTGTGATATCGAGTCCCGTATCATTCCATGCCTGGAGCTTACTGAAGATTGTCTCTGTCTCTGTCTCTGTCTCTGTTTCTCTCTCTCTCCCTTTGCCCCTCCCCCCGCTCTCTCTCTTTCTCTCTCTCTCTTAAAAAAATTGTATGGATTTATGAGCATGGCTTCCTGGCAAAAGTCCTGTATGCTATGCAACTATCAGAGTATAAAATGGAGATTGTGCATGACTGAAATGGCTCCCCCTTTGGTTTAGGTGTAACTGATACCAGCTGTAAATATTATTTAGACACTCCATATGCTACTCTGAACCAGAACACTCTTACGTAGTAGAAGACACAGTGGCAGTGGCATTCCCAGATTACTCTCTGCTTTGCTCATACATAATGATTATTTCTCTACTTGATATTCGTTCATAAAGCTCAGTCTGATTCTCTATCTGATTTGACAGTGTAGTTCTAACACACTACATACTACACCAAGTATTGATGTATCTTTTGATAGGCAATTCTGGATATTTACTCAGGAATTTGTAATTTTCAGAACTAATTTTTCCTTATATTTGCTTTAAATGAATAGCTTGCTGACAGTAACTTCTTTGTCTTTATCATTTACACTATCCTCTTGTGCAAACTGTTAATCATTTTAATCCCTAGTGTTCTCCACATAAGTCCCCTAAGCCTTAATATTGTTTAAAACAACCTCTGCCTTTTGCAGTCTTACTTCTGAATGTAATTAGAGAAAATCACATGGCCATGATCTCTAAGTTTGTAAGGATTCTCATTTCTATACAACGGTCCTTCTAGGTCCATGAGTCATAACACTCCTTGATTCTCAAAGCCTTCACTTCACAGACCCCTTCTCATGCAATAGTCTCTCCTAATTCACAAATTAATAAGTTTAATGAGATGCAGACTCTACCACTATTTTACCCTTTTGACCTAGAAAATTATCTGCATTGTAATACCACTATCCAAGATGAAGGCTTTTGCTACCCTGGAATATGGTAATTTTCCCTTGTTTTTTTTGTTTTTTTTTGTTTTTTTTGTATTTTTGTTTTTTTGTTTTTTTAAATCTGGAAGCTATACTAAATAGGGATATTTAGGCTTTTTTACTCAGTTGCCCTTACTTCAGTTTGACTGCCTTTTTATTTTCCACCTCTCTCGGTGCTCTTTCTGCCTCTCCATGCTTTTCCATTTTAAGTAAAATAAAACAAAGAAATGGACATAATTAAAGAAACTAATCATAGAAACTGCTCTCCTGTCATAATCTATCTCGTGTAGCTAGTAAAGTATTTCCCTTCTCCAAATAGTCGTGTTCTTACAAGACTGGCCTACAGTGTTCACTAATCTCCAATATCATATTTATTCTTTACCACTTTTCCTACTATTTCACCTATATTATTCTCCCCAGTGTTACCAAAGACATCTTAGATTCCAATTTTAATTCATGTTGATTTTTACTGGAAGATTTCTGTGGAGCATTTAATGTTGTTAATCACTCATCTTTCATCTGGCTTCTGCGGGAAAACCATTGATCTTCTAACTCCTCTATATACTTATTGCCAATGTTCTTTCTTGAATCCTCACTTCAGTCTGGATTTTTAAACTTTAGTGCTTCCTGGATTCTTACACTGACCTACTCTCATTCTATTCATTTACATTGTATTATTTTAAGCTTATGCCTGGCTTGTGTTCCTTTGTTTGTTTAAGCATACTCATGGCTTTTTGCCAATGCCTAAAGGTTGATAATCCGTAAATCCTTCCTGTCTACTACTACTTCCTCCTTAAATACACACCAAAATTTCTAATTACATGCTGACTATTTGCACTTTGATTTAACTTGTCCAAAACTTCAGTTGTTACTGCTCTCAAAACCTTCACTTAAAGGTACTGTCTCCATTCATTCAATTTATAGAAGTAGAAGCCCAGAGATAATTGGAGCAGAGGCTCCCATTGTAGTGTGCCCTGAACTGGTTACAGATGTGCCTGGATATCATTTACTTCTGCCTTATAGTCAGGTTGTAATCTCCTGTCAGGGGTAGTTTATTTATCCCAATGTACTGTAAAATATAATTGTTTTGTTTGTGTTGCATGATGTAAAAGAGGCTTACTAGACTCCTTTTATATTCTGATTTCTGATACCTTATGGAATCATTAAATTGGTCAATATCTGAAATAATTTTCAGAACTATTTCCCATGTCCTATCATTCCCTTCTACCCAATTGTTTTGTGAAGAACTTTTTCATTTCGGGACACCTGGGTGGCTCAGTTGGTTAAGCATCCAACTCTTGGTTTCGGCTCAGGTCATGAACTCACAGTGGTGAAATTGAGCTCTAGGTCAAGCTCTATGCTGAGCATGGAGCCTGCTTGGATTTTCTCTCAGCCCCCTCGCCACCCCCCCACACGCTCACTTTCTCTGTCTCTGTCTCTCAAAATAAATAAAATTTAAAAAAAATTTTAAAACAGAACTTTTTCATTTCTACCCTGTGTTGCAGGCAGAGTCACTTGATTAGCCTTCATGAATCTAATATACTTTCAAACACAATCCAATCTTTGTAGCACTGCCAGAGTTCTTTAAACCTGGCATTCTGTTTCTTTCTTTAAAAATATCTCATAGATTATTATCAAAGTTGGTCAGTATAAGAACTGTCATGTTTGGCATCTGGCTGTGGACATGATCTGACCTCAATATACCCAAATATTCTGTCAAAATTCAGCTCATAACTCTTCTCTTCAAGGAAGATTTTACTTATTTTCTCAAATTGGGAGAGGAATACATCAGGACATAATGTATATTTCAATAATATTCATTCTATTTATATTCATTCATTATATTTACCCATGATCCGAACATATGATGATCCTCCCTGAAACTGAGAACATATATGAATGATGATTATATGAGCATTACAATGGCCTTTTATTTATAAATTAGTAAATTCTGTACATGTTTAAATATATAGTCCATTTGTTTTAGTACCAGTTTATTTTCTACCATTTGGCCATGCCATCAGCTCCATCAGGCTATTCTCCTACCAGCAATGCCAGTGCACATTCATTTCCCCTAACATCTGTCAACATCCGTTGTTGTTTTTGTTGTTGTTGTTGTTGTTGTTCATTTCCCCTTCAAAAACTACTGTGGAAATTACCAGATTCCTATGCAAACAGAAAAATAACTTCGAAAGTAAGATTTTAGTGTAAATTTGAACTTTGAAACAGATGAGTTGTGTTAGAAAGGAGTCACATAAACAGAGCTCGTATTAGAGAACTTATGTAGGGAGAGGGAGGACATGGGCATGGCATGGAAGAACAAATAGCCTTTGGTCAGAAATAAAGGGCGTTTTGTATAGGAAGAATGAGTACAGAAAACACAGAAGCAAAAATTAAAATGAAATTTATTTTTAAAAGTAAAATGACAAAGCTTAGTAAGTTTTGCCTGTCTAATAGAAATAATGTTTGTTTATTTCATATACCAATTTTTGTCACAGAGGGTCCGTTTTGTTTTCCTACTAGGCAAAATTAATACACCACTCCTATAGTCATATACTAAAGTTCTTCATCTAAATCCAGTCCATGTTAAATTTTAATCTTTGTCTCATTTTAGTTTCATAAAATAGAATTAGTTTTTTTCTCACATGATAAAGAACTTAAATATTGTAAAATTTAGCTGATTTTTTGTTGTTAGTTAAAATAGCAAATGCTAGGAAGGTACTTGTTGAGATGAGCACTGAGTGTTATATGGAAACCAACCTGACAATAACTATGAAAGAAAATAAATAAATAGATAAATAAATAAATAGAAATACATAAAAAATAAAATATAGTAAATATAGCAAATTCTCATGATAAGAAATTAGAGAAATGCAAACATAAGAAATTAAAAAATCACATATAATCTGATGTGATTACGGCTAGCAATTAATGTATTTCCTTTCAGCCTTCCNGGAGAGTGCTGCTATGAACATTGGGGTACATGTGCTCCTATGCATCAGCTCAGCCTTCCTAAATAATTTTTAAATCAATAGATTATGTGTTTTAAAGTACATTTGAGCTTCAAGGAAATTCATTATTTAATTTTATAAACAGTGAAACTTACGTATAAAAATCTAGTAGAAAAAGGAGGCAATTCTATTTACATTTCTGTGATAAGCAAAGTGATATAGTTCATCTTTTTTGGATATTATGAGCAAGAGAAAGCTGAAAGACTATAAAAGGTTTGCCATTGTAAAGTTTTAGTAATTAACATTATCTTTATAAAATCTTATTAATTCTTACTGTTATATTTTAGCCATATTCTACATAGAATATAGTTTTATTCAAAAACCTTGAGAGAATTAGATCATATAAAATATAAATAATTTCAAATCAAATTTGAACTAGCACTTATTTAGTGTCGCTGCATTTCACTTTAAAATAAAAATCTATTAAGTCTAAGGGAAGTCATAAATTTGTATCCTTTTGGGATTTTTGTATTCAAATTCTGATTATAATAGTATTTATCATGGAAACAGTTGTTCAGGTTTAAAGGTGAGAATTTATCAGTAGCTTTTTGACATTTTAACAGCTTAATTGTCTAAATAGTTCATATGTAAACCAAATCCTTCTCTACACAAGTCTAGAATCTGAGTGTATTTAACTCAGTCTTATAACGTTTGAGTGTTCTGAAAAGCCCCTGAGTTTATGTTTCCTTTTATCATGTCATGATAAGCTATCTTGGGCAACTTATTTCAACTCTGAGATTTAGTATATTGCCCATTGTGGAGTTAGAAAGCCCACCAAATCTGAAGGAAACTTTGACATGGATCATATTCTGAGAAAGCTTTGAGTCTAAGGAAATAATAGTAAATTTTGCATAATCCACTATTTCACCACAAAACCAGCCAGGAGTGTCTGTGGCACTTTTATATGGGTGAACAGCATCACATGAAGGTATTAAATAACTCAAGTTAAAGGAATCTGGATGCAGCAAAAAACTCTAATGAGGCTACACTCTTGAAGGTATTACTAGCTTTTCAACATTGTAGTTTTCTAAGTTATCTTCTTCTTTTGTGACCAGAGTTTCTTTGTTCGTCACTGGTCAGAAGGACATGGAAGACATTTTTTTGTTTCCCCCTATTTTTACTGGATCTGCTAACTTTGTGTTGCTCCAAAGTGATATAAGTCTACACTGTCTTCAAATGAATATTAAAATTTCTAAATCTAACTACACATCCTATTTTGCTTAATAATATGTTTGAAATATTAGTAAATTCTACTTACTACAGCATCACTGCATAACTACTCAGAAATTAAGCTATTTTCATCCCTAATGTATACATTTACATGTATGCATATCTATTTACCTATCAAGAGACATTTTTGAGATTGTGGTTTCCACTGTAGGTTTGCTGTTATTTCCCTCCTTTCCATGTATTTGACAACTATTTACTTGAAAAGTGAACCTGTATACAAAATTCCAACTTCACTCTGAAGTGACTAGATATGGGGAATAGTTGTTAAAATAATAATCAATGAAATAATAATTAAAAAAACAATGGAACAAAGGAAAATTATCTCCAGAGAGTCTACTTTTTGTATAAGAAAAAATCAACATGCCTTATCTTTAAAAGACTAATCAACAATTAGAAATAAGGTATCTTTTGGGAGTTACCTATGTTCTAGTGAAATAAAATATTCATCCTCTTAACTACTACAGAATGAAAAACATACAACTCTTTCCAGAAATAATCTTTCTTTTCCTCACTGTTCTCTTCCTTCTTTTTTCCCCCTCAATATCAATGTAACAGATTCCTTGAAGCACTTATTTGGCCCACCATATGCTGATTCTCTTGTCAGTTTGTTTTAATTCATTTTGTTTAATCCTACTTGTTTATAGATAGAAAGTATATCTTACATGTTTGGTAACTAAGGGATGCAGATGGTTTTGTTTTATAAACTAAATACCAAGGAAAGAATATAGTAACGTATGGAAAAGGTATATTCATTTAGTGCCAATTTTATAAGCCAGAAAAATTTTAGTTATCTTGTAATAATTCAATTGTTCTCTTCACTTACATTCTGAAAAACATGGTTATTGAATATAATAAAGTATTATTTTACAAGAGTTATAGCTACATATATAATTTTTATAACGTAGTTAACATGGTTATGATATACTATGTTGATATTACAATGACTGGTGTTATTCAGTTATCCAATCATGTTTATAGAGTAATTCTATAAGCAATTTCAAATTTAACTTCAAAGCAAACAAGTGGCTAGCTCATGAGTGAAAGATTCTCCAATTAACACCTAGGACAGGTGAAATAATACCAGTCATTGACTATGACCAATAAGGTATCACAGAACCTCCTATTGCAGAAGATATTGAAAAAAAAAAAAAAAAACCTAATTCACACTTCGACCATGAGAAATATAATAGTGTATTTTTAAAAAAAGATTTTGTCAGAAAAAGTAACCTTATGTTTTCCTGAGAATATAATGTGCTTGTCTTTTTAACAGTATCTTAGCTTTGTATTTTTATGATTGATCAAGAGAGTTTAAATTAAGGTATAAGTAGACCATGTAATCATTTAAATTCAGTTTTCCAAAAGTCTTCACACTGTTACATTATTTTTGTTGTTTAGAATTAAACATTTAAATAATTTAGTTTTCATTTCGACACACTGATACTTTAAAACATAATTTTAAAAAAGCACTTTACAGTGGGGCGGCTGAGTGGCTCAGTGGGTTTAGTGTCTTACTCTTGATTTTGGCTTAGGTCATGATCCCAGGGTCATAGGATCAAGCCCCATGTCAGGCTCAGTGCTGAGTGTGGATTCTGCTTAAGATTTTCTCTCTCTCTCCCTTTGTTCCCTCCCCCACTTGTGAACTTTATCTCTATACTTCAAAAATTAATAAACTTAAAAAAGTACTTTACAGAGATACATGTAATTCTTTCAAGAAGATATTTCATTTAGGGGTGCCTGGGTGGCTTAGTCGGTTAAGCGTCCAACTTTCGCTTGGGTCATGATCTCGTGGTTCGTGGGTTCGAGCCCCGCGTCGGGCTCTGTGCTGACTGAAGGCTCAGAGCCTGGAGACTGTTTCAGTCTGTGACTCCCTCTCTCTCTGACCCTCCCCTGCTCACGCTGTCTCTCTCTCTCTCTCTACTAGAAATAAATAAAACATTAAAAAAAATTAAGAAAAAGAAGATATTGCATTTAGTTCTCTATAAAAATAGCCAGTTTAGATAGAACCAATTTATAGTAAGACCAAGATCAAAGTTTTGTTTAAGATACCTAGATAGGGGCTCTTGGGTGGCTCAGTCAGTTAAGTGTCAAACTTTGACTCAGGTCACAGTCTTACAATTCACAACTTGCAGCCCCGTGCTCTGCTGGCTCTGTGCTGACAGCTTAGAGCCAGAAGCCTGCTTCGGATTCTGTATCTCCCTCTCTCTCTCTGCCCCTCCCCACTGTCTTTCTCTGTCTCAAAAATAAAACCATTGAATTTTTTTTAATGCCCAGTTAGTTTAACTGTATTTTATAAGCCACAAAACACACCCTTTTATGCCTTGATTTACAGGTAGAGAACTTAAAATATGTGCCAGCTAATAAAGTCAATACCATAACACCAAATGTAGTAGCTGGTCTTCAAATTGTATCTTTAATAGTTCTTATCTTTATTATCTTCACTATCCTAACTATTTTGTATTAACTATCAAACATGTAGTAACAGGGGTGCCTGGGTGGCTCAGTCGGTTAAGCATCTGACTTAGGCTCAGGTCATGATCTCACAGTTTGTGGGTTCGAGCCCCACGTCAGGCTCTGTGCTTATGGTCAGCTCAGAGCCTGGAGCCTGCTTCAGATTCTGTGTCTCCCTCTCTCTCTGACCCTCCCCTGCTCATGCTGTCTCTCTCTCACAGAAAGAAATAAAACATTAAAAAAAAATGTAGTGACAGTAGAATGTCTTTAGTTAATTATAGTATACAGAAAATTTGTCCATTTTATTGTCTCATGCATGAAAAATTCAATATAAAATGAAATCCATTTTAATACATAAATACTTTTTTAAAAATAAGAGCAGTAAATACATATAGAGACTAGTCCTAGAAAAATTATTTGTAAGACTTAGTTTTAGAGTTAATTTGTAAAATAGAGATTTCAATTTTCCTTTGAAAAGTTGTAATAATGGGATTCCAAAGTACAATTTATCCACAAAGATTGTTCCTAACTCAACTACATGGGTCAATAAGACTTCATGTGACTCTTACCTAAGGAAAATTATATGTTATTTAGACTTCAGAAATCAGTTAAATAATGTTTTTATGAGTAAGCTAAGAGATAGTATACATGTTATAAAATAATTATGCATCTTTATTACTCACATCTATAGGGCATCCTGCCACCACAGAATTCCCCAGAAGATGTCAATAAAATGTAAGAAATTACCTTCCAAATGGAAAACTAAACTAAATCAATGAAAGTCTGTGTGGACATCAAGGGAACACTTGCAATACCAATACTAAATGACATGATCCCAGTGAATGTCTGCAGATAAACTGTGCTAGGTCAAAATAAAATAATTTTTAAAGTTAGTTATATATTAAAAGATATATTGGCCACAATTAACATCGCCATGTAACTGAAGTATATGGTGTATACACAGTGCTGTTGAAACAAATCCTTGATAAGTTTTCCTTCTAAATATATCAGTTTTAATATTGGTATATTAAGTATATATATATATATACACATACACATATATACATATATCTGGAAGGCAGGGAATTGTAATAAAGTTTCTCAAGTAGAACTCAGTATATGCTACATTTGAGAAATTGGGGTATGCAATGTGTTATTTACTGCCCTTTGTAAATGGCTTGGTTTACATGTTTTGTTTATATGTTTGCATATATAATAAATAATATTTTTCAATAGAAGAGAAAATTGTTACTCAATAATTTATATCTTAGGTTTCTAGTTAAATGTGAGACTGAGATTACATTTCGGAGTTATAGATTGTAGAAATGCCAAAATGTGCTCACATAGTGTAAAGTGTGTGATGAACATTCAAAAATCCTTCTTGTATCACTTTATAGTAAATGTGATTAAGTATTGCTGAAACAAAAATCACCAATATAAGAGGACATTTGGTCGGTGCAGAATGTGTAAATATTTTGATTACTACATTAATGCTGTTGGCAAAATTATAATATCACCAAGTATGAAGAAGCATACTTGGAAAAACAGTTGAGTTTGCACTGATAAAATTTCTTCTCAAAATACACATTTTTCTGGCAGTGTTAATCAGGATCTTGGTTAATAGTATAATTGTACAGATCAGAACTTCAACCACAACTGACACATACTGAACAACACCCATATTTATTTAATGTAGTATCAAATCTCTCTGTCATCATCAACCATTAGATATACTTGAGGACTTTATTATTAGATGTTTCATGTCTATTTATTGTAAAAAAATCTGATATAATTAGATTTTGATGATCTTGACATTATTTTATCCACTAATTGTGCACACTTTATACTTTGAATTTGAGAAAAATATAGAAATTTGGTGTTTCTGAGGCACCTGGTTCAGTCAAATGACTGACTCTTGATTTTGGCTTGGTCATGACCTCACAGTTCATGAGTTCAAGCCCCATGTCAGGCTTCACACTGACTGCTGAACTTGTTTGGGATTCTCTCCAACTCTCCTCTCTCTCTGCCTCTGTCTGTCTGTCTGTCTCTCTCTCTCTCACTCTTTCTTTCTTTCCCACCGTCGAAATAAAATAAACTTAAAAAAATGAACTTTGGTGTTTCCTACAATGTATGCTGATCTGAGGTAAGGATGAACATTTAGAGGCTGAATTTTAGAGTACAGTATGCTTTTATCTTCATCTCTTTAGATTCTGAGATGATCTGATCTTCCAGACTCATTTTGAGAAATACCTTTTTTGATATCAAATATATATAACAAACACATTGAAGCAAGGTTTTTCAGCACACCATAAGACCAGATTGATGCATTTCAATAACTTCATTAACTAAGCATCTTCCCCAGTGAACAATATGTTCATAAAAATAATGAAATATGTTTATAAATAATAAAATAACTACATATTCTCAAAGCAATTCACAGTATTCATTGGTATTTATTATTTTAAACATATTACAATTTGTCACCTTGTGTATAGAAATCCACCAAAATAAATATTTAAAACAGAATTAAAATTGGTAAATATCAAATTAAAGAAAAAAACAAAATTGATTAAACAGTAACGCCTTCATAATAGTTTACTTACGGGAGATTAGCTTTGTTATGATGACCAGTTTCTACCATATCTCTTTACTTCATCTTGTTCTTGAGCAGACTTTGGTATCAAATATACATTTATTAATTTATTATTGTACTTGCTCCCATAAAATAATTTCAGAGAATTTACATTAAAAGGGATATAATATAACCAAAATATTAAGGGGAAGACAGTTAGTGCTTATTATAGTTTTATTTTTCATATGGCAATATGTACATATTATTTTATTTAATTACCAAAACATGAAAAAATAAGGATGTACCTATTCTTCCATTTTATGAGAAGAGAAAGATTCTTAATTAATTCTCCTTAATTAAGAATTTTCTCCATATTAAATCTTCATAGGTCATTCACATTTAAATATATAGTTCTATAATGTGAAATCTAGTGCTCTTTTTTTTTAATGTTTTCTTTATTTCTGAGAGAGAGAGACAGTGTGAGAAGGGAGGGTCAGGCAAAAGGGAGATACAGAATCTGAACAGGCTCCACGCTCTGAGCTAGCTGTCAGCACAGAGCCCAACACAGAACCCACAAACTGTGAGATCATGACCTGAGCCTAAGTCAGACACTTAACCAACTGAGCCACCCAGGTGCCCTTGAAATCTAGTGCTTTTATCACTATGTAATGGACAATACAAAGAATAAAGATACAAATCAAATACTAAAAAGGTAGAGAGAAGAAAAATGCTGTTGAGGGACCCATTATTTATGAAATGAAAATTTCAAGCCTGAGCATCTAAAAATGTAAATTTACCATCTACCAGAGTTGAGTACATAGTTATCACTTTAGATATTCAAGTTTTTATTTAAATTCCAGTGAGTTAACATACAGTGTAATAGCTTCAAATGTACAATACAGTGATTCAACACTTCCATGCAACCCCTGGCACACATAACAAATGCATTTCTTAAATCACATCATCTATTTTACCATCCCCCACCCAGCTGCCTTCTGGTAACCATCAGTTGGTTCTCTATAGTTAAGAGTCTGTTTCTTGGTTTGCCTCTCTCTCTCTTTTCCTTTGTTTTGTTTCTTCAACTCCACATATGAATATCATATGGTATTTGTCTTTTTCTGCATATTTCACTTGGCATAATTCTCTTTGTTCCATTTCATTGCAAAGTCCAAGGTTTCATTCTTTCTTCGTCGTTGAATAATATTCCATTGTATATATCTAATACATGTCCTGTATCCATTCATCAATCAATGAATACTTGATCTGCTTCCATATGTTGGCTATTGTAAATAATGTTTCTAAAAATATAGGGGTGCATACATTTTTTGGTAAGTCCCCAGTAGTGCAATTACTGGATTGTCGGGTAATTCTATTTTTAACTTTTTAGGAAGTTCCATGCTGTCTTCCATAGTGCGTGTACCAGATTGCATTCCCACCAACAGTACAAGAGGATTCCTTTCTCTTTGCATACTTGCCAACACTTATTTCTTCTGATTTTGATTTTAGCTATTCTGACAGGTGCCAGGTGATCTCACTGTGGTTCTTGGATTTGCATTTCCTTGATGATAAGTGATGTTGAGCATCTTTACATGTGTCTGTTGGCCGTCTGGATGTCTTCTTTGGAGAAATGTTTGTTCATTTCTTCTGCCCAGTTTTTAATTGGGTACTTTGTTATATCCTGCAACTTGGTTGAATTTGTGTATCAGTTCTAGCAGGTTTTTTTTGTTTGTTTGTTTTTGTTTTTTTAGTAGAGTCTTTGGGGTTATCATGTCATTTGCAAATAGTGAGGGTCTGACTTCTTTCTTGTCGATTTGGATACCTTTTATTTCTTTTTGCTGTCTAATTGCTGTGGCTAGGACTTCCAGTACTCTGTTAAATAAAAGTGGTGAGAGTGGACATTCTTGTCTTGTTTCTGACCTTGGGGTGGCGTGGGGGGTAGGTCTGTTATTTCTCTTTTAGAATGATGCTAGCTGTGGGTTTTTCACATATGACCTTTAGTATGTTGAGTTGTATTCTCTCTAAACCTATTTCTTGTGGGTTGTTATCATGAATGGATATTTTACTTTGTCAAATGTTTTTTGCTGCATCTATTGAAATGATCATATGGTACTTATCATTTCTTTTACTAATGTGGAGTATGACATTGATTGATTTGTGACTATTAAACCACACTTACAACCCAGGAATAAATACCACTTGATCAGGGTGAATGATTTTTTTAAATGTATTGTTGAATTGAGTTTGCTAGTGTTTTTTTGAGGCTTTTTGCATTAATGTTCATAACATATTTGGCCTATAGTTCTTTGTACGTGTGTGTGTGATGTCTATAATTGATTTTGGTATCAGGGTAATGCTGCCCTCATCAGATGAATTAGGAAATATTCCTTCCTGTTCTGTTTTTTGGAATAGTTTGATAACAATAGGCACTAATTTATCATTAAATGTTTGATAAAATTCATCTGTGAAAACATCTGTTCTTGAACTTTTGTTTGTTGTGAGTTTTTTTTAATTTTTTAAATGTTTTATTTATTTCTTAGAGAGAGAGAGAGAGAGAGAGAGAGAGAGAGAGAGAGTGAGCAGGGGAGGGACAGAGAGAGAGGAAGATACAGAATCTGAAACAGGATCCAGGCTTTGAGCTAGCTGTCCGCACAGAGCCTGACATGGGGCTGGAACCCACGAACTGCCAAGATCATGACCTGAGCTGAAGTCAGACGTTTAACCGACTGAGCCACCCAGGCACCCCATGGGAGTTTTTTGATTACTGAATCAATTTCTTTACTGATTATTGGTCTTTTAAAATTTTCTATTTCTTTCTGTTTCAGTTTTTTTTTTCTGTTACAGTTTTGCTAATCCATGTTTCTAGGATTTTATCTATTCTAATTTTATTGACATTTTTTTTCTTTTTAATTTTTTTAATGTTTTATTTACTTCTGAGACAGAGAGACAGCATGAACAGGGGAGGGTCAGAGACAGAGGGAGACACAGAATCTGAAACAGGCTCCAGGCCCTGAGCTAGCTGTCAGCACAGAGCCCGTCGCGGGGCTCTAACCCACAAACCGTTAGATCATGACCTGAGCCGAAGTCAGACACTTAACTGACTGAGCCACTCAGGTGCCCCGACATAATTTTTCATAAAACTCTCTTTTAATTGTATATCTGTGGTGTTGGTAGTTATTTCTCCTCTCTCCTTTATGTTTTTATTTATTTGGGTCTTTTTTCTTTTCGATAAGTCTGGCTAGAGGTTTATCAATTTTATTAATTTTTTAAAAGAACCATCTCCTAGTTTCATTGATCTGTTCTTGGTTTGGTTTGGTTTGGTTTATTTTTTTGTTTTTAGTTTCTATACCATTTATTTCTTCTCTGATTTTTATTATGTCTTTCCTTCTGCAGGCTTTAGGTATATTCTTGTTCTTTTTCTTGCTCCTTTAAGTGTAAGTTACCATTGTTTATTTGAGATTTTTCTTGCTTCTTTATGTAGACCTGTATTGCTGTATACTTCCCTCTTAAAGCTACTTTTGCTACATACCAATGGTTTCTGACAATTGTTTGGTCATTTTTATTTGTTTCCATGCATTTTTTTTTCTTCTTTGTAATCCTGGCTGACCCACTCATTGTTTAGTAGTATGTTGTTTAACCTTCATGTATTTGTGGTCTTTCCCAATTTTTCCTTGTAATTGACTTCTAGTTTCATAGCATTGTGGTCAGAAAAGGTACATGGTATGATGTCAGTCTTTTTTAATTTGTTGAGCCATCTTTTTTGGCCTAATATGTTATCTATTCTGAATAACATTACATGTACACTTGAAAAGAAAGTGTATTCTACTCCTTTAATTTAGAATGTTCTGACTGTATCTGTTGTCTGTGTAGTCCAATGTGTCATTCAAAGCTATTGTTTCCTTGTTGATTTTCTGTTTAGGTGGTCTGTTGATTGATGTAAGTGGAGGGTTAAATTTCCTTAATATTATTGTATTATGATTGATTAGTTCCTTTGTGTTTGTTGTTAATTATTGTATATATTTGAGTGCTGTCATATTTGGTGCATAAATATTCATACTAATAATGCTTTTCATTGTCTTGTGTTAGAGTCTTCATGTTATTAATTTTTTTAAGTTTATTATTTTTGAGAGAGAGACAGAGTGTGTGGGGGGGAGGGGCAGAGGGAGAGGGAGACACAGAATCTGAAGCAGGCTCCAGGCTCTGAGCTGTCAGCACAAAGCCCGATATGTTGCTTGAACTCATGAACTGTGAGATCATGACCTATGCTGAAGTCAGACGCTTAACCGACTGAGCCACCCAGATGCCCCACAATCTTTGTTTTAAAATCTAGTTTGTCTTATATATGTACTGCTACTCTCACCTTCTTCTGACATTCATTTCCATGATAAATGTTTTTCCATCCCCTCACGTTCAATCTGCAGGTGTCTTAGATCTAAAATGAGCCTCTTATAAGCAGCATAGAGATGGGTCTTGTTTTGTTTTGTTTTAATCCATTCTGAAACCTTTGTCTTTTGATTGGAGCATTGAATCCATTTATATTCACATTATTAATAGATATGATACATATGTATTTATTGGCAGTTTATTACTTGTTTCTGAAGATTTTCTCTGATCCTTTATTGTCTTTCTCTTTTTTATATTTTGCTGATATTCTTTTTTATTTTTAATTCAAGATTACTTGAAACACACTTTATATACAGAGTTTCATCTCAAGCACTAAAGCACATGGTTTTTCCCATGACCTTCTACACCCAAGTTTCTGAACACTTACATTGTGAGGGAAGTAAGATGTTACCTTAAAGATGGTTTATACACAGTGTAGTTTCAAGGAGATAACCTCATGGCTTTTTCCATATGCTTCCACACATTCATTTTAGAACACTTATCTCTTAATGCAAGAAAATACATTTGAATTTTGTTTTCTTTGTTTTTGCATGGTTATTACTGGTTTCTGATATATGGTTACATTTAGGTTTGTTTATAACCTCTTCTGCAAATTACAGTCTGTAATAAGTTGAGGGCTGTTTGATTTTTGAACCCATTTTCTCCTCTCCTCCTCACAGCTTAGGTATTTGTTATTATATTTTATACCCTTTTTGTGTGAGCTCCTTGTTTGATTTTTAATAGAAATATTCATTTTTACAGCTTTTGTGTTTTCTGTCCTTATATTATTATTTTGATCCCTTCTTTCCACTCAAAGAAACTTCTATAGTATTTATTGCAAGGCTGGTTTAAGAATCACAAACTCCTTAAGTTTTTGTTCATACTGGAAACTATTTCTCCTTCTCTTCTGAGGATATGAATATTCTATCCAGCAATGATAACCTTGCTGGATAGAATATTCATGACTACAGATGTTTCCCATTTGGCACTTTGAATATATCATGCCATTCTCCCCAGCTTGCCAAGTTTCTGTTGAAAATTTCCTGCTAGCCTTAAGGTTTTTCCCTTATAAATTAAGGACTACTTTTAAATTGCTTCTTTTAAGATTTTTTTCCATTATCACTATATTTTTCCAATTTAATTACAAGATGTATTGGTGTAAGCCTGCTTTTGTTGATTTTGATGGGAGTTCTCTGTGCCTCCTGGATCTGGATGTCTGTTTCTTTCCCCAGATTAGGGAAATTTTCAGCTATTATTCTTCAAATAAAGTTTCAGCCCCCTTTTTTCTCTCTTCTTCTGTTGGGATTCCTATAATATAAATGTTATTATGTTTGATAGAGCCACTAAATTCTCTAAGTCTGTTCTCATTTTGTATAATTCTTCTTTCTGTCTTTTGCTCTGCTTCATTGCTTTGCATTACTTTGTCTTCTAGGTCATTAATTTCTTCCTTTGCTTCTTCCAGGCTGTTGTTCATTGCATCAAGTACGTTTCTAATCTCATTTATTGCACTTTTAATATCTGATTGGTTCTTTTTTATCTTTTATCCATAAGAGTCTCACTGATGTCTTCAATTATTTTCAGGCCCATTGAGTATCCTTATGATTGTTGCTTTAAGTTTTCCATTGGGCATTTTACTTATTATCTGTTTCGCTTAGATCTCTAGCCATAGTCTTATGTTGTTCTTGCAAGTGGGATAAATTCCTCTATCTTCTCATTTTGTCTAAGCCTTTGCCTTCTTTGTGTTAGAAAAACCAGTTATTTTTTGTGCTCCTGAAAATAATGACCTAGTGAAGAAGAGGTCCTATAGTGTCCAGAGCTTGGTGCTTCATGGAATGCCTCTGGTTTGTGCTGTGTGTGTCCTCTGGTTTGTGATCTGGCTGCTCTATCTTTCAGTGGCCTACCAAGGCTCTCCTTGCCTGCTGTGGGAAGAATTTGGTCCCTGGTCTGAACATGGCAAGTTTTAACTGAGTATGCTATGGTCTGCTTGTGAAATGAGACCTGAACCATCTCCACTGGAAATGATACCCTGTAGAAATCTCTGGTTGGGACACATGGTGTGGGCAGAGGTTTGTGCTGGTCTTCTGGGGTAGGGACCTGCCACACCAGGACTGAAGCAAAGGTGACTGAGAAGTGCAAGTCCACCAGAGTGCAGGGGGCTATGGTTTGATGTAAGCAAGCTAGACAGCCAGTGTCAGTGCTGTGCAGCTTCCCACAGGTGGCTCTGTGAGGGAGGGAAATGGAGCTGGCCAACTCCTTTGTTCCTGAGGAGGTATCTCCGTGAACCTGCCACTCAGGGATATGCTTGGAGAAGAGTAAATAATCTACCCACTGTGTGTCCCAGATGTTCCACACTATCTGCCCCTGAATTGTTCTCCTGCCTTGTGTCCAGGACCAGTGCAGTGCCCTCAGGGCTCTATCCCAGCCAGGTCTGCTGACCTTTAAGCCAGCCCCACTGGCTGCAAGAACTCGCAAATTTCAGTCTCTCTTGTTTTCCAAACCAATGGCTATAAGGTAGTGTTCTCCTTGTGAGTTTCCCAGTGTATTCCTCTCCTGTCACCTTTCTCTGTGACCAGTGTTCTCTCCCACAACAGCATTTGCGATCCATTTCTCTCTAAATCATGTATGCATGCTTATTACCTTCATCATTTGTGGCCTCTTCTCTCTCTTTAGTTGTGAAGTTTGTTCTGTCAGTCTTCAGATCGATTTCTGGAGTATTTAGGATGATTTGATAGTTATATTTGTAGGATGAGGCTAGCCTAGAGTCCCCTTACTCCATCGCCATCTACCTCCCCCTTCAACTAAGTTTTTGATAAGGCAGTTTAGTACACAACTTAGTACACAATAGTTGAAATCTTTAGGGAAATTGTACACAAGAAGCATTTTGTTTGTTTTAGCTTAAAAAGATTTATATCTTCTGAATACCAAGTATATAGACAATATAACTGATGTTTTATTGAAAAAATGAGTGAATTTGAACTATATTCTGGTGTTAAAGGAGAATGCCAGAGATTCGTATGTTTGAATATCAGCAATGTGAAGCTGACCTTTTCTTTTTAAACAGAGGCTAAAAAAGCTTAAGCACCCAAATAAAGGATGTGTTAACATACTATGTCATGAGGCCTTATTCTGGAATTCCCTAAAATTGGTATTGTGATTATGCTTAAGTATCTCTCCTCTATTTGCTGTCAAAGGGTTCTAAAATAGTTTCTAAAAGCAGCATTAAAGTGATATAAGATCTTCAATCCAAAAGTTATGATAAATGATTTCATGAAGAAAATCAAAGGTGCTCTATTTTTAATAGAGATTTTCAGAGCTATTAAAATATTTCTTTGGAATCAGAATATATATTTTGAATATGTATAATGAATATATATTGCATGTTGTAACATATAAATATACACACACATACTCATAGCTCATATATAATGAAGAACAGTTACAGATAAAATCTAATTACATAAAATATCACTGCAATTAAGACATGTAAAACATAGAAGCCTTTATAGAAATACATTGTTTAACAGTTCGTAAAGAAATTTCTTGTACATTAGACAACTCAAAAATCACTTGTATTTTAAGAACAATAAAATTGGCCAAAGATGGGAAAAATGTTAAATATTTTTAAGTTAGTTGATATTTATGTTTTTAATACCTCCTTACTGATACTCTGCTTGATATTCAGAAAGTATGATTTGCTTAAAATCATAGACATAAGTTGTCATTCATTGAATTCTGAGTCTAAAATTCAACATCTCTAAAATCTATGTCTGCTAATCATAACAAGAACCAACATTTGTAAGTTTAGGTGTTATATATATATATGTGTGTATATATATACACATATACGTACATATATATATATATATAGAGAGAGAGAGAGGTTTAATATATGTGATAGAGTTTGAGGCAGACATTCTTAGCATCCCTAATATTATGGATAAGGAAATTAAAGTTCAGAGAAGCTGAACACTCTGCTGAATACTATTTAATAGAATTATCTTTGAACTTTCAGCTTTTAACTTGAGATCACATGCTCTTTCTAGTCTTCCAGATCATATAGATTGATTCAATTGCAAAATCACTGTTAATTCCAGCACAATAGAGCAAGTTGTTGCTTCCTTAAGTTTCTTGTATTAAATCTAATAGAAATAGAACCATGGTAATTAAGAATTCTTAAATTACACAAAACTATTTGTGTAATCAAATGTAATTTTTAAAAGCTTTTTAAAAAGACAGCTTTCCCCATGCATTCACAAACAAAAATGCTCACCCCCTTAATCTTCCTTCGTTTCTCTCCTTTCCACATAATACACAGGCCAATGTAATCTGCTTCTCCCTCTACGACTCCATTAAAAGTGCTCTTCTCTAGGTCATTATCTCATAATCACCCAATACAATGATCTCCTATCAGTTTTTACCTACATGACTTCCCTAGAGCATTTTCAGTACTGGTCACAATCTACTTTTTAAACTTTCTCTCTCTCTCTCTCTCTCCTCTTTCTTTTCCATCCACTTTTTTCCTAACTTTAGGACTGATCTTTTTCAAATTCCTTCTATGGTTCCTCTGACTCTATATCCCAAACCTGCCTTCTGAACTGCCTCCTCAAACCTTCAATAGTTCAGTGGATGTTCCTCCTGGGTTTTCTTCAGGAAACTCAAAGCTGTACAAAATCCAGCCTAAAATCGCCTGTAGAGTAAGAGCTGCTTCTGCTTCTGTAACTCAATTAAAGATAATACTGACCTCACAGAAACATCTTTTATACATCTCTACTGTGTGCCCTCATCGTTCACTCTCCTGCTCCTTCCCTCTACTCCATTCAAATAATAACCTTTGCACTTGCCTCTCCCTTTGCCTGGAATGTTCCTCCCCGGGGATCTGTAAGAGTCCTTCCTTCAAATTCAGGTCTCTCTCAGGGTGTACATTTATTTTCCCATCTCCTTTCCTGAATAACTTTCTTCAGTTCTTATCATTTTTATACTCTATTTATTTTGCAGATTTGTTTAATGCTTGTCTGTCCTACTAACAATTAAACACATTATGACCAAGAATTTTTATCACATTTGTCAATTGCTGTAGTCATAAAATATAGTACTCATCTTGGCACATGAAACACACTGTGAATTAATTAGTGAAAGAATACATGACTCTTTTGTTTCACATGCTTCCCACATAAAGAACTAAATTTTATTATTATTGTTTTCTAACATGAGCTAATTCAAGCCTGTTACAGGCATGGTTTATTCTCAGGCAGTGTCCTTCTCTAAGTGCTATCATAGAATCTTCGCTCTTTCTCCTCAGATCCAGCATCAGAATTACACCATGGCTATCTTTCTAAACCACATATCTTATCCTTTTAATCTCACATGATAAAAGCATTGACTAGGGGATGAAGTTTAAATCTGTTATCATTTTACACCAAGTTCTTCATAGTCTTAGTCTAAGACACAGCTCCATCTTATACTCTCTGGAGTTATATCAATAGTATAACCACTCAAAACATTCTTGTTCTCTAATCATACTCATCTTTTCCATGTGTCTGTGCATTGCTGAGAGTTGCCCCTTACCTCAAAGTTAACTACTACTCTCTTCATCAACAGGCAAATTTCCTTTCTGGACTTCAAAAGATTATCTCTTTTATGCAATCTTCTCTGACCCCTCCAGGCATAATTATTATACATTCTTCTCCACTAAATTAGTAATTATACTGGCATTATTAGCATTATCATGATGTGTTTTTGTAATTTCCTGGCCGTACTATAATATTAATGGCAGATATTCAGTTGCTTATAGCAAGAACAGGAATGTTGGAAGGTTCAAAAAGTTAAAATCCCACACATATTGAAGTAGAACACACCAGGAAAAATTGAAAGGTAAGGTATGGGAAACAAGTGTCTGACAAGCTGATATGCTGTCTGAATATTATAACTATGCATCTGAGGTCCAGACACACATCACAGGCAATGAAATGTCACAATTTACAAATAGGTTCTGGAGAGATCAGGAAAGCAATACTTGCAAAGTTTCATTAACGTGTTAACTCATCAATTTAAGAAATATTAGCATTTAAGTTGTGCTAGGATCTACACTGCAAAAATAATAAGAAACGCAGCTTTTCTTCAGTGGACAGTACTGGACTGCAAGGTTTTATTCTGACTAGTCCAAAGAGTGATGGCACAAAGAACAACAGAAATGAGACCTTAGATAGTTAAATACCTTCTAATTCACCTCTGGATTACTTCTGAAAACTAACACACTATGGGGAGTTATCAAGGACTCCTCTAATGAAGAAAAGGATGAATGAAAATGTCAGGAAGAAGTAGAAGCCTATTTCATTTCCCTCTAGGCTGTGACTCCCTCTGTGTTAGAACAATGTCTTATTTATCTTGTATTCTCAGGATTTAGACAACTGATAGTGCATATTAAGTGCACAATAAATACTTCCTTGGTGAGAATTACACCTTCAGTTACTGTGTTTTGTTGATTTTATTATGGGGAAACAATTATGGGCTATCAGTCACTACAATAAATGCTATAAACATTCACAGAGAGTATCCCAAAGTAAAACAATGGAAAATATAGAAAACAATATACCTAAACTATATATTCATTCTTCTTGGCTTCTTGGGGTGTATCCTAACACTTAATTTTTTGAGTACATAATTTCGATATGAGAAAGGTTTAGGTTGGTAAAAAAAAAAAAAAGGTTGTGCAAATCAAATAGAAATCAGAAAATGACAAATGGAAGGAAATGAATATAATTTAATCACAAGACATATTTTGAAATCTTTGCTTTAAATTTAAGAAGGAAAAAAGTGATAGTATTTATGCATTTAAATGTTGGTATATAATTCATGATAGGATAGGGTGATATTGATCAATGTATTTTAATGTACTATGATTTTGATGCCAAATAAACATAATTGTTAGAAAATTTGAACATTGAATAAAGATTCCATTATTTAAGAAGAATCTTGTTCTTTAATATAAACAGCAATATTGTATCTTAATTGTGTAAGGAGATGAATATCACTGCAGCAACAATTATAGTATATAAATTTATCGAAGTAACATGTACACATTAAATTTCAACATTGTGTTATGTCAGATTTGTTTAATAAAACGTTTTTTAAGTTTATTTATTTCTTTTGAGAGAGACAGAGACAGTATTAGTGGGGGAGGGGCAGAGAGAGAGGGAGACACAGAATCTGAAGCAGGCTCCAGGCTCTGAGCTGTCAGCATAGAGCCCGACACAGGGCTTGAACCCATGAACCGTGAGATCATGACCTGAGCTGAAGTCAGACAACTAATCGACTAAGTCACCTGGGTAGGCACCCCTGTTTAATAAAAAATTTTAAAATAAAATTCTTGGGGCACCTGGGTGGCTCAGCTGCATAGGAATGGAAGCGTCTGACTTCGGCTCAGGTCATGATCTCACAGTTCGTGGGTTCGAGCCCTGCATCAGGCTTTGTGCTGACAGCTAGCTCAGAGCCTGGAGCCTGCTTCAGATTCTATATCTCACTCTCTTTCTCTGACCCTCCCCTGCTCACACTGTCTCTCTCTCTCTGAAATAAATTAAAAAAAAAAAAAACATTAAAATAAAACAAAATTCTTGGTCTTTAAATAGATGAGTTTTCAAAGTTCAGATGTATTTAAAACTAATCACTCTGTTACAGAGTTGAGTTTGCGTTTTTGTTTTCTATTACACAGGAGTAGATTTTCTCTGTATTTGTGTGTCCCTACATTCTTTTTCCATCTGACTTTTCTCTCTATGGCTTCTGGATTCTGTATTGTATATTATGTGGAAAGTTATACCTTCCACTTCTTTTGTGAGTAACTGAGAGCTTTAATCATATGGTGAAACCTATCTTGCTTTGACTCCTTCATACTGATGGTTAACAATTTAACGCCAATAGTTACATAAGCCATGTTATATTCTAACTCTAAGGGACAATATTAATATATCTGGATTGCTCAGGTAATAAACTGTATTGTAAAACATGGCAATCAATATGTGCTTTGGTCATGGTATATCAGCTAGACCAGACTATAAATAGCTGCATAGGAATGGAAGACTGGTTAGCATGAGAGCCTGCCTGTTTCACTTGGGGTTCCTATAGAACCAGTTTGGTTATAGCTGTATTAAAGATGCCTTATTCTAGATGATTCTATCAGGAAAAAATACCTAAGTCAGAAAGTAGCCCTGTACTGGTATACCATGAAATGCAAGAACAGAGTGGAAGTAAGTAATCAGTTTTCAAAAACATTGCCTTCTTCAGGAAGTGCCAAAAATGGCACACCTTATTGAATAAGAGTATCCTTAATGCATTCACAAAAGCACCAAGCAAAATGATTTAGAATGTTTGTATCCACAACACAAAAACCACCAATATTATGTTTCAACAGCAGTGGTTCAGAAATATATTTTAACCCTGTTGCTTCTTCTTCTACCTTAACCCTAGAATAACCACCAGAGAAATAGCATAGTGATTAGAGGAAGAAGAAGAGACAAAGTCGTGAGGGGAAAAAGAAGAAGGGCAGAGAAGAGGGGAATTAAATGCAAAGAGAATGGAAAGGGAAAGGGAAAAGGCAGAGAGAGAGCAGAAAGCTAGGTAGGGAAATAGTGGGGAAAATAAAGACCCCCCCCTCCATTCTGGTCCATGGAGGTTTCAGATCAGGTTGGAGAGAGTGGAAATCTGTATTTGGGTAAGATTTGAAAATATGCTGCAAAATCTCTGGAATGTACCATGTGCATATTCATAGGCAATGTCTTACAAAGTTTTCTTTAGAGCAGTAGAGACAAAGAACAAAACCTTTATACTCGTACTTTCCCTACCTGGTTCAGAACATTCCACAAATATTATATGTGACCAAAGAAAACTTTAGAGTATGAATAAGAAATAGAAACTTGATCACAAGAATGGCATATAGTATGTTTTGACTTTTCATGACCAGCTCTCACAGGTAATGATAATGTTCACATATTTTCTTGGAGGCTAACAACAGTGTTTATTTACTACATTCTGGGCATTTCTCTCATTTAAAATACCATGAACATAATAGATTTTTCATTAATAATACCATGGCCTATAAGTAGGAAATACATTTTTATAAATGTGTATTCACCATGGCAAAGATGAGATAGCATCAGCAGGAGTTAGATGGATAAAAAAAAAAAAAATGAAGTGTGTTTGCTTTTTTCCCCCTTTTTTATCAATACTATTTACTATACATCCTGTTTCTGACCTCTGAGATGGAAGTGAACAAAACATCTAAGGATGGATTTACCATGGCCCAAGATGAGAGATGAGTGTAAGAGGAGGTGTATTCCAATTACCTATTTGGGTGAGCCTACCTGAATCAGATTCCAGGAACAATGTAAGGGGGCTAGTGCCCATACTTCTCTGCTCCTAAATATTTAGGCATAAGATATAACAGAAAAACTAAAATTTCAGAAATACAAAAATTTTACAGGCTCATCATAAATACTTGGAAAATATCAAGTGAAAAATCCCTTATAAGCTTATAAGTGGCAGTTATTTCAAAAATGATCATGTGACATAAATGATTAAAAAATAATTATGTGGGGGAGACTGGACATATCTCCCATACATAAGTATTTCAAATAATTTATGTAAAGATTCTGCCCCCAAGAAAAAGGAACATAACTCCCCTTTTCTAAACTATGGGCTGTGCAGAATGTCTTTCTTCTAAAGTGTACAGAATGGAAATAGAGTAAAAAAGAGAGTGACTTTAAAGTATAGAAGAAACCTGACAACTATTAGCTCAGTCGAATGATCAGGGTCAACATCAACAGTGATGTCATGGGGCATGTGGGTGGCTCAGTTGGTTAAACATGGAACTTTTGATTTTGGTTCAGGTCATGATCTCTCAGTTCATGAGATTGAGCCCTACCCTGGGCTTTGCACTGACAGTGCAGGGCCTGTTTGGGATTCTCTCTCTCCCTCTCTCTCTCTTCCCTTCCTCAGCTCACCCACACACAAATGGCATGTGGTCGCTCTCTTTCTCTCAAAATAAATAAACATTTAAAAAAAGCAGTGATGTTATAATGATAATATGTATTCTTTATATGATGGGATGAAAACTGATGCTTTGTCTCTCTGGCCTACCTCTCAAAAAAACCCATCACTTAAGTTTAATCACATCACAGATCCTAGACAAATCTCGTTAAGGCATACTCCTAAATATTCCTGAGTATTACTCAGAAGTGTCAAGATTATTAAAAACAAGCAAAGTCTAAGAAATAGTTTTAGCTTAGAGGATTCTGAAAAGATAACAGAACTAAATGTAAAGTGGTAGCTCAGATGGAATCTTGCAAGAGAAAAAGTAAATTAAAAAAATAAAAAGTAAGGAAATGTAAATGAAGTATGGAGTTTATTTAATAATAGGGCATCGATATTATTTCATTAATAATGACGAATATGCCATAGTAATGTAAGATGTTAATAATTGAATAAACTGCTTGTGAAGTATGTGGGGACTTTCTGTACTATTTTCACAGCTTTTCTGTTAACCTAAATCTATTTTAAAATTTAAAAGTGTATTTTAGAAGTTCAAAATACTGTGCTTCCTTAGAGTTATACTTTACTCTGTGTTTAATATTCTCTAATTTTTTTCTTAACATCATACTCTGATAGTGTTCAAATGTCAGTAAACCGTAGCATTTTTCTAATCTGCATTTTTTATCTTATGGCTGTACCATATGCTATTTTTTTTTAGTTTATTATTTTGATATAGAGATAGCATGAGTGGGGGAGGAGCAGAGAAGGAGAGAGGAAAAAAGAGAAAGAGTGAGAATCCCAAGCAGTCTCAGCACCTTGACCAAAGAGCCCATTGTGGGGTTTGAACCCACAAAACCACAAGATCATGACCTGAGCTGAAATCAAGAGTCTGATGCTTAACCAAAAGAGCCCCTAATGTTCCTATTATAACTGATTTTTAAAATTTATATTTCTAAACCATCATAACCCTAGAGGAGAAAGTAGGAAACAACCTCCTTGATCTCCACCGCAGCAATTTCTTACTTGACACATCCCCAAAAGCAAAAGAATCATGAGCAAAAATAAACTATTTGGACCCNTTAACGGAAGACCATGGGGGAGAAGAAGGGGGGAAGTAGTGGGGGAGAGGGAGAGAGGCAAACCATGAGAAACTCCTGTATGCTGAGAACAAACTGAGGACTGATGGGTGTGGGGGAGGGGGTGATGGGCATGGAGAAGGGCACTTGTGAAGATAAGTACTGGGTGTTATATGGAAACCAGCTTGACAATAAACTATTTGTAAAAATAAATAAATAAATAAAATTTACATTTCTAGATTATTGAATTACAATTTTAAAGACTGATACAGCTGGAGTTTAAAACAGCTTAAGTTAAAAATAGCCATTATTAGATTTTCTTACCTTACCTATATGATTCACATCAACTAAGAATTATTTTTAAACTTATTTTATTATTTTAAATTTTTAATTAAAATTTTTCCAATATAATTGAGAAATAATTGACATATATCTCAGTTTAAGTTTAAGAAGTATTGCATGATGGTTTGATTGACATATATTGTAAAATGATTACAATAGTTTTAGTTAACTTCATATAGATACAAGAAAAAGAAAAAGAAGAAAAGAAAAAAATTTTCTTCTTGTCATAATTCTTAAGACTTATATTATTAACAACGTTCCCAAATGGCAGTGTTAACTATAGTTATAATGTTGTACTTTATATCCCTAGTACTTATTTATTTTATAAATGGAAGTTTGTGCCTTTTGACCACATTCCTCCAATTCACCCTCTCCTCACTCTTTGCTTCTGGTAACCACAGTCTGATCTCCCTTCCTTCCCCTCTCCTTCCCTTCTCTCCTTCTTTTTTCTTTTCTTTTCTTTTCTTTTCTTTTCTTTTCTTTTCTTTTCTTTTCTTTTCTTTTCTTTTCTTTCCTTTCCTTTCCTTTTCTTTTCTTTTCTTTTCTTTTCTTTTCTCCTCTTCTCGTCTTGTCTCGTCTCATCTCTTCTTCCTTTCCTTTCCTTTCCTTTTCTTCTCTTTTCTTTTCTTTTTTTCATTTAATCTTTCCTTCCTCCCTCACTCTCCCTTCCTTCCTTCCTTCCTTTCCTTTCTTCCTTTATGTTGAGAAAGAGCACAAGTGGTGGCAGGGCTGAGAGAAAGGGAGAGAGAGAATACCAAGCAGGCTCCACACTGTCAGTGCAGAGCCTGATGCAGGGCTCTATCTCACAAATGGTGAGATCTTGACTTGAACTGACATCAAGAGTCAGATGCCTAACCAGCTGAGCCACCCAGGTGCCTCCAATCTCTTTTTCTGTGAGTTTCTGTGTTTGTTTATATTTTACATATAAGTAAGATCATAAAGGATTTTATTTTCTCTGATTTATGTCTTTAAGGTCCATCCATGTTGTCACACATGCTAAGATTTTCTTGTTTGTTTGTTGTTTTTTTATGGCTGAATAGTATTCCATCCTCTATATGTAACACAACTTCTTTATCCATTTATCCATCAATGGGCACAGGCTCTTCCCATGTCTTGATTATTGTAAGTAATGCTGAAATTAAGCATTTTTTTAACACCAGGAATTTTAAAAAGAGAAAAGAATTTAAATTTATCTGACAGCACGGAACCTACTTTTCCTTCTTTTTCTCTTCTACCTTTCTTCTAACCTTCAGGGTTAGATCCTTTCTCAGTCCAGAATTTTCCACCCTGTGGTTATGACTAGGTACAGTTACAGTGACACTGGCTCCTCTAAGATTATGATTTGAATTTTCACACATGATGACTGGGCTGAGTCTCAAAATATTATCACTTATTTATAATTCTCATTTTATTCTGCAATCAGGATTTAGATCTTTCTGATGTTCCATTTCGTCCTTCAGAAGCAGACTTATGGCTCTTTATTCATTACCCTTGAGAGTTTGATAATATTTGCCTTACATTCTTCTGAAACCCTCTCCAAAACAAGTAGGGGAAATATTTATATATGTGCTTTATCCCACTTATAGTGAAAGTACTTAGTATATCCCAGGTTAAAAGATACATATTCTACATAAAGTTTATAGCTGAGTTATTCTGGCCAGTGAAATCATTTTAACTTTAACTCTATAATGTACATTAACTGAACTTAAACATATTTACCCTGAATTTAACTTCTTTTATTACATAAGAAAATCAAGGTATACAGTTTTTGTAGGAATTGTCCATCTAAAAACTGAAACTTGTTGTCATTTCTTCCTCCCTCCAGGTAACATAATTTAAACCATTGAGAATACCAAAATATATATAGCTCTAAAATAGCTCTAAAATAGTATCTTTTATCTGATGGGTCAAGAATCTTGGAGATGAGTATAGGTAACAATGATGTTTTTTTGTTTGTTTTTGTTTCTTTTTTAATGTTTTATTTATTTCTAGGAGAGAGAGAGAGAGACAGCGTGAGCAGGGGAGGGTCAGAGAGAGAGGGAGTCACAGACTGAAACAGGCTCCAGGCTCTGAGCTGGCAGTCAGCACAGAGCCCGACGGGGGGCCCGAGCCCACGAACCGTGAGATCATGACCTAAGCGAAAGTCGGACGCTTAACCGACTAAGCCACCCAGGCGCCCCAACAATGATGTTTCAAAGGAAAAATCCTATAAAAAATATTACTAGGAAAAATATCACCAAATTACTTGCCAAGTATCCATTACATGCTAAATTATTTTAACTAAATTAAAAAATGTTAGTGACCAAACTTTCATCTGAAAGCCGACATAGAATTTTCTAAAAGAAAATGAGTTTGTGATTTTTGTTTTTGGCTGGATTTTTAAATATGTCTTTAACATTTCTGTATCTTTCTTTAAAAAAAAGGAAGGGGCGCCTGGGTGGCTTAGTCGGTTGAGCGTCCGAATTTCGCTCAGGTCATGATCTCACCGTTCGTGGGTTCGGGCCCCGCGTCGGGCTCTGTGCTGGCTGCCAGCTCGGAGCCTGGAGTGTGTTTCAGTCTGTGACTCCCTCTCTCTCTGACCCTCCCCTGCTCACGCTGTCTCTCTCTCTCTCTCTCCTAGAAATAAATTTAAAAAATATATTAAAAAATTAAAAAAAAAATAAAAAATAAATAAAAAAAAGGAAAAGAAAAGAAAAGAAATAATGGTATCTAGAATGTAATGGTCATTTTCTATTGCATCACTTCTCAGAGAACAGAATAAAATCACTTCAAACTATTCATTTCCTTCAGAGAAAATGAATAGCATCTTTAGAATGTTGACAGGTTTGAGAGCAAACAATAGGCAAAGTGAAATAAAAAAAAACAGTGTAAAGTGAACACAGTAATTTATTCAGGTAATTAGAAAGAAAATTACATTCAACTGAGTACCATAATTGTTTTGAGGTCAGTAACTAAAATTTGTAATTAAACACACTTTATTTAGTACATGAATGATAATGCCTTCACTCTTCTATCTAATGGGCATCAGATTGCTGTTGAGTAAAGTGAAGTTAAGGCAAATTATCAAACAAGAATTTTTGTTAAGTTTGGTAGTCATTCCTTGAAATTAGTGAAAGATAGACATTCAGATTTTATAACACAACATTATTCATTCATCAAGTTTGTTGCATTCACGTATTTAATCCATTTGCTGAGGTAAAAAAAAAGCAGTTTGTCTTATGTGCACTTATTCTTTTTATAAATTCGGTGTCCCTCTAATTGTCTTCTATTTCTTATGCAATTCCTACAAAAATGGTATAAACCTTGGCTTTGCCTGTACTCCATCACTTTAAAATCTGTAGAATTCTAAAAATCGTGAAAAATTTGGGAATTAGAGTTAACAATATTATATTCCATATACCATGTTTAAAGTATAACACTATGGTACTCATTACAGGATAGTGTTAAACTTTCATACATTTTATAAATATAAGCCAGTTAATATAGATGATTCATTAGAGAATCCTGGAAAATTTGTAGCCTAATATTTTTCAAACTCTCAGCTTCCACATTTAAATGTTACCTCTAGCCTACACTCTTTTTTACTTGTACTCTTAAATAATTATAAAGCTCCTTTTTGGACAAACAGGATATTCATCTTAGATAACCAGATAAAATTAAAGTTTTCTCTGATATATGGGTATAAGATTAGATGTCTTAAAATTATGTAATTCTTTTTTTATAGTTTATTTATTTTGAGAGGGAGAGATAGACTACATGAGAGCAGGGGAAGGGCAGAGAGAGAGGGAGAGAGAAAGAATCCAAACCAGGCTCTGTGCTGTCAACATGAGGGTCAAAGTGGGGCTAAATGTGGGGCTTGATGCTGGGCTTGAACTCATGAATCATGAAATCATTACCTAAGCCAAAACCAAGAGTCTCATGCTGAAACCAAATGAACCACCCAGGCGCCCCTGAAAAATTCTGTAATTCTATAGATTAGTAACAGATTTCTCCACTTAAAAAATGTTTATTTCCTTATTTTTGACATAGAGAGATTGTAAGCAGGGGAGGGCAGAGACAGAAGGGGAGAGTATCCCAGGCAGGCTCTGCACACACTATCAGTGCAGAGCCCAACATGGGACTTGATCCAACAAGCCATGAAATATGACCTGAGCTGAAATCAAGAGTTGGACCCTTAGCCAACTGAGCCACTCAGATGGCCCAAAAGATTTCTTCTCTTATAGTCAAAGAAAAATATGACTCTGTAATCTAAAAACAGGACATTCAAAATGCAGCACTCTTTACATGTTAGATATACAAACTGCAAAAATGATCTCAATTTGTTCATTTTTTCAATAGATAGCTGTTAAGTGTCATAGGTCTACCATTGATCAGCTTTGCCCTGCTTTCAAAGGTATAGAGTCTCATACAGAAGACTCATAAGAAAGCCAGCAATCAATTCGAATTTATCACTTCTAGGAGCCCAGCTCCTGCATAGGCTTGGTAATTTATAGGCATTCAGTACCTAAGAATTAATTGGTTAGTTACAAATTGATTTATTAATTGATTACCAAGTAATAGTTAATTTAATTCAATATACATTCTTTCACTTGTTCACCTATTATGTGATCTTCCTCCATGGTCATGAGGTTGATTAAAATATCAACAATATGCAGTTTCTCTTTTGAAGGCATTTTATTTTTTTATGAAAAGCCATTGAGTATTTCTTAAAGTTTATTTATTTTGAGGGAAAGTGAGCAAGCAAGCACAAGTGAGGGAGGGGCAAAAAGAGGGAGAGAGAGAATCCCAAGCAGTCTCCTCTCAGTGCAGAACCTGATGCAGGGCTCCATCTCACAAACTTCGAGATCATGACCTGAACTGAAATCAAGAGTTGGACATTTAACCAACTGAGCCACCCAGGACCCCTCTCTTTTCAAGGCATTTAGAGTTTATCAAAAGTCAGAAATTTATAATAAAATCTAATAAATATTATTTTCAGTTATAGACCAAAAAAATGCTATGGAAGAGCACTAGCATAGCTTGAGGTGCAGGAGAAATGGTGAGAATAAAACTGGTGCAGCCACTCTGGAAAACAGTATGGATGTTTCTTAAATAGCTAAAAATAGAATTACCCTACCATTGAGCAACTGCACAACTAGCTTTTTACCCAAAGGATACGAAAATACTGATTTGAAGAGATCAGAAATACTTTCAAAAGGTAATTCCTGACCTGAAGCATTGATATGGTAGAGAGATCGAGCAAGAAGTTGAGCAAATCAGGAAAGAGTGCAAGAGCATGAATCATTTTTTTTTTTTTTACAAATAGTTTATTATCAGGTTGGTTTCCATATAACACCTAGTGCTCATCCCCACAAGTGCCCCCCTCCATGCCCATCTCCCCCCCACCCACACCCATCAGTCCTCAGTTTGTTCTCAGCATTCAAGAGTCTCTCATGATTTACCTCTCTCCCTCTCCCCCACCATTTCCTCCCTTCTTCTCCCCCATGGTCCTCCATTAAGTTCCTCCTAATCCTCCTATACGTGCAAACATATGATATTTGTCCTTCTCTGCCTGACTTATTTCGCTCAACATAATACCCTCAAGGTCCATCCATGTTGCTACACATGGCCAGATTTCATTCTTTCTCATTGCTTTGAACTGTTAGGTTTCTCTGCATTCTGACTTGGCTTCTTCAAACACATTTTGCTATTTTAACCTGAATGATATTTTTGAAACATAAATATATCTGAGCATTACCATAATTGACTTTTTTCATGGACTAAAAAGCATTTCTGGTAGTCACAGCTAAGAGAATGGTGATACTCTTTATTTAGACATGATATGTATTAGGGTAGAAATATTTGCAGAGATTTAATAACAAGTTCCAATTTTATCATATTCTGTGGTCAATATCTCTGTGACATACAGGTAGTTTATATACTGAAAACAATTTCATACATGAATTTAAAGCTCACCATCCAGAGATACAGCTTTAGGTGTCCCTTCAATAGAATAGTTGAAGTTGTAAGTCGGGATGAGAGTTCTCTGAAGAGAATTCAGGTTGGGAAATACTGATGAAATGTGCAGAACACAGAAGAAAACATGAGAATAATGTATAAACATAGAAGGAGTGCTAGCAGAGTGTAGTGTTTGAGACCACAGAGGACATTGGCAAAAGTAGCAGACTGAGCCACAATATAAAAAGCTGTAATGATAACATCCAGTGCAATCAGCAAGACATAAGCAAAATGAGGTTACTGGTAAACTTTTTCCCTAAGTAATCTCCTTTTTTTAAAAAAAAAATGTTTATTTCTTTATTTTTGAGAAAAGGAGGAGAGAGGGGCAGAGAGAGAAGAGAGTGAATCTCAAGCAGGCTTTGCACCACCAGCACAGAGGCTGACGCAGGGTTTGAACCCATGAAACACGGGATAATGACCTGAGCCAAAATCAAAAGTTGGACATTCAGCTTACCAGGCCACCCAGGCACCCCTTTCCCAAGGTAGTTTCATGTAGTGATTTTGCATATTTTATCAGATGATTGGGGTAAGAGACAAACACAAGCAGAAAGTGGGTAATATGGGCTTGGGCAAACATTCAACAAGAACATTTGAATGGACATAAGAATGTAACTAAATGGTTCAGGGTCAAAATTTAATTTTAAGATGCAAGAAAATTTTAAGTGTTTATATGTAGATCAGAACCAAAAGAGAAAGGAAAGATTAATGTGATTACATGGGCAGTGGATAATTGATGAAGTGAAGTCCTTGGGGAGAGTGAGATTGTGAGGTACAGGACAGAAGTTATGTGTTGATCTTAGACAAGGAAAAGGATATGTTTTCCATGGGAATTAGCTAAAAAGTTGAGTGCTTTACTTCCTGAATAGTGTTTCTGTTTTGTTTCGTTTTGTTTTTGTTTTTGTGTAGTAGGCAAGGATATCTGTTGGGATTTAGGGGAAAAGCCAGGTATATAGGAGGCTGTAGGAATGTGATAAAGCCTAGAAATAAGTGAAGATCAAATTGCCACATGGTTCAATGCACTTGCATGTGAAATAATGAAAAATGTGTTTCTATTAGAATAAATATGTGCATACATATGTTTTATTCATTGTCTATAATGTGCTTTTATTTCAATATTGCAAATTATTGTCTATTACTGTAGCTACAAAGCAATTATCTGTTGGCCCTCAGCATTCTCTAACTTGTTAGCACCTAGGGAATCCCAGTACCTGTGGGGACTGAATGCAGGTGGAGGAAGTCTCCGCTGAGCCTCAGGAGCATATCCTCCTCCATGCACTTCCCTGCCACAGCCAGAATGTGGTTCCCGGCAGAAAGAGGCTGCAGCAGCAGGCATTGCACCTTCTCTCCCAGGGCTAGCGTACATATCCCTTTTGCTCTTGAGGCCTACCTAACAGCTTTGTAACTGATTCCTTGTGCTAAATTCGTCTCCATATGAAAGCTATAGACGGATCTCTGCATTCCAAATTGACACTGACTGATGAAATTGCCAAGAAACAAATTAGAATTTCATAAAACTTACTATCTGAAAGCAGTGCTAACAAAAATAATTAATATATATATTATATATATATTTGGTTAGCAAATATTTAGTTAAGCAATTACAAATATATATATTACATATATATCAATTATAAATAATAATTACATATATATAACAATTACAAGTATGTATATATATGTATATATATAATCACACACACACATACACACACATATGTCTAAATTCCAAATCAGTTGAACTGAACCAATATAAACATGGAGCAAACCCCTCACCTTAAGAACAGAGCCATCAGAATTGCAGAATTGCATTATAGCAAGATTTTTATAATGTTTAATGAGTCACATAAAATAGTATCCCATCTGTATTTAATGAAAGGTGAACTGCAATTTTGAATGTAGTATTTTCTCTTAAATTGTTCTTGCTAGTAAATCTGTTTGATCACTTTGTATTGACACTTTTAAAATGATCGCACCTCTCTTCTTAAATAAGACATTTATAAGTTTAGCTAAGTTAAAATTTTATTTTCTTGAGGTTCAGATTAATGATCATATTTTTTTCTTTTTTAATAAACATTGATCATCTTACATATTTAACTTTTTGTGTGTGAGAGATAACATTTCAATTCTATTCTTGTAGGAAATTTCAATTATATAATACAGTGTTTTTAACCATGGCCTCCATGTTAATGTACATTACCACTTAATGTACCATGTACATTAAGTTATCAGAACTTAATTCTCTTATAATTGCAAGTTTGTACCCTTTTACCAACCTCCCCCCAATTCCCCCCACCCTTCACCCTGATGACTACTTTTCTATTATGTTTCTATGAGTTTGACCTTTTTGTAGATTCCACATGTATGTGATATGATACAGTATCTGCCGTGTCTTTAACTTAGCATGATGCTCTCCAGGTCCATCTATATTGTCACAAATGACAGGATCTTTTTTTTTTTTTGAACTCTGAATAATATTCTTCTTTGTGAGTATGAGTGTGTATCTCAAATTTTCTTTATCCATTTATTAGTCAGTGGACACTTAGATTATTTCCATACCTTGGCTATTGTGAATAATGCTAATATGAACTGGTGGTACAGATATCTCTTCGGGATAATGATTAAATTTCCTATGGGTATATACCCAGAAATGGCATTATTGGATCAAATGGTAACTCTGTTTTTAATTCCTTGAGGAACCTCCATACTGTTTTCCATAGTCACTGTACACGTTATACTTCCACCAATAATGTACAAGAGTTCCCTTTGCTCCATATCCTCACCAATACTTGTTATCTCTTCCTTTTTTGAGAATAACCATCCTGACAGGTGTGAGGGGATTGATATCTCATTGTAGTTTTGACTTGTATTTGCTTGATGATTAGTGATGTTGAGCACCTTTTCATGTACTTTTTGGGCATTTGGATGTATTCTTCTTTAATATGTCTATTCAGGGGTGCCTGGGTCACTCAGTCCATTAAGTGCCTGACTCTTAATTTCACTTCAGGTCATGATCTCATGAGTTAGAGCCCCACATTGGGCTCTGTGCTGACCACACGGAGTCTGGCTGGTCTTCTGTGTCTCCCTCTCTCTCTGCCTCTCTCTCTCTCACCCTCTCTCGCTCCTCTCTCTCTCAAAATAAATAAACTGGAAAAAATAAAATGAAATGTGTGTTCAGATCCTTTGCTCATTTTTATGTTTTAAAATGTTTATTTATTAATTTTCGAGAGAGAGGGAAAGATAGAATCCCAAGCAAGCTCCACACTGTCAGCCCTGAGAAGCTTTAATCCCATTGAACAGTGAGATCATGACCTAAGCTAGAACCAAGAGTTGTTGGTCACTTAACTGACTGAGCCACTCAGGCACCCCTCCTTTGCTCATTCTTTAATTGGATTCCTTTCTCTTCTCTTCTCTTCTTTTCTTTTCTTTTCTTTTTTCTTTTCCTTTTTTTTTTCTTTTGAGTTGTACAAACTCTTCTATGTTGGATATTAATCCTTGGATATGTAGTTTGCAAATATTTTCTCCCATTCCATAGGATGCCTTTTTATTTGTTGTTGTTGTCTCTGCTGTGTAGTAACTTTATAGTTTGATGTAGTCCCACTTGTTTATTTATTTTTTGTTGTTGTTGCCATTGCTTTGGATATCAGAATTGATAATCAGAACCAAAAAAATATTGCCAAGACCAATGTCCTGATGCTTACCCTCTGTGTTTTCTCCTAGTAGTTTTACAGTTTGAGGTTTAAAATTTAAGTGTTTTCTCTATTTTTAGTTGATTTTTGTGTATAGTATAACTTGAAAGTTCAATTTTAATTTTTTGCATGTAGCTCTTCCGTTTTCCTGGCACCATTTGTTGAAGAGGTTATCATTTCCCCTGTTTTATATTCTTAGCTCCTTTGTCATAAATTAATTGACCATATATATGTGGGTTTATTTCTGAGCTCTCTATTCTGTGTCATTGATTTGTGTCTGTTTTTATATCAATATTATTATGTTTTGATTACTTTAGCTTTGTAAAATAAGTAGAAATCAGGAAGTATGACCTCCAGTTCTTCTTTCTCAAGATTTCTTTGAGCATTCAGGGTATTTGTATTTCCATAAAATTTAGGATTTTTTTCTTTAAACAGCTTATTATCATATTAATAGATCACCAATGAAATATGCAATATCTCAGTATAATTACTCTGGCTGTTTAAAGCATTGGTGCTGAGAATCTGATCACCTGTATGAATTTCCATAAAGGACTGGTAAATTCCTACAGAGAAAACTTTATTCTGTTGTTTCAACATACATGCTTCATCCTAGCCAGCTATCTTATAAAAATAGGACTGCTTAGTTATCTATTGCTGGATTATAAATTACTTAAAACAAATCTTTATTATGTCACATAGTTTCTAAAGGTCAAGAATTTGGGCGTGGCTTGCCCTGGTAGCTCTGGTTTAGGGTCCCTCATGAAGTATCAGTAAAATTGTCAGTGTGAGCTGTTGCTTTGAATTTGGTTGGGTTGAAAGTTCCTCTTCCAGTCTCACTCACTTGACTATTGGTGAGAAGTTTCAGTTCCTTGCCTCTCTGTAAGCCTCCTCATAAGGCTTCTCATGAAATGACATCCCTTATTGCAAAGGGTGCAAGATAGAGACAGAAAGAGAGTGTTTGCTGAGAAGCCATGGTTTTTTATAGTTACAGATTTTCTAAGGTGAAAGTTACAGGTTTTTGTTTGTTTGTTTGTTTTGTTTTTACTAACTTTCAGAGAAAGATGAAAGCAGAACAGTAGTTGAAGAAGTAAATGCAGATTTTTATTCAGGACTACTGCAATAGGGAAAAAGAGACCTTGGTAAAGAACTGGGCTCAATTCTAACCACAGGATGACCAAGTAGGAATTTATAGCCAAGCAGCAAGGTAGGGGTCAGTGGGTGGAAAATTGGTAGGAAGAAACATCACAGGTAAGGTGTTCCTGGCTACACCAACCTAACAGGAGTCTTTGTGAAAGCAGGCTAGGTGAGGAGATATCACCTGGGGGTGGTGGAGGGGGAGGAACCTGATCAGATGATCATCTGGGGATAGTGGAGGATAAGGAACCTGATCAGATATCCAGGCTGATCAAGTTTAGAGAGTGGAGAGGCTCTTGCTATGCTGACTTAGCAGAGTTCTTGCTATACCTAGATTTTACCAAAAAAGTACACAGATTGGCCTAGGAGAAATTTCAGGAGCCTCACTCAAGTTTGGTCAAGCAAATAATCTTTGTCATAACCTAATCATAAAGTCACACACTATCACTTCTACCATGTTATTGGTTACATAGGCCAACCAGATGCAATGTGGAATTGTATTCCAAGAGACTAAATACAGGGAGGTCAGGATCATTCTGAGCTGTCTTGGAGGCTAGCCACCACAACGTTCCTTATTTAGCATCAGCCCAGTGAGGGGTACACTAATTTGGGGGATTGAGAATTGATTGTATATATACTTTAGAAGCAGATTTTAAAATCCAGTATAAATTGTCTCCCACCATTTCATCTTAAAATCATCTTTACTTATGAATAACAGTACATTCACCAACACTCCCTCACTTTTCTGAAGTTTCACTTTCTGTGATTTTGCTTAATCACAGTCAGCTGTAATCAGGAAGCGGATAATCCTCCTTCTGACATACATCAAAAGGTCAGTAGTAGCTTAACTATGTCCCGATACCTACATTATTTACCTCACTTCATCTCATCACATAGGAGTTTTATCATCTCGGGTCACTAGAAGGCTGAGCACAGCACAATAAGATATTTTGAGACACCACTTTCACATAACTTTCATTACAGAATATTGTTATAGTTTCCTATTTTATTGTTAGTTATTGAGGTTAACCTCCTACTGTTCTTAAACTTGATCATAAATTTGCATAGGAGAAAACATAGTGTATTACAGGATTCAGAACGATCCATGGTTCCAGGCATCCACTAGGGGACTACTGTCTGTGTATCAAAAATTCTTCTCAAAAGTGCTAAATCCTTTTAAAGTATGAGAAAAATCTTTACCATTTTGTAAAATATGGTAAAAAAAAATTACCATTTTGTAATAAGAAAGATCATAAAGTGACTCTTGTGACTTAGTTTTTAGATAAAAATCACTGGTAGTGTGAGTTTAAATTTAATAATTTCTATGGGTATTGTTATATCGGATATTTAGAGGCTCATTTAATTCAATACAGTAAAATAGATTGCCAAATAAATGAAATCTAAGATTTTATATACATTGTTAATAAATACAGAAAACCAATCAACACTTTTTTTAAAAACTTTTTTAATGTCCATTTATTTTTCAAACAGAGAGACATAAACACAGAGCGGGAGCAGGGGAGGAGCAGAGAGGAGACACAGAATCTGAAGCAGGCTCCAGGCTCTGAGCTGCCAGCACAGAGTCAGATACGGGGCTCAAGCCCACGAACCATGAGATCATGACCTGAGTCGAGGTTGGACGTTTAACTGACTGAGCCCTCAGGTGCCCCAACACAGTTTTAGATAGAAGGATTTTCCAGTTTGGGGTTTCTTAAAATGGGATTCAAATAAACTTGAACAGAAGGTCTTTCAGTGAGGGCCTGAAAATATGTCTAATGCTTTTTCACTTTTGAATTATGTTTAGACTGAATATATAGAAGTTCATTAATTGACAAGGCATATTTTTTGTTTGTTTGTTTCTTCGTTACACCAGGCACTCTTTACACCAGACACTCTTCTAAGCACTGAGAATAAGGCAGTTAGCTAAACATGTAAAGACTCTGTAGCCTGTGATTTAGTTGGGGAGATTGATGATTAAACAAAAACAGAATAGAAAGAATAGAATAAAATATCAGGTAGTTATAAAATCTATAAAGAAAAATAAAAGAGAAAAATGGAGACCAAAATGGTATTTCATTTAGCATGTTTTTTTGAGGTGGTGGTTGAGGGTTGGAGGGTGAGAATCTTGAGAAGGTTCCGTACTCAATGGGGAGCCTGACAAAGGGCTCAATCCCACCACCCTGAGATCATGAGCTAAGCTGAAATCAAGTGTCTGATGCTTAATGGACTGAGCCACCCAGGTGCTCTGGTATTTTATTTTAGATGTTATATCAGGGATATTTATCTAAGAAGATGACATTAAGAGAGAACCAATTAAAAAGTGGGGAAAAATGTGGATGAAGAACATATCAGGCAGAGGGGATTTATTCTCTCATACCAGTTCTTTTCTATGTCACATAGAAAGAAGAACTAATGAGATTGTAGTGTTGGTCAAATTAGAACAGTAATATTATTATACAATGTATAATAATGTTATTATACATAGAGCATTTCATTCCCTTTTTGAGTAAAAATTCACTGTTCATTATTATACAAGGAATCAAAGAGAAGGCAATGTACTATTATTGGTGAAGCCGGAAGATGGGGCAGATTGAGTTAACAAATGTTGAAGTCCTTTTTATATTATAAAGGAGTGGGGTGTGTGTGTGTGTGTGTATAAATGCATATATTTGTTATCTGTATATGAAAAAGTATTAAATTAGAAATTTTAGGGGCATCTGGGTAACTCAGTCAGTTAAGTGTCTGTCTCTTTATTTTTGGCCTAGTTATGATCTCATAGTTCTTGGCATTGAGCTCCGTTTACAGCCTCTCACTCTCTCTTTCTCTGTCTCAAAATAAATAAGTAAACCTTAAAAAGAAGAAAATTTAGATATATAGGATTTAATGGGTTATCTAATCTAGTAATCTGTCAGTGGTTCTCAAATGTTAGTGAGCATCAGAACAACCTGATGGGGTTTTTAATTTAATTTTCTTTCACCATTCAGTTTCAGTTTTACATAGAAATTACGTGTATAGTACAAAAATCAAAATAATATTTTAAATTGCATTACTGTATTATTAAATGTCCAACTACCCTGAGCTGAACCACTCTGACCTTTTCCCCTAGGTCAGTAAGCAAGTAATAACTATTTCCAATTTCTTGTGTATCTTAACTGATTATATTCAAATTTAAGAAAACATTTTTTATAAATTCTTACTCCTACTTTGTTACACAAATACAGTACTTTTTATATACACTGTTGTATACTCTGCTATTTTTTACTTAATAAATCCTGGTAATCTTTCTATAATACTTGACAGATTACTCTGTCTTTTTTTTTTTTTTTTTGGCTTTTAAGTTTTAATTTTAATTCCACTTAGTTAACATGCAGCGTTATATTAGTGTCAGGTTTACAATATAGTGATTCAACAATCCATACATCACCCTGTGCTCATGAGGACAAGTGCACTCCTTCTTGCGCATCACCTACATATCCCATCCCCCACCACCCACCTCCTTTCTGCTAATCATCAGTTTGTTTCCTATAGCTTAGAGTCTGTTTCTTTGTTTGCCTCGCTTTATATCTTTTTTCCCCTTTCCTCTTCTGTTCTGTTTCTTAAATTTCACAGATGAGTGAAATCATACCGTATTTGTCTTTCTCTGACTTATATCATTTAGCATTATACTCCCTAGCTCCATCCATATTGTTGCAAATGGCAATATTTTATTCTTTTTTTAAAATTTTTAATGCTTATTTATTTTTGAAAGAGAGAGAGAGAGATGGAGTGTTATCAGGGGAGGGGCAGAGAGACAGGGAGACACAGAATCTGAAGCAGGCTCCAGGCTCTGAGCTGTCAGCACAGAGACCAGCACAGAACTTGAACTCATGGACCATGAGATCATGACCTCAGCTGAAGTCAGACACTTAACCAACTGAGCCACCCAGTAACCCAGATTTTATTCTTTTTCATGGCTGAATAATATTCCATTGTATATCTATGCTGCATGTTTTCTTCATTCATCAATCAGTGGACATTTGAGCAGCTTACTTATCTTGGTTATTGTAAATAATTCTGCTATAAACTGTGCATGTATCCCTCTGAATTAATATTTTTATATCCTTTGGGTAAATATCCAGTAGTGTGAATTCTGGGCATAGGCTACTTCTATTTTTTTTTTACTTTTTGAGAAGCTTTTATGCTGTTTTCCACAGAGGATTTAACAGTTTGAATTCTCACCAAGAGTGAATGAGGTATTCCTTTTCATCACATCCTTGCTAACATCTTTTGTTTCTTGTGTTGTTGATTTTAGCCACCCTGACAGTGTGAGGTGATATCTCATTAAACTTTTATTGGTATTTACCTGATTATAAGTGATTATGGACATTATATCATGTGCCTGTTGGCCATCTGTATGTTGTCTGTAGAGGAATGTCTGTTCATATCTTCTGCCCATTTTTTAAATTGAATTATTTGTCTTATCAGTGTTCATCTGTATCAGCTCTTTATAGATTTTGGATACTAAGCCTTTATCAGATTTATCATTTTCAAATATCTTCTCTAGTCAGTAGGTTGCCTTTCAGTTTTGTTGATTGTTTCCTTCACTGTGCAGAAGCTTCTTCTTCTTCTTCTTCTTTTTTTTTTTTAAAGTAGTTCCAGTGTTTTGGGTTCTGTTTCCCTTGTTTCAGGAAATAGCTAAAAAAAAAAAAAAGTTGCTAAGGCCAATGTCAAAGAATTTACTGCTTGTGTTCTTTTCTGGGATTTTTTCGTTTCAGGTCTCACATTTAGGTCTTTCATTCATTTTGAATTCTTTTTTGTATATGGTGTAAGAATTCATTTGTCTGTTGCTTTCCAGATTTCCCAGCACCCTTTGTTGAAAAGACTGTCTTCAGTCTTTTCATGCTTTGTTGAAGATTGATTGACCATATGGTTGGGGATTCACTTCTGGATTTCCTTTCTGGTCCGTTGGTGTAGGGGTGTATTTTTGTGCCGGTACCCTACTGTTTTGATCACTACAGCTTTGTAATATAACTTGAAGTCTGGAATTGTGATGCCTCCAGCTTTGCTTTTCTTTTTCAAGTTTGCTTTGGCTATTCAAGGTCTTTTGTGGCTCCATACAAATGTCAGGATTGTTTTTCCTACTTTGATGAAAAATGCTGTTGATATTTTGACAAGGATTGCATTAAATGTGTAGATTGTTTTGGGTACAATAGACATTTTGACAATATTTGTTCTTTCAGTCCATAAGCATGAAATATTTTTTTTCATTTTTTGTGTCACCTTCAATTTCTTTCATTAATGTTTTATAGCTTTCAGAATATAGGTCTTTCACCTCTTTGGTAAGGTTTTTTTTCCTAGAAATCTTATTGTTTTTGGTGCAATTGTAAATGTGATTGACTCCTCAATTTCTCTTTCTGCTTCCTCATTATTGGTGTATAGAAATGCAACAGATTTCTGTATGTTGATTTTGTATTCTGTGACTTGATTGAATTCATTTATCAGTTCTAGCAATTTTTTGGTAGAGTCTTTTGGGTTTTCTATATAGAGTATCATATCATGTGCTGATAGTGAAAGTTTGACTTCATCCTTGTTGGTTTGGATGCCTTTTATTTCTTTTTGTTGTCTTATTGCTTTGGCTAGGACTTGCAGTACTATGCTAAATAAATGTGGTGAGAATAGACATCTCTGTCTTGTTCCTGACCTTGGAGTAGGGATGTGGAAAGATCTCAGTTTTTCCCCAAGTAAGATGATGTTAGCTGTGGGTTTTTCATATATGGCTATTATTATAGTGAGGAATGTTCCCTCTAAACTTACTCTGTTGAGGGTTTTTATCATGAACAGATGTTGTACATTGTCAAATGCTTTTTCTGCATTTATTGAAAGATCATATGATTCTTATCTTTTCTTTTAGTAAGTTATGTATGATGTTGATTGATTTATGAATATTGAACCACCCTTGAAACCAAGGAATAAATCCCACTTGATTGTGGTGAATGATTTTTTAAATATATTTTTAGATTTGGTTTGCTAGTATTTCACTGAGGATGTTTGCATCTATATTCATTAGGAATATTGGCCTGTAGTCTTTTTTAATGGTATTTATTCCCTATCTTTATCGGAGCATGGCTTTATAGTTTATTATTGTATCATATTTTATTTGTCTGAGGTCCTACTAGGGATATTTTGTTTCTTGTTTTTTTCCCTGACTGTAATTCCAATATCCAAAAAAAGCAAAATAAAACAAAAAATCCAACTTATTCAAATGTGATTTTATAGTTTCAAAATATATACATAAGAAATTCTCAAGAGTCAGACTGCACAGTCAATAGGTAATTGCATCTGGAATCTGATAAACAATGTCAAATCACTCTGAAGTGGTAGATATTTGCACAAGCAATACATAATAATGTCTGTTTCTTCACAGGCTCCCAGAAGGTGTGAGTGTGCAAATTTGGAGAGCTTTGCCAAAAGTGTTAGATTAAAGATTTTACTTCTTATATTTTACTTCTAACATTATCTTATATTTACTTCTTACATCTACATTTCTTTTATAGTGGAATTGAACATACCTTTTTATATTCAAGGGACTTTTTTTATTTCCTTCCATGTGTACTGAATAATGATATACTTTGTNTTAATAGTCTGTAATTTTAATTTACTCGCTATATTTTAATGATATAATTTAAAAATTTTTTTACATAATCAAATTTATTCATCCATGTGTTTTTAATGCTTCTTAAATTTTTAGGTTGGAACATTGTCCCCTTCATGTATAAATATAAAGGCACTTGTTATTTCCTACAGTACATTTATAGTCTTTAAAAAAATAAATAAATATGTAATCCACTTGGAGTTTACCCTGATATATGGGAATGCTTTTTAAAATACAAACTCCAAAATTTCAAAAAATAAAAATTTAAACAGATGGAAAAAAACCCAAAGTTTTATTACATGCTCACAGAGGCCCATTATTGAAATTGATACCTGAAGAAATGACCAAGGCAAGCAGTTTTTATACTTTCTTAGAGACTATAAACCCATGAGGAATTGACAAGACAAAGAAAACTTTAGGAGCATCAGTTAGTAAGGATGTCTAAACAGAATTTGGGCTAAGGTAGTACGTTATTAAAAAGGAAGAAAGTTTGTTTATACAGCCTTCTTGGCTCTAAATTTCCAGTCTTTGATGATAAGGATATCTATTACCTCCTAGTACAGGGAAGGTCCCTTTCAAATGGAAGATTTCCTGCCTTCAGAGATACAGAGGGGGTTCTGAGTATTCTTCTTGGACAGGCTGTCTCTTAGGTAACTTTTATTAAAATTAAAAATAAATACATAATCAGTATGCTGAAGTGGCACGTTTTGGGGCAGCCTGCCCTTGGCCCCTACATTAGACTTTGCCTGGTGCTTATTCTGTAGTATCAAGACAGGCATTTGAGGAAAGAGGAGGGCAGAGAATTTTCATGTGAAGTTAAAAGTGTGGGGAAGCACAAAGGAACTGGAACCTGTGAGGGAAAGCAGGAACCATGTTGCTTCCGGACCCTCTATGAGCTTTCAAAATAACCTGTGAAAGAAGCTGGTGCCCCTCCCCTCCTTTTTTAATCTAACCCAGGTGTTGGAGGAGCTGAAGGGGCTGTGTACCCAACAGCTGCTCCATAGTTGGCAGATGCTGGCCCGGAACTCAAGTAACCTGGGGCCGGAGTTGCTGAGAACTGGTGAAGACAACAGATGAGCAGCGACATGGACGTCCTGTGCAGCTGGTGCCCTGTGCCCAGCTCCTCAGCAGAAAAAGGATATAGGTGCTGCTTCTTAGATGCTTGACTTTTATCATGCAGACTGTGTGCAAAATATTTCCTGTGGCTGAAACTAACCTGCAACCATTTCCTCTTTGGGAAATTTAGTCCTAGCTTAGCTACCCCGACAGAGCACAATCCACTAAAATCTAGCCATTGTCAGTTTGGCATCAATGTAAGACACTTCCCCATGCTTCTGTTCAAATTAAGGTCCTAGCAAAGTCATGTGATTGCCTAACATAGTGCTGTCTTTCTTGTGCAATTGAAACACACCAATCAGAGACGTATCCTCAAAAGAGGATACATTATTTCTTTATCCATCTTTATAGAAGTTCATTCTTTTCACAGACTCACATTCCTCCTTTAATATTCTCAGAAATGTATTTCCTGAGATATTAACTACTATTGAGATATATTATGTCAGATGGCATGGGATTGAGAAAAGGGAGAAAAAATGCAAAATATATTTATAAATGTATTCATATCAAAATAAGGAATAAATTACTTATAACTGTTACAGTCTTGGACTCTGGAACTGGTATAGCCATAGCTAGTATTTATGATGACTTTCTTCTACTACCCATTTCATATTCTCTTTGGCATTAAAAAAATAAAAACAAACTTCTCAAATGCTCATGTTTCTTTGCCTGGTGGAATGACTGGGACTTTGAATCTGAAGATCTTTCATGTGCAAGTAGCCCAAAGACCACTCTGAGAGTTCCTGATTCATGAATTCCCTCCACTGAATTCCTAGTAAGTCAGGTTTGTAAGCCCAGAGAATTCACTACTTTCTGAAAGGGCCCAGCAAATTAATCCAAACAACAGAAGAGCAAGAATATACCATATTTAAAAAATCTATATATTGTCATCTCAAATGACATTTTCATGTAAATAACTAAATCATTACCTAATTTAGATAAAGTATATTGTTCATTTGTATGTCCCGTGGCATTTCTTTTATATTTCAACTGATTTGGGAGATAAATCCCCATGCAAGTTTTCATCCACCGTTACGGCATAAAGAGGGGCAAAGCAAGATCTGTTAAGCCAAAATGACAGGGAGATATTATTTTATATCTTAAAGTTTCACTCCTAAATACCAGTCTCCTTTCAACCATCAAATTTATGTCTCACAAAATTATGAATTCAATGTCGTAGTGGCTTCAAATTGTTGAAATTGAATTTGCATATAGCGCTCACTAAGTAAACAAATAAATCTTATGTGCCAAGTGCTGAAGAAGTTAAAGGAGTAAGGAAGTCTGGCTGGAGGGGTGGGAATGGCTGAGAGAGTCATGATAAGACTTTTCTCCAACAGACAAATGATACAACTGTATTATTCCTGGCATACGCTGCTGGTGTTACAAAGATTACACTCTATCAAACATTTTCCTTTGCAGGTAATCTGTTTTCTCTCTTCTTGTAGTCTTTAAGATTTTTGTCTTTATCCTTGGGCTGACTAGGTGGCTTAGTCAGTTAAGCGTCCGACTTTGACTCAGGTCATGATCTCATGGTTTGTGAATTTGAGCCCCGTGTCAGGCTCTGTGCTGACAGCTCAGAGCCTGGAGCCTGCTTCAGATTCTGTGTCTCCCTCTCTCTCTGCCTGTCCCCTGCTCACGCTCTGTCTCTCCCTCTCTCAAAAATAAATAAACATAAAAAAAGAAAAAAGAAAAAACAGATTTTGTGTTTATCCTTGATGTTTCATAGTTATTATGATATGTTTAGCATAAATGTTTTTTTTTATTATACTTGATATTTGGCCTGTGTGTGTGTGTGTGTGTGTGTTTGACCTGAAAATGACCTGAAAAAGTCCTTAGGAAATCTACATAATTACTTTAACAACACCATCGTTTCTTATCTTTTCTTTCAAAATTCTTAACTCATGTTGGGATCTCTTTCGATAGTCTGAGTATCTGTGGACAGAAGGATTCTTTTCACCCTCTTACATCCTTGACGCTAGTCTCTTGAAACTGGAACATTTTCAGTGCCCTTTACTTTGTAAAAACCAAGCCTGACCATCATGGCCAGCCTCAAACCCCAAAGCACAGCAATTCTGGTAGCCTTACTCTAAGTGTTATTTAGAGTTCTTTTGTGTTTTTGTTTCTACTGTTACATTTTCCTTATTGTTCAGTGTTAGGAACAGAGAGAAGGCATCAGAGAGTGATCTTCCTCTGCCAACTGAGCCAGCAGTTCATAATCGCAGCATTTATTGCTTTCTTCCCTTTAAAACACGTTTCTAACCCTTTAATGTTTTCTCATTTTTATCTTTTTCATTTTTCCCCTCTTTTAAAAATCTCTTAGTCATGTATAAACTTTCAGTGGCATATTTGAAACTTATATTTGTATGTATATGTCTCATTGTGATGCATTTCCTATATATTCATATAATACATCTCTGTATATACGATTATTGGGATTAATATATTTTATGTTTGATAGTTGAATAGATATATTTGCTTAGAGTAGAAATGAGAGTAGAGGGTATTTGGGAATAAATACACAAGTTTTAAGTGTTTAGAGTAATAAACATGCTATATGAAATGGAGCAGAGAGAATAGGGTAAATCATAAATATTAAAAAGAGTACAGCATCCCATGGTCAAATCCTTACCACATCCTCTCTAAGGAGTCAAACCCAAAGTAAAAAATAAAAAATATCAAAGAAAAAGCTGTTTTGAACAATTTACTGGCTAATGACAGAATTATATAAACATAAATTTTAAAAGAATCGAAAACAGAGTGAAGAAGTAGAGCAAACAGAAAAACCTGTGAAAAATTAATTCCCAGGACAAGAATGTTCAAACATGATAATGGTATTAGGCAGGCAAAGAGAAATGTGTGTCATCCTGGACAAGAAAGGAAATATGCAAATGTATTCTTCACTCAAGAGTCTGCATGTTAACAAGCACAGCCTAGCAACTAATCAGCCTCCAATATCCCAATGCATTGTCTTCGCTATAGTAGTAATGACCTACATAGCGATGTTTTACTGAGATATAAATATATAAATGAAAAGATTCGTGGCAATTGTTTTAGGAAAGTGGGCTTTTAAAAAGGTCTAAAAGTACTAAATAATGGCTAAGAAAGGTTTCGGTTCTAATATTTTTATTTGCCCTTACGATATCAAAGATCCCCCTTTTTAGCCTTCTGCATTTCTTTTCCCCACATAAACAATAGAAAAAAATAAGGCAGTAACGTCTCTTCTGGGAAATTCATCTCTCTGCAGGGAGAAGTAAAAGCAAACAAACAAGAATATGTTAAGCCACAGATCATGCCAATCCAGATGGAAGATAAAAATCATCACCTTTTTGTCTAAACTAGTAAAAAATGTACTCTAAACTTCCTTGGAAATAAAATAAATGAAGTGAAACCTCAATCACTAAAGTTGACAAATATGCATTGACTACCTAGTTTGTGCCAGATATTTGGGATGAATGAGCAGGCAAAACAAATTTAGATGACTTTCTTCAGGGAGCTTGCATTTTGGTAAAAGACAACAATTTAACAATAAACAAAATGACTGTATGTTAAGTACATGGTATGTTAGGGCATATTGAGGACTAGGGAAAATAAACAAGTATACCAGGGAAGGCAGATTGGCAATGCTTTACTGAGAAGATGGCATTTGAACAAATGTCTGAAAAAGATGAGGAACCTGGATTTCTTGATGTTGAGTGATAAGGGTTCTAGGCAGAGACAGAAAGTGATATTAAGACCTGCATTCATTTTTTTTTTTAAATTTCTGAGAGAGAGAGAGTGCGCGTGAGCAGGGGAGGGTCAGAGAGAGGGAGACACAGAATCTGAACCAGGTTCCAGGCTCTGAGCTAACTGTCAGCACAGAGCCTGACACGGGGCTAGAACCCACGAACCATGAGATCATGACCTGAGCCTAAGTCAGATGCTTAACCGACTGAGCCACCTAGGTGGCCCTAAGACCTACATTCAATATTAAATGTTCTTACCAGAGAAATGAAATGGTAATTATGTGACATGATGGAGGTGTTAATGAATGCTATGATAATCATTTTGCAAAGTATAAAAATATCAAATCATCATGTCGTACACCTTGAATTTACACAATGTTACATGTCTACTATATCTCAATAAAGCTAGAAAAAAAGTATAGTTAGTAATAAGGTGAAAAAAGAAAATGTTCCCAGTGTGTTTGAGGAACAAAAGAGGCCAGAGTGACTGAATAGAGTGAGTGAGCAATGGGTGGAGAATTAGTGAGAGATGAAAGCTGAAATACAGTGAGGTTCTTATCATTTGCTTAGGGTTTCTCCATCTCCACACAATTGACTGGATAACTCTTCTTTGTGGGGAGGCTCTCCAATGCATTCTAAGGTAAATTAGCACTTTCCTGGATTCCACCCATTAGGTATCAATAGGACCTCCTACAGATTGAGTAATAGTCAAATTTGTCTTCAGATTATTGCCAAGTATCCCCTAGGCGGTAAAACGACCCTCACTTGAGAATCCACTCAGGTAGAGGCTCGTGGTCCATTATAAAAATATAAGAACTCTTTTTTCTCTTCACAGTAACATGGGGCAATTGTTGGAGGATTTCAAGCCCGAGGCTTATGTTTTACAGCATCATCTTGGCTACTGCCTTGAAAATAGATTGCAGGGTAGCAAGGGAAACTTGGGGCTACCAAATAGGAGGCTAGTGCAGGGGTCCAGGCAACGGATGCTTGTGGAGACCACCAAGTTTTGAGAAGTTGAGTGGTGAGGATGAATGGTACCAACATGATTTCCTAATAGTTTGCATGTGGGATGTGGGAGATGGGAGAAATTTAGAAGTCAAGCCCGGCACTGATGTTTTCACCTGAATAATTGGAAGGATGGAAATACCATCAAATATCATGGGCAAATAATGAAATAAAAATATAACATTAAGGTATTTTAATATTTCAGCTATTTTTTTCCAAAAAAAAAGTAGGTCTTAGGCTAGGATCTGTTGTAATTTTAAGGTATTTCAAATATGTAAGTCATGGATCCACAGTAAATATCACTCTTGGTTATTGCTCTTTTGTTCACATGAAACTTGCATCCCCATTATTCTGCATAATGAAAGTAATATATGCCAATGACCTAAAAAGTGAAAGTAATCTCCCTTTACATAATCATTTTCTTCACATTAATTTTTATATTTGAAATCTTCATATTGTCATTTGCATTAATAAAAGTAATAGTTCTTTTAAACTTAAAAGTAAACATTGAGTAAATTGGACATAAGTAAAAAGTCAGATAAGCAAACTTCTCAGTGGAACCTGAAAATCCTCTATAGAATCCCTGAGACATGCCCTTCCCTTAACTAAACTTTCCCGTTTCTTAGGTTTAGAGAAAAATACTTTTTGTGAAGCCCACATTAAATTTTTCTTTTTTTAGTAGAATTTTCTCTTACAAATACCAACTTTCCATTCTTGTCTGCCTTTCACTGAGACACATGATAAAAAGGGCATGATGCTTAGAATCTTGTTTTTTCTCACTTTTTAATTTATTCACTAATTCAGTGGTGTATGAAATATTAATAGGCTATAGGAAAAAAAAAGGAATCTGTTTTCAGATTAATTCTGAAACACTATATTTAAAGGCAAATATCGCACAGTTTCTCAACCTCTGAGCTTTTCAAAACCTTGTATGTGCTGAAACATATCAAGGGAACTCTAAGTAAGGTATATAGATTGTAACTGTTCTTGAACCGATTTGAATATGAATATATTTTTACCTGTTAATGTATGTGTAACATCTTTCCAGTCTGAATATTCTAACAAATACAGTTGGAGAAAAACTATGTTAATGGCCCTAACAAATATACTGTAACTCACAACTTAGAACATTTACATGATCCTGTCTTCATACTATTTGTCCCTTTGAGAAATGACCATTTTCCTTAAAATCCTTACCCTTTTGCTTCTGAGCACTCTACTTGTGCTCTTCCTCATTCAATTCTGTTTTCCTAAATCAGTCTTCTGCATATATGATCCTGAAATATAGAAATTTTGTAAAATTCTGTTTTCAGTACCTTTAAAAATGCTCTACTTTTTTTTTTTTTTAATTTTCACCACTGCAATCATCTTTTCTATGGCTTCTAAGCCTACATCTTTATTCTGACTTCCTGATCTTTTGACTTTAATGAAGTTTGGCATGTTTGTCATATCTCCTTATGCATAAGAAAATTGCAATGTCTCAAATTGTATTTTTTCTACTTGTTCTCCAAACCCTTCATTCTGCTGTCTCAATAAGCATCAAAATACTTTCAGTCTACCATACCAAAATAGCAGAAATAATTTTAGTTTCCGTTTTAATTTACACATAATATTCAGTCTGACTCCAAGTTTTTTCTGAGTTTGACTCTAGTTTCTCTGTGTTTAACTCAGTGTTTCCTCAGACTTTTGTTTTAGTTCAATCTTATGGCTGTCCTACTTCCTTTAATGAACTATTAACAAGATTTCAGCCAGAGTTTCTGTTTCAAGCCATTTCTGAATAAATCCTTCTGGTGATGTCACATTGTATTCATCACTCACTGTTATGGGTAGAATTATGCTCATACTTTTCTCTAAATATCTACCTTTTAAAAGAGCTAATAATTTCATAATCACCAATTCTTCTCATGAACTCTTTATCTTTCCATTCAAAATAGAGCACTCTCTTCTCTAGCCATCCTAAATAATTTATATCTATACTGATATGCTTATCATTCTACTTATTGTAAGAAAATTAGTTGCTCATATTTCTGTCTATCCTTTTAGATTGTCTTAAATTACTTAGATTGTAAGTAATATGGTTGGTGCTACATAAAATACCTGGATTTTGGGACAACACACATTCTCAGTTTGGCTTTGTGAATGTAATAACTTCTTTGAGGCTTTGTTTCTTCATTATTAAAGTGGTAAAAATTGCCCCTTAATTTGAATAACATGACATACTAAGAATAAATAGCACAGTGCTTATAAAGTCCACTGTATTTAAACTCTTGGAATGTCTCCAATTTCCTTTACATACACTCCTAGAATCTTTACAATACAAGCCACATACTAGGTAGTTAATAAGTATTGTTGAATAAAATAATGCAGCTATATTCCCTTTCCTTTCTATTTCCATGAGAATGAAGACCAATATTTATTCCATATGACTGGTGTTGTTCTTTATAGCACAATATCTTATGAAAAAGAGACACTAATTGTCTATTGAACCATAAAGATTTTCACAACAAAAGTAACAAATTCAGTTGACATTTTTAATCATTTATTCAAAAATGACTTAGTTTATTTTCTATAAAATCATTTTTAAGAATTCTGTTCATAGTTCTAAGGCCAGATGACAATCATTAGCATTTATTGACCTTTTGCAGTAGTAATTTAATCGTTTGGGGAACAAAGTTGATTAATCACAGCTTGACATATTGAAATTTGGCATAATTCTTTCCCAAAAGTGTGTATAGGGCAGCAAGTTCTAGGGCATTCAGTGTAATAACTAAGGCACATATTACAAATAAAAGGTGCACAGTGAAGTCTTCCAGAAATTTAAGGTCACCAATTTTGGTAAAGTCTTTCAATTTGGGAATGGTCTTGCAAGAGTCCTGTAAATTGAGCATGTGCTTTAATCTCACCTCCATCCAGAAAGTCAAGGAAAATGGCTAATAGTTTAAAATAGGGAAAGAGGGTGAATGTAAACTAATGACGAGAATTCAAAAGACTCTAATAGTGAGGGAGAGGTTTTTAAAATATGGTCGATATTGAGAATTATCTCATTTAACAAACATCCAACATCATCTTCTAACATGATGAGGCTGGAACACTATATACTGTTTTTTTGTATCTCATTAGAGAGTCTTATAAAATCTCATGAATAGGTATACTCAGGGTAAACTGAAATTTAGAACTGAGTCAAATGGGGAGAAAGAGACAGCACTAGAGATTACAGGTTGTGCCAGAGGTGATAATTTGTTGCAGCTTCTGATTTTAGCCAAAACAAAACAAAAACAAAACCACCCCCCCCCCAAAAAAAACAAAAAACAGATAAAGAATTGATATTTGTAGCATGAATCTCCTAATTTGGTAGGCTGATTCTTTTTTTTTTTTTTTTAATTTTTAACGTTTACTTAGTTTTAAGAGAGAGATCAAGCTCAAGTCGAGGAGGGGCAGAGAGAGAGGGCAACATAGAATCCAAAGCAGACTCCAGGCCCTTTGCTGTCTGACACAGGGCTCAAACTCACAAACTGTGAGTTCATGACCTGAGCCAGAGTTAGAAGCTTACCTGACTGTACCACCCAGGCAACTCGTATGCTGATTCTGAATTATGCAGTCTCTGAAAGTGACAGGGAGCAGCTCCTAAGGAAGCCCATTTCAGTACTCTGGCTTTAGAGGTCAGGTCAGACTAATATTAGTTTCTTCATATCCTCAAATAATTCAGCAAGCTATTTAACACTATGAAATCAATCCTCCATTCTTATGCTGAAGTGGATTTCATTCTCACCTTGATTCTGACCAATAGAAAATTACATCAGAGATTTCTTTAACTAATGACACTTAACAATATGGAAATGTGGGTTTTAATAATCTAGATAGATAAGTTGGAAGAGATTCAAGCAGGCATTTGCTTTGTGTATAGGATATTGGCTATTCATATTATAGAGGACAAAACAATCACGTCATTATCTTTAGTAGTGAAAATGAAGTTTCTATGGAATGTGGTTTGATAGACATGACAGCTGCTGTAATAAAACCTTAGAGTGAGAAAGAAGCTTATCCTGCAGGTTGTTACATTATATCCAGTGTTCAGTTTCACCCAGTCTCTCATCTGAAAGTTGGTTGGGAAAGAACTAGATCCTGTGATGTGCAATGTGGACACCTGGATAGAATTAAATAACACTAAATATCACAATCTGCTCAAATCCTCTGGGCCTGCTGTGTGCCTCTCTGCCTTTGTTTTTAAAGGCTTGTCCCTCCTTATTTTGAAATGGCCTCACTTAAGGTCACCGAGCATGTCAGATAAAGGGCTAGTATCCAAAATCTATAAGGAATTCACCAAACTCCACACCCAAGAAAACAAATTATCCAGTGAAGAAATGGGCAGAAGATATGAACAGACACTTCTCCAAAGAGGACATGCAGATGGCCAACAGACACATGAAACGATGCTCAGCATCCCTCATCATCAGGGAAATACAAATCAAAACCACATTAAGATACCACCACATGCCAGTCAGAGTGGCTAAAATGAACAAATCAGGAGACTATTGATGCTGGCGAGGATGTGGAGAAACAGGCACCCTCCTACATTGTTGGTGGGAATGTAAACTTGTGCAGCCCCTCTGGAAAACAGTGTGGAGTTTCCTCAGAAAATTAACAGTAGAACTCCCCTATGACCCAGCAATAACACTGCTAGGAATTTACCCAAGGGATACAGAAATGCTGAGGCATAGGGGCACATGTACCGCAATGTTCAGAGCAGCACTCTCCACAATAGCCAAATCATGGAAAAAGCCTAAGTGTCCATCAATGGGCAAATGGATCAAGAAGATGTGGTTTATCTATATGATGGAATACTACGTGGCAATGAGAAAGAATGAAATCTGGCCATATGTAGCAACATGGATGGACCTTGAGGGGGTTATGCTGAGCGAAATAAGTCAGGCAGAGAAGGACAGATACCCATATGTTTGCACGTATAGGTGGATTAGGAGGAACTTAACAGAGGACCATGGGGGGAGAAGAAGGAGAAAAATAGTTGAGGGGAGGGAGGGAGGCAAACCATGAGAGACTCTTGAATGCTGAGAACAAACTGAGGGCTGATGGGGTGGGGAAGAGGGGAAAAGGGGTGATGGACATGGAGGAGGGCACTTGTGGAGATGAGCACTGGGTGTTATATGGAAACCAACTTGACAATAAATTATTTTTTTAAAAAAAGTCAATAGGAAAAAATCCAAGGAATACCAGTTCTCCTCATCTCCCAATTCTGTGATTTCTTACCACCTCCAAACTTCAACCTTCCTCTCAGTGGCAAGAAAATATCTGACCAGAAAAAAAGAAGTTTTACACAGGAATGATGCAAGATTTGACTTATCTTTAGAAGCATGAAAACAATGTAGGAAAATGTCTGTGAAACTATTTGAAAAGAATCACAATTAGAATCAGTTGCCTTATAGAAATGAGAGTTTGAGAGAAATTAACAGAAATTATGCATTTTCCTACTTTTTGCCTTTTCTTGGTTACTGGAATGAACCACAAATCAAATTTAGTCTCTACTGAAATTATGATGCCTGCAATTCCTTGTTATGATAAGATAAAAGGAACTCCAAAACCTGAGGAGATACAAATTTTAGATTTCATTGCATGTAACTTATTTTGCTATCTCATAATTAGGTGTCCAGTGGGCTAAGGAAATATTTACATTTCAATGACATTGAGGAATATTGAGCCCCTACATGGGGCTCAAACTCACCAGCCGTGAGATCATGACCCGAGTGGAAATTGGACACTTAACCAATTGAGCCACCCAGATGCCCCAAGGGATATATTTTATAAGTATCATTGAAAATACTGTAATGGTTGTTCTTTATAGGATAGAGATAGAAATAAATATGGAAGATGTTTGAAATTAGCTAATTGATTTCCATAGAGATGATGGAATCCTAGAGTGTCAGAGGCAAAGACACATCACCTGACATCTATAAGAAAGGTGGACACATTTACCATAATGGGCAACAAGTTTATAATTGGGATAGTTGGCACACTAGAGTATTGATGGTGACTAATGGCTATGCTCGGCACAGAAAGAAATGGCCAGCCATCTAGGACCATACATCTTTGCATAATCAAAATATAAATCTAAGTCTAATTAAAAGTAAAGCAGGTATTGATCATCCCAATGGAGAGTCATTTTGATCCAATTTGATCCAATTCCCAGACCTAGTTAAGTTCAGAAAGGCAGTGTCACTCACCTGAAGGATTGAAGAGCAGGCAGGCTTATGATTTAAGCAAAGATCCTGTATTGTTATTTTAATTATGTATTTAAACCCTTCTTTTAGACTTCCATCCTAAAAGAGACTTGGCCATTTACCAGTGTAAATGTTCATTCAAGGAATAAACATTTCCAGTTATCTGATTGATTTACTGAGCTATTAGTAATTTCTTGTGATCCAAAGGTGATCTACTAGTGAAAGTAGATTTTGGAACTGATTCCATCTTATCATGGGTTTTCTATATTCATCAACCTAACCAATAAAAACTTTCCTGGATCCTGAATAAAATAGACATCCTCAACAGTTCACAGAAATACCACCTTGGTCCCCTGACCTCAAAGGTAAGAGTAATTATCATAAGATGGGATAAGTGTAACCTCTAGAACCAAATTTTCTTAGCAAAATAGCAAAGTGATAACAATACTATATTACTGAGTGAACCACATTAATAAATACTACTATTAAACACTTGAAAAATATAGATAGTATATCCACCTTTGATTCATCTGATTGGTCTGTATGGGAGACAGATGTGTCTTAAAAATGACAGTGGAGAAAATGAATGCATCCCCTGGTATGAAACTATCCATCTGCTAAATGCTCTTCCTCCATCCTCTAAGAGAAAACACCAGATGTAATTTGATTCAATCTATCAGGATACAGCAATATGCCTTCATTTTCCTACCTCTGCATTACATTAACCCTCCTGTAATAGATTCTAATTAACCCATAGGGACACTGATCATTTCAGTACCCCATAGTGTAGCATATCAGTCTATGACATTTATAGTGCCAAGATCTGGTGGGAAGAAAGAATCAGGTACCCTGAATGAATTGGTAAGATACATGCATTCTGGAGGCTGAGAGATAAGCCTCATGAAAATTCAAGACTGCTTCCTGAGTGAAGTTTCCAGGAGTCATAGCATGTGTGTGGGAATGATGTCAGGGTATTCCTTCCAAAGTGAAATACAAATTGTAGCTTCATTCACCCAAACCCACTAAAACAGAAGAACAATATTGTTTGGATTTTTTCAACTATGGAAACAAAAATGTATCATAGATAGGTGTTTTGTTCTGACCTATTTTACTGAGTAAGTTGAAAGTCTATTGGCTTTTATAAGAACTCAAAGCAAGAAGATGCTCTCCACCTTGTTCAGGGTTCAATCAATCAGCACAATCACTAGTCCTCAGGACCCTATAGATAGGCAAAGTTAGAAGACAAGTAGTAAACATCACAAGTTTCAGTTAGCCTGCAAGGCAAACACACAAAAGTTTACCTAACTCAACATACAACTTCATACTCTGTATTTGTTTTGGAAAATGAGCTCAAGATTTGCTGTTGCAATATTAGAAATCTTAAAATACAAAGAATAGAACATAGAGAAGTGATACCTAATGTGTATCAGTATAAACTTTATAGATTTAAAATGAATAAATATTGGTAATAGTTGAGAAATAAAAATAGATAAAGGGGAAATAGAGCAGATGTAGAGCAAAAATGTTATAGTGATTATCCACAAAATTCTCCTATCTTTGTTTAGAGATTGAGGGATAATACTTATTCTTAATAATGGATTTATTTGGAACGCTTACTGACACTTATAGTTGTCAATAACTTTTTGGAGTTTTATATGCTAGAGAAGGTCTCTCCTTCTCACTTTATCTTTGTATTGTTCAGCCAAACAACCTACGCAGAATGTTCTTACTGCTGTGCTGGTTGGGGAAGGGAAGGTTCTCCTTTGGTTTCTTTGTTGTCCTTAAGAGACAATTCGGAGATAGGTTTTCATATTATATGTAGATAGTGATAAACCATAAATTATGTCACATCCTACAAATGATTATTACTTGCATATGAGGACAGAGAAGTCTTCAGCAGAGGTAATAATTTTTTACTCAGGCAGTCTAGTAATTTAGTTCTGTGGACATTGAGCGACCAGAGTTCTTGTGCTCTCATTCACGACCTTTGAAATAGACTCTGTCTTGCCCAAATTGCTGAACATATCTTTCAAAGAAGGCTCATTCCAGATCATTCTCATCTTTGAGTTTTATTATATTCCAATCACACTCATTCCTATCTTGCCACGTATCTTTTTCACTTTATTTATTTACAGTAATCTGTGATGGCAAATATAGTTTAAAAAGGGTGGATTGCTCTGTTTAAGTAGAAGTCATATCCTTAAGGAAATAAAACTCTGCCTAACACAAAGGTAAGAAAGTTTCATTCTTCCTAAAGAAAATTATCCAGGCATCAATCCCTAGAGATGCAGTAAGGAAGCGATTTTCTTCCATCTAGGGAATTCAGCTCTTTCTGTGAGAAACACCCAAAGTATTCCATCTAATGTACCAAAGCAAAGATAAAAAATATTTTCCTTCATGAAAAAATTAAGCACTTATATTCTGCTATATTTTAGATGTTTTGGTTTTGTTATAGAAAATCTGTATGGAATTATCCTGATCGTAAGGAAACATTTCCTTAAGTATCGAAATGATACAGTTTTCTCATATAAATTAGGAATTTGAGAAAGAATTTCTTGATGATTAAAAACTGTTGTTTATATAAATAATACATTATTTACATAAACTTGAGTCATTTTTGGCCAGGACATAAATGAGAGGTAGAGAATTGTATTAGATTTTTTTTTTATCAAGGTGATAAGTGAAAAAGGGGAATGAGAATTGTTTCAGATAGTTTTTGGGACAGTCACTAAGTGGTTTTGCCAGTAAATGAAAGTCAAGTGGTTATAGTTATCTATGAGTCCAGTATAAGACAATTTGAAACAACTCTGGTATATAACATGCAGCACATTGTTGAAATAGACTATTGTAAGAAAACTGATTATAAATCACAAATAATAGTCAAAGCAAACTGTGGGAAATAAGGGAGCATGTTAGTGTGGTAAAACATATTTTATGAAATGGAAACATGTGGATTATATATTATGAAACAAAAGCACAAAGATTGAAGTTATTTTCTCTTTTTGATATAAAGCAAGAGACAACTAAGCCAAAAACAAAAACATAACGGAATTGTTATGCTATAAATAAACTAAACATCTCAGGTTATCAAAATTACCTATGCACATGCATATCTATGTGGATGCACCTATTTATGTATGCACGTACACATGTATGTATTCACACACATTTATATGGCTATCCACACACATATGCAACCAATCAACTGTTTTCTTTGAGTAGACTGACTGTTGTGGTTGCTTAGACATTAGAATTTTCCTAAATCATTTGATTATGTAGTTTTCTTGGAGTGGTTTGTAGGCATTGGTATTTTGAAGCAGATTGTTTTCCATCATGAGAAGATTTATTGTATCTTTGTTTCAGTAGTTAGTTAGCTAGTATAATTTTATTTCAGACAGTACAGTAATCAGATTCTTTTGGGGTGAAGTGTGACTTAATCATCAACTGTGAGCAAAGCATGTATAAAATGCCCATGAAACAATAATTAACATTTCTTTGAGACATAGAATTTGTGGAAGTAATATGCAGAGTGTTTGCTGATGTATTATTTTCTTCTTGTTGATTATGATATTCCTTTATAACTACTTAAAATTTTTTTTAACATTTATTCATTTTTGAGAGAGATAGAGTGCGAGTGGGGGAGGGGAAGAGAGAGAGAAAGGGAGACAGAATCCAAAGCAAGCTCCAGGCTCCAAGCTGTCAGCACAGAGCCTGATGCAGGGCTCGAACCCAGGAGTGGTGAGATCACAACCTGAGCCGAAGGTGGATGCTTAACCGATTGAGCCACCCAGGCACCCCTATCCCTTAATAACTTTTTTAACCGTAGTCTTTTAAATTTTCTCCTTATATATTCTTTCATATTTGCTTTAACATTAAGTATTCCTTTGCTCTTAATTTTTGTGTATTTAATGAACTATACATGTAATTTCTAATATAGGCATTTTTATCACTTCTAGATCAATTGTGTAGAGTTGTAGTGAGTGTGCCTCAATTTATTGAGGACCCCATAAGATGTAATGAACTGCCTAAAACATATTTTGTGTATATATGGAAAGTGTAGAAGAGAACTGAAGAACCAAGTAGGCAAAATAAAGTGTTGAGTTGATGGTTAACTTATGTTATCAGCTATCCTAGAATTAGCACAAAAAATTAGCACAAGAGTGATGTAATTATTGTGGCAAGTGTGGTATCTATGCATTTGCCCTACAGTATGAATCCTATTTACCAATTTTGGTGAAGCTCTTATCACTTTTGATGTTCAAACTATGAGCCACAAGATTAAACACTGAGGCCCCGATCTTTGAAGAGAACATCTAGAGACTCGGTGGAAAATTGACTACTTTGGACCTCTTTTGCTTTATAAGAGGCACCAGTTCACTTTTTATAGGAATAAAAACATATTCTAAAAACATAGGTTACTTTTTGGCATTTGGAGACTCAGGTAGCTCTGAGGCTACCAAGACTTTCAGAATGATTCACTTTCATAGGATTTCACGTAATATCTCAGACCAATGGGCACACTTTACACAAAGAAGATGCAGTAATGAATCCAAGACCATGGTTTCCACGGACTCAAAACAACAATATCCAGAATCTAGAGGAATGATAGAGCAACTGAATAACCAGTCAAATGCACAGCCATAGCACCACCCAAATGACAATGTTTTAAAAAATGTGAGGTGTCATTTTCCAAGATACAACATACTAAAGACCCTTATATGGTGATGTGTCCCAGTAAGAAGAATACATCGTTCAAAACCCCTGGAAGGAGGAGTAATCCCACTTACCGTCAACCTAGAGAGTACTCTTGGGATCAATATCAACAAAAGCAGGAATAAGGACACAGGATTTGGCAGAAGGAAATATTAAGCTGTGTTTCACATTTAACAATACTTAGGGTGGCCCAATGGAGAGATCCTTTCAGATTTTTCTCATTTGGGGTGGGAGAACGATGGTATACCAAGAGAAAGGCTTGATCCTGGGAGAGACAACTCACTGGCTCATTTGGGAAATCTGCTTCATGTTCCATTTGCCTAAGCGCTTTGAGGACTTTGTGCCAGTGGTTCCGCAGGCAAGAAGTGAACTATTCATCTTGTCTAGAAAAACTGAACCTGATTATGAAGAGGATGTAGGGAGGCAGTAGAAATGCATTTGATATCGATGTAGCCCATTTTGATGCCTTTGGCACTCCCTTGACTAATTTTGATATTTAATGGACAAATCCAGCAGCACTGAGCTAAGATCTTATGACTACCGACCCATGGCTCATCTTCCTCAAGGAGAGGATCTAAGTCATGCCATATGGCGTGCCACTAAGGCCATCAGAAATTCTGCCTGAGCATAAGGGCAATTTAAAATAAATAGTGAAGTAGAGAGACTATGAGTATTAATTGTAGTCCCAAATGCAGCTGCAGAGTCAGGGTCTCTAGTTCATCATCTAAACTCCCTCTTAAGTTTCATTCAAGAAATGATCCATTATAATGCTGAAGGAACTGTCGTAGAAACCCATTTGAAGAACATCCCTCAGTAATGCAAGAGGCGGAAAGTGGAGGGAGGCAAGGTGTCCAGGTACTTAGAGCAGAAAACTGCTCTCCAAAATTGCTCTCAGCTGTCAAGCTTCTTTAGGACCTCTTTTCTTAGTGAAAACTGCATCATGCCTCTTTCTTTGGGCAGCTTACATTCAATAACTAGTCAGACACAGGTATATGGACCTGGTTCCCTCACCCAAATTGGAACAACTCTGAGGGAGCTCCCCATGGAGCCACATTAGTCTTCACCATGTACCTGACCCACAGTCAAGACCCATAGTCTTGACCATGTACCCCAACTCTACCCAATCCTACTCCTTCATTCTCCCTTTCACAGATTAATGTATCCAGCAAGTCTTCTGGGTCCTGATTTCCATCTCGTTGTCTGTTTCCTGAGAAACTCAACTTAAAGCACTTATAAGAAATTCATTATGGGCCTGATAATTTTCTAAATATTTTATACATATTAATTCATTTAATTAATAGAGATATATATATGAACACACTATTTAATAGTTACCAACTAGATAGAAATGCATATACCAGATAATTAGGTCATTAATATGACTAAAATAATTTTTTAACTATCAGAAAGAAAACATTCTATAAAATATAAATAGAAGCAATCTGTTTCCAAAGTTACTGTGGATAGTCATTAACATATACTCTTTAGCTATAATCATGTAATATCATAAAACTTCTTTCTCATTACATTTGCTAGGAATTTTTGTATTATTTCAATACCTAAAATATTTGTTGCATATGTAGAAGGTATTGATTGTAATTTGAGCTCTATTGCCATCATCTGTGATGAAAAATAAAGCAGAGTATCAAATAATATATTCTAGAGACTCACCTACTTTTTCCATTATTTGCTCTTAATCATAGTTGCTAATGCTTACTCCTCCATTTCCATCAAGGGAAAGTTGTTTTAAATAAATGAATACTTTTTTAATGAAGTGTTAATTTATACAAACATGAAAGTGAAAATAAGCTATGACAGAAACTCATTAAGAATTCTTCTAGGGATAAAGAAATTAGAAACGAACACAGTTTTATTTTAAAATTAAAATGCATTCAACTTAGAAAGATTCAGAAAAAAATACTTTGTTTCAATAACAAGTTTCCCAGAATAAAGTGTTCCAATTTACAATTTTCTTTTGTTATGACAGCAAGTAGAGAAAACTGCCATGGGTAATAAATGCATGAGCCTTAGATAAAGATCACTGCTTTGCTGTTTAACCTTTTTTTTTTCTCTCCAAGGTGATATGCATTGGGTAGTTTTACTTGTAGGTAAAAATAGCTTTTGTGTATGGAAAATGTATCTGATTACTATGATTTTTATTCTTTGGCCTGAAAAGAATATATATATATATGTATATATATAACTTTCAAAACAAACTACCCACACTTTTTAAAATTACCTTCAAATTAAGAAGTAATAGTGCAGAGCTAGATAGGTCATTTAACGGTGATTTGAATTACATAATTTCTTAATCCACCACATCAAGATGTTCTCTTATCAATTTGCTTAAATTTTTACTATAAAATGTATTCTGAAGTATTCTGAAATGTATTCTTTTTCATAGTATGGAGAACCAAAAAGAAAAATAAAAAGTATGTAAAGTTCTCTGTTACTTGCTTGAAGCACACGCAATTATATATAACCATATATGAAAACTTCCTAATGTCCACTGTCCTACAAAAGAATAGAAATTTACTTGAATTTAAGTAAATGTTACCCCTGGGAAGGAAGTTTCTCTGGACAAGAGACAGTAACAATTTTGTAACTTAAAAATCAATTTGATGGGGCGCCTGGGTGGCTCAGTCAGTTAAGCGTCAGAATTCAGCTCAGGTCATGATCTCACGGTTTGTGGTTTGGAGCCCCACGTCGGGCCTGTGCTGACAGCTGGCACAGAGCCTGGAGCCTGCTTCGGATTCTGTATCTCCCTCCCTCTCTGACCCTCCCCTGCTCACACTGTCTCTCTCAGAAACAAATAAAACATTAAAAAATTTTTAAAAACCTCAATTTGAAAGTGGAAACCTGGGAGGTGTAGAGAATAGTAGGGAATGCTATTCCAGTGTGTATTCAACAAATCTATGCCTAGTATCTTACACAGTAGACACTTTGAAGGTAGTATATGTTTACAATTTCAGTATGATTCCATTTTATATTGTATTATCTCTTTCTAAATTAATCATCAATGAAAGTAATTAAAATAATATTATACTCACCTTGTACTCCATTGAAATTTAATAGACATCTCTGCTATTCAATAAAATAATGCTTTAATTTGAAAAAAACATTATCACTTATCAAAATAGCAATAAATTCATTTAAATAGAGTCATATTTAAAAAATCATTATTTTTCTATTACAAATATATTCTATCACATTCTATTAGCATATGCAAATGACAAAGGCCTACCACTTAAAAACAAAAGGTAACTCTGCTAATAGTTTCCTAAATTAATAATTATTCAGATTGTAGCTATCATTCCTATTAAATAAAGATGATATTGATTTAGAATTTCTAATTAGAAAAACAATTTGTTACTAGATATGCTTTAGCTGAGATATATACGATATGCCCTTAGGATTTTGAATTTGATATTATTATAAATAAAATAAAGTTTGATCAAATTTTTTTAGTGTTATTTAAATTTCAGTTAAGTAACATACAGTGTAATATTAGTTTCAGGTGTACCATATAGTGATTCAACACTTCCATACAACACCCAGTGCTCATCATAAGTGCACTCCTTAATTTATATCACCTTTTTAACCCATTCCCTGGTACACTTCCCCTCTGATAACTATCAATTTTTTCTCTGTGGTTAAGAGTTTGTTTCTTTGTTTTTTTCTCTCTCCTTTTCTCCCATGATTTTTTGTTTTGTTTCTTAAATTCCACACGAGTGAAATCATATGGTATTTCTGATGAATTTTAAGGCAATTTATCATATTTCTAAGTGCAAAGATTATACATATTCAATGCTTTCTTAACTGTATCCTTGGTCTTAAGAGATATTAAGTCAAAGACTTACCTTATGGAAACATCAAGTAATTTTATAATCCTATATACTGAAAAAGTAAACATAAAACATTAACAAACTTTTAGTATTGCTACTTAAATGATTATATGGGGGCGCCTGGGTGGCTCAGTTGGTTAAGGGTCTGACTTTGGCTCAGGTCATGATCTCACGGTTTGTGGGTTCGAGCCCCAGGCCGGGATCTGTGCTGACAGCTCAGAGCCTGGAGCCTGCTTCGGATTCTGTGTCTCCCTCTCTCTCTGACCCTCCCCTGCTCACGCTGCCTCTTTCTCTCAGAAATGCATAAAACATTAAAAATTTTAAAAAATCACGTTATATGATTATATGATTACTTATGGAAATGTTGGGTAAATAAAACTGATCAAAACAAAAGAAATCATAAGAAATAGGTGAGGAATTATTATTTTTAGTATTTATTTATTTTTGAGAGAGAGAGAGAGAGCATGCAAGTGGGGAACTGGCAGAGAGAGAGGGAAACCCAGAATTTGAAACAGTCTCCAGCCTCTGAGCTGTAAGCACAGAGCCCAAAGTGGGGGCTCGAATTCAGGAATGGCAAGATCATGACCTTAGCTGAAGTTAGACGCTTAAGTGTCTGAACCACCCAGGCACCCTGAGAAATTATTTAATATATCTTTATTTTATCTTATAATTTAGAAAGGTTACATCAGTATACTAAATACTAAGAAATTGAAGGAAAAAAGAATGAAATGTGATTTCTTGCTTATAGTAAACATACATGAGAAAACACAAGCTATATAGTATTGAAATAATATGAAGTGGAAATATGAGGTCTTATGCATGCATCCTACTAGTAGTAAATGATTCATATATGATTTGATCCAGTACATAGTTGATTAATTTGATGTAATATCCTAAAAATTATCTGGGATTTTGGGAGACTGCATATATTCAAAAAGCTATTTTCCTATATGGAATATGAGTCTTGAGTGTTTATTATTTATTAGGATTGAACAAGTTACTTTGATATTATTTCAACACATTGAATAGATGGATAAGATTGGCCAAGGATAGAATATTAAAAGATAGTCATGGTAATACAAGAAACAATATCAAATGATATGTCTGGTGACATACACCAGAATTAAATGGAATTCCAGAACTAAGGACTATAATTGGAAAGTTTTGCCAAGGTCTTTTGTGGAGGGCTCTGGATATTAGAAGAGGTTTATCTATATTAACAGCTGTTTTATTATGTAGTTACTTTGTGTTTTAACATTTATTTCTATAAAAACTGTTTAATCACTAGTATTTTCCCTATATTATAAACAATGAAATTTTAAAAAATTAAATGGATTAGCTTGCCCTAGGTCACATAACTACCAAGTGCTATATATAAAGTTTATGTCCAAGAAGTTTGACAACAGAGTTTCTATTCTGAATTATATAGTACATGGCCATTGCAGTCGATTAACTTGTCTTGACTCTGTTTGGTTATTAATTTTAGACAGAATGCCCTGATCTCTTATTATGAAAAAAAAAAAAGACAACAAGGACAGTAGGGACACCTGGATGACTCAGTTGGTTTAGCAACCGACCTTGGCTCAGGTCATGAACTTGTGGTTCACGAGTTCTAGCTCGTGACATAGCTCATGTCAAGCTATGCTGAGAGCTCAGAGCCTGGAGTCTGCTTTAGATTCTTTCTCCCTCTCTCTTTCTGCCCCTCCTCCACTCATCTCTCTCTCTCTCTTTCTCTCTCTCTCTCTCTCTCTCTCTCTCAGTCTTACTCTCTCTTTCAAAAATAAATAAAAATATTAAAAATAATTTTAGGGGCCCCTGGGTGGCTTAGTCGGTTAAGCGTCCGACTTTCCCTTAGGTCATGATCTCGTGGTTCGTGGGTTCGAGCCCGGCGTCGGGCTCTGTGCTGACTGTCAGCTCAGAGCCTGGAGCCTGCTTCAGATTCTGTGTCTCCCTCTCTCTCTGACCCTCCCCTGCTCACGCTGTCTCTCTCTCTCTCCTAGAAATAAATAAAAGATTAAAAGAAATTAAAAATAAATAAAAATAAAAATAATTTTAAAAAATTAAAAAAGCCCAATAAACAAATAAGAAAAGCAAGGAATGGTTATAGAAAATATTACTATACATATAACTGACTACAAAATAATATTAACAATATATAAAGATCTCCTTGGAATCAATCAACAACACTGTAACCCAGTTGTAAAAGATGCAGATTTTAAGAAAATGCAATTCTGCAAAGAATAAATACAAATATTAATAAATACATGAAAAACACTCATTGCAAGAAATTGGAGAAATGGAACTATGTATATTTGTGTGTGTGTGTGTGTGTGTGTGAGTGTGTGTGTGTAGGGGGGTGTATGTCTTGCTTACTGTGCTTTTTCCACTTACTACACAAGAGTTTGGTTTCTTTGTTACCCCCTTTGTTTAATGACTGGTTAATCAGGTAAAACGTGACTATAATCCTATAAATCGGAAGATGTAAACAGATTCAACGAGTGACACCAAGTGAAATACACCTTCAGAAAAATTATCAACATTTCATGTTGATTCATCTTTTAGGTATTTTTACAGGTATTTTAGGTTATGTTTTTGTTGGAAATAAAAATATTTCTTCCATTGCATGATCTACTCAGTAAGTGATAAATGCAGAAAATAAACTGATCTTTGTATATTAACTTTATAAATATTAATACAATATCTACTAGTTTTTTAACTGATTTCCTTGAAATTTTTTAACTGAAATTTCTTGAAATTTTCAGGCATATGATACCAGACAATGGTTTTGAATCTCCCTTGCCAAATTTAGCCTTTTAATTTCTCTTTTCACGTTAGTCTCTAGCATCATTGTTGAGCGTCTACAAAAACAGGCCTAGGGTGGTTTTATTCATTTACTGTTGCACTTTAAATCTCATTTCTGGGGCACCTGGGTGGCTCAGTCGGTTAAGCTGCCGACTCCGGCTCAGGTCATGATCTCCTGTTTCCTGGGTTCGAGCCCCGCGTCGGGCTCTGTGCTGACAGCTAGCTCAGAGCCTGGAGCCTGTTTCAGATTCTGTGTCTCCCTCTCTCTCTGACCCTCCCCTGCTCATGCTATCTCTCTCTTAGAAATAAATAAAACATTAAAAATTTTTAAAAATAAATAAACAAATCTGTTTCTGATTGTTGATTTGACATATATCTATATTTCTCTAATTTAAATACATATCTCACCTGATTTTATCAAATGCCAATCTGCCTTCTACAAAGATTGTATTTTTCTATTGACACGAATATTTTGAAATACAGAAATAGATTTCCTATGATTGAACCATGAAATAAAACCCTATTTGCTATGCTGCATAATCCTTTGAAAGTTCTTCTGTCTTCTACCTTATAATATTTTATTTAAGATATTTGCTTCAGTATTCCCAAGTGAGATTGTTCTCTACTTTTAGGTTTTGGCATCAATATCATACTGACTCTGTTAAAAGAATTTCAAAGCTCCTCTTTTCTTGCTGAGCTCTGAAGCAGTTTAAATAACACTTGGCATTATCTATTCCTGAAGTTTTCAAAGAATTGGCTTTGGAGCCCAGTGCTCTTTGGGAAAAGTTGTTCTTTGACAACATTCCCAAATTACCTCCAGAATAATTGTTCTGTCTGTATTTTCTGTCTCTTTTACTGCTAATCAATACTAGCAATTAGAATAAATAAAGTAATTCAGTAAATTGGGCTTATTCTCTAGTACCCCACTAATATAAAAAAAGCTTTCTGGAGACAAGCATTAACTATTTAGAAAAGAGTAATTTAAAAATATCCCACTCACAAACAAAAACAGGTTAACATCTAAAAGTAAAGTTAGGAAGAACTGTGTGATACCTGTATATATTTTTAAAACTCTAAAATATTACTAAGAAACAAGGAAATATTTACATAAATGAGAAAACATACTGTTTATTTTCTGGATATTAACTCAAAGATGTTAATTATTCCAAAAATAATGTAAAGTTCAGTTCAATTCTAAAGGAACTTCATAACAAGATTATTTTAAAGTATAACAGAGAGTATGTACAGAGAAAGCCAATGGCAGTATGAAAAAAGAGCACTGAGAAGGAAGTTGCCTATAGAATATCAAACATATTTTAAGGCAATATTTCTTTAAATAGTGTTAGAATGAGGAATCATCTCACAGTGCAATAACACAGAATGTCATTTCGAAACAGGCAGATTTTATGATTAAGAAAATATTTTTAACCAGTGGATACTGGATATGCTTCTCACTAAAGAATATTTAAAATAAAAATATATAAGAAAGACAGACATATAACACAGCATTCAGAAATAAATAACAATATTATAAAATACAGGGTGGAAAGAAGCATAGAAATATAATATTCATTTATATTAATTAATTAATGCCTACTATAGAAAGCACCCACCAATAAAGCTTTGACACTTGCCAGACAGAAAGAATAGAATTAAACACAACCACAACTGCTACAGAAGATACTAAGCCAGTTAGTAATTATTCTGGTTCTTGTGTTGTTAACTGGCTAAATACTAGTGTCAACTTTGACCAAACATAAGCTTGTGCTGTGGTTTACATTTTCTGGACTGTGTTCAATTTTGTATCTGATTTATTTCTGCATAATAATGAGTTGAGGTTTTAAAATTATGTTCTGGATTCTGGAAAGATTTAAATAGCAAAATTATTCTATCCCATGTTTTAATAAAACTCACCTATAGACTCTACAACTCACTTTCTAATTTACTCAGTATTTCTTATGTCCTTGTAGGAATTTTGCAGTTCATTCCCCAGTAAATATCCATTTTGTTTAGTTATTCAATAAATAGTTACAGATTTCTTCAGGTTAGAGTGTTGAAATTGTAGTCTTTCACTTCATCCTAACATTGCAAAAATTAGATAAGTTTCAAATTAATAGATTCTTAGTGATTAATGTAAATGAAGCAACATCCAGAGGAATGCACACTTGTTAGGAGAAAATAGATGAAGTAACCTTACATTGCTGACTTATGGGGAGAAGAGGTACAAACCCACAGTGACAGAGGACGTTGGCTGGTGTAAAGACAAACTTAAGCTTCTGTAGCAAGCATTGGTTAGTGTGAGAGGTTATAGCCCCAATGAGTCTAAAACCTGGAGTGAACTCACAATTTTTTGCCATTTTGTTTCCATGAAATCTTCATCAAGTACTTAGAGTTGAAGGCTGGGGAAGTGAAGTAGTGTTGATAGGACAGTTATAGATATTTTAGTGATGGAAAATTGTTAATAAGGGTTATTTTATGCATCATCAAGAAAATTAGCAGGATGAACTTTCAGATAGTTTCCTTCTCATCCTTACTTAGCACTAGCAGTTATATTTTCATCCTATAGTAATATTTTCCTTAATATCAATATTACCTAAAACTATATTTGAATATTTTTTACAACACAATTAGTTATTGGCATTTCATTAAGTATCAAAAGTAGCATCTTCATATATATTAGTTGAAAAGGCTAAATATAAATTATTATCCTAATTATAAATGACTATATAATCTGGAAAAATATATAAACTAGAATATGCTAATAAAAATCATAGATACTATGATTTAGTATCTATTGTTACCATTTCATGAACAAAAGCTAAATAATTTAAACTTTAAGGAAAAATAATTCTGAAAAACTTCTTAATGAATTAACCAGATTAACTTTATCGCTTCGTATGTATTTTTAAAAAATTTTTAATAGTTTATCTATTTTTGAGACAGAGAGAGACAGAGCATGAGTGGGAGAGGGGCAGAGAGAGTGGGAGACAGAATCCAAAACAGGCTCAGGCTCTGAGCTGTCAGCCCAGAGCCCTACGTAGGGCTTGAACCCATGAACAGTGAGACCTGGGCCGAAGTTGGACGCTTAACCGACTGAGCTACCCAGGCGCCCTACTTCATATGTATTTAAATTATATAAAAGATTATTAATTTTTAATTTTTTAACATTTGTTTAACAATAAGAATACTTGTGTCATGGGAGATAGTAACACTTTACACTATTGTTTTAGAGACTGAATTTAATTTAGGAAATTAAGATTGATTATGGTTGGGTTATTAATGTAAAATATGTATACTTTTGCTCTGGTGACTGAAATTTTTAGACTTTATTCATTTGCACATTATTCTATATTCACACATCTTTATTTTTTTCAGTTATTTTCACTGAAACATTTCTTGTATGTTCTGAGAATTTTTGTTAATTATTTTCAGATGATACCAAACTGCTGGTGAAAATAAGGGTAGGAACTGAAGATTTTTCTTAGCAATTCAATTATATAAATGTTATTATTTAACACATTAGTATTTATTCTTTATACATATGGCTGTCTAATTTTTGACATTAATTTTAAAGCACATTTATAGTGATAATACATGATATCATGAAATATTTATGGGAGCACATTTTAAAAAATGTAAGCTTTATCTACAGAACAATATATTATTAATTCTAATAACCTCTGGAAAGTACTACTCTGTTCTTCATCTCTGTATTTTATTGTTATAAATAAACCATAAAACAATATAAGAATATTGTTATAAAAATATCTCTGTGTTATATTGTTATATAAATGGAGGTATATATTATTGAGACTTGTTTTCATTTAGCATAATTCCTTGATATAGATATAAGCTGTTGCGTAAAACATTATAATTTAGAAAATGTGATACTGACACAAAAATGGCCAGATTAACAAAATAGAAATATACTATGTACTATATCATGTGTGGCGACTTGATATTTAGCGATGAAACAAATGAAATTCCTTGAAAAAAGAAAATATTTCTAATAAACGCTGGAGGGACAACATGGCTAAAAGTTACCTCATACCTCACAGCATACACTAAAGTTCATTTGAAATTGATCATCAAATTAAATATAAAATTTAAGACAGTAAAACTTTTAGAGTAAAGCCAGGAAAAATGGTTTTGTGACCCAGGTTTGGGTGGAAATGCCTTAGATAGGTTTCAAAACTCATCAAAGAAAAGTTAGACAGTATGATAATTTAAAAGTACTATTCATGAAAAATATCATTAAGAAAACTAAAAGGCAAATCAAAGAGTGGAAGAAAATAAATGCAATATATTTATCTGGTCAAAGCCTTATATTTAAAATATTTAAGGAAATCCTGCAAACTGATATGAAAAATTCAGATAATCCAGTTTTAAAACATGGTGAAAGCCTTCAATATTCTTCCCTGTAGTCGCCCAACATCATTAGTTTACTAAAGACAGGTTTACTTGAATACAAATTTAAGCCACATTGCATTACCACTATGTCTCAGCAGAATAACTAGAATCCAAAAGACCGATAAAACCAACTGAATGAGTGGAAATGGAGTAACTGCATTGCTCACATGTGTTTAGTGGGAGTATAAACAACAAAGAATGCAATAAAAATTTTTCACAGTTTCCAATAAATTTGAGTGTATGCCTTCACACTCAGCAGTTCCACTCCAAAAATATACATGCAAGAAATAAGAACATATGCCCGTGCGCACAGGCGCGCGCACACACACACACACACACAAACACACACACACACACTTTACAGATTATTCATAGCAATTTTATTTCTAATAACTGAAAACTGAAAATAGCCCAAATGCCCATAATCAGAACAGATAAACAAATTGTAAATTAATTCTATTGAATACTGTACATGAAGAAAAGTAACACATACAACTACATGGCTTTAAATTAATGACAATAAGTTAGGCCGAAGAAACCACACACAAAGAGGCTAATATTTATATTATATAACTATATGTGTATGAATTTCTAGACTAAAACTAATTTTTCTTTTAATTTTTTTTTACTGCTTTATTTATTTCTGAGAGAGAGAGAGAGGGAGAGAGAGACAGTGTGAGCAGGGAAGGGACAGAGAGAGAGGGAGACACAGAATCCAAAACAGGCTCCAGTCTCTGAACTTTCAGCACAGAGCCCAACGTGGCGCTTGAACCCACAAACTGTGAGATCATGACCTGAGCTGAAGTCAGATGCTTAACCAACTGAGCCACCCAGCCACCCCCAAAACTAATTTATTTTAATAGAATTCTAAGGAATGTTTATGAAGGCAGGTGGGAGAATTGAATGTCAGGGACAGGAGGAAACTCCCTGGGTGAATGGAAATAGTCTTTGTTTCAACCTGGGTGGTGACTACCCAGGAATAGACATAGGTTAATATTCTCCAAGCTGCATACTTACTGCATTTTACACATTTTATTTTCTGTAAAATGCACTTAATATACAGGAAAAAGGAAGGAAGGGAGGGAGGGAGAAGGGAGGGAGGAAGGAAGAAAAGATGGACCAAGACATCCTCCTTTCTGAGAAGTCTTGTATAGATGAGAAGAAAAAAAAAAAAAAGGAAAACAATGAATATTACATTTAAAAATCGCTGAACACCTGGGATTTAATATCAGCTACTTACATCTATAAGAACAGAGAGGATGCATGCTTCTAGAAGAGAGGTATGGCTGATTTTATAAGAAGGAATTTAATTCTGATAAAGCTCACCATATCACTCCCATTTCTTCTCAGCATACTTCAACAAAAAGCTGTTTTCTCACTCTCAAAGGAGTAAAATAACTATAAAGGAATCAACGCAACCATTATTGTAGTGGGCTATGTTATGCTATGTAAAGATGCTATAAATGAGTGGAGTGTCAGGTGAAAAGGATGTTTAAGAATATCAGAAAAATACCCCCAGAAAACTCGGAAATTGCCAAGAAATGATTTCAAGGCATTTCACAGAAACTAATGGCAAGACAATTTCCTTAAAGAATTTTTTCCATGAAAACTAACATGAAAGTAGAGACAACAAACAAATGGAAGCCAGGGAAGAAATATACAAATCCAATTTTATAAAGTTAAAACCAATTTGAAGCTTCCATAAGAAATAAAAATATGGCTGAAAGCCTTGTTAGGGAAATTGTAAAAAAAATTTAAAAAATAATGAAACTAAAATCAGATAAACTATCAAAAGAATACAGATATGGAATAAATGTCAAGGAAGATCACCATGTGCATGAGACTTATTCATCCTTCCTTTCCTCATGTTTTGTATACTTCCATAATTTGCCTTCAGTGTGATCATCCAGAGCTTCCAAAAAACTCCAGGATAAGACTGACTTCAACGACTTGATTAGAGAGCCTATGGGGAATATAAAAGGAATCAAGAAGGATGGGAGAGCAGTAGGACTGCAGTACAGGTCTGATCCCAAATGAAAGGAAGAAGGGCAGAAATTTGGATGAACACGCCCTTGACTTGATGTAGTCTAAAAAAAGGTTTGGTAAGAAAACCAGAGTCGGGATAAAAGACAACAGATGGAGGAGTTCTACATTTCCCAGAAGTGGACCTGCCTTAATCATGCCTCTCTACTCTGTAATTAATTAGCTGGAAGCAGCCTGTGGAAAGCACGGTTGTTGCATAAACAGTGGAGGAATTGCAGAAAAAGCTACTCCTGGGGACTTTGGTCAGTGGTACTTCCTGTAGGTTGGAAGACTGAGAGATACATTCTCACAGCTATCCAATGAGTCCACTGTATGTAGGATGCACTCTTGTTATTGACCTCTACTTCACAAGTCTCTGTCTTTCCATGAATTATACCATGTTTATTCTCTCTGTGTTTGATCTGTTCCTGTGATAGCTGAGTCATCACCAAATGTGACTAATCCAGGAAAGAGTACATAATACAAACCAGTTAATGTGCCCTTTGTGTTTAATGATATACTTTAAAACTATTTTCATGTCAGTACTTATATACTTATCATTTGTAATAGCTGAACATTCTATTGTGTACATTTTCCAAAATATTTTACTCTTGAATTAATAGGCATGAACTTTGCTTTTAGTTGTTTGCTATCAACACACTGGATTGAACTCACACAGACACATACACACATGCGCACTCACACATACTATGAGTCTACTTAAAGGTAAATCAAAGAATTCCTGAATACAAGAGAATATGCCTTTTATTTTTAATATGTTCCGATTTAAACAAAGGTGAGGAAGTAGGTATAACAAATCCAATTTATTTAATGTAGCGGCTAATACTATAAATTATCTTTGCTATTTGGCTAATAATTATAAAAAGTTAATTATCATTTACTATTTTCATACCTTAAAGGAATTTATTGTTTTAATATATATGTAATATTTATTTACTTATTGTATATATATATCAGCCTTTTTTGTCATAAACTTGACATAAAATTAACATGTATTAAACACTTTGAAATGATTATGCTTAATTTGTCAATATAGCTATTTCTCACAAGGTTGTACAAAATCAATTAAACCATTAAAATTCTTAATATGCATAATTTATTATACTTATGCATAATTTACTATATTTAATTAGTAAATTGATTTGGCAGCATATGTAAATAAAGATGTGTACAGAACATCTCAATTTACCACATGAATGGATATAAACTTATATTTGCACTTTTAAGTTTGGTGTGACAAGATAAATTTCCCATTGGGTATTGAGCAGTATTTAGCTTCAGTCCTCATAAAGCTTTAAAAGATTATTTGGTAAGTTACTTAAGAAGACTCACAAATAATACATCTGTTTTTTCCAACTAAGTTTTAAGAAACTGAGCTACAATTCTATAATTTAGACTATAACTTGTAAATTAGTTTCTCTGTGTCTACTTAAAGTGGAATTTTTAGTGTTTTAACCAAATGTGGATTAAAATACTTTTATCTACACTTTATACATTTTTCTAATTTTAAAAAATCAAAAACAAGCCTTAGGACTAATCGAAACAGATACCTCATATCAAAATGTCATTTAAATGTTGCATATATTGCAGGTTATATTTCAAAATCTTCTTGTCTGCTTGCTGATGAATTAATGAGAAATCAGAATCTATAATTACAAAGTATTCACTTATTTTGTTATTCTTTTCAGGATGAGTGTAAAATTGATAGTTTCAAAGATGGTTCAGAATATGAGATAGGACCATTTGCTGAAATTCTTTAAGAATCTAAAATCAGACAAATAACATTTTAGAATTTAAATTTGAATATTACTTTCAATGCATTCAGTACTATTGATTTTTATGATAAAGACATCAATTAAATTTAAGGGAAAATTTTTCTGAAGGAGGAGATTTCTTTAAATGTAATGTATTGCATGATACAACTATTTAGAATTATTTGAAATATGTTTTGAATTACTTGATTTTTGCATTTAGGGTGTTTTGGGCTCATTGTATTCAAGATAGGTGATGTTTTGTGAAAGGTAGAAGTAAAGCTTAGTAATTTTTTATCTTATTATTAAAAAAGAAAAGGGGTATATTTTGAAGGACTCCTTTATTACTTCTCTGTGTTTTTAATGAATTTTGGGGGAAAAAATTTTCAGAATCTGAAAATTCTTCAGAACATAGACCTCATGAAGATTTTTGGCATTCTTCTATCTCCAGTTTATTTCTGTATCCATGTATGTATATGCATATAGGTATATACATATATATATATACACATATATATGTGTGTGTATATATATATATTTTTTTTTTTTCAGATAGAGATAGAGAGAGTGTGAGGCAAGGGCAGAGAGGGAGGGAGGGAGGCACAGAATCCAGAGCAGGCTCCAGGCTCTGAGCTGTCAGCACAGAGCCCAATGCCAGACTCCTGAACCACGAGATCATGATCCAAGCAAAAGTCAGATGCCTAACTTACTGAGCCACCCAGGAGCCCCAGGTGCCCCTATTTTTAATTGTTTTTTAATATTTATTTATTTATTTTGAGGGGGGGAGGAGGCACACAGAGAGTGAGAATCCCAAGTAGGTTTCTTTAGGTCAGCACAGAGCTTCAAGTGGGGCTTGAATTCAGGAAGTATGAGATCATGACCTGAGCTGAAATCAAGGGTCAGATGCATAACCCACTGAGCCTCCCAGGCACCCCATTTTTTAAATTTTTTTAAATGTTTATTAATTTTTTGAGAGAGAGAGTTTAAATGTATTTTTAGGCAAGTTCATTACCAAGCTCATCTGTAAGCCCAGGAAATTTTGTATAACTACTTATAACATAGAAACAAGGATTTTCTAACTTTTTGAGTGGTTTTGAAATTTCAAGTAAAGATGCTTGGTAAAGAGGTCCCATGTCGAGAAAAGTTGACCATTGTAGTTCCACAAATATCTCATTTTTTTTCTTTATTTTTCTTTTTTTTTTTTTTTTTTGAGAGGGAGGAAGAGCATGAATGAGGAAGAGAGGCAGAAGGGGAGGGAGGGAGAGACAGACAGACAGACAGACAGACAGAGAGATAGAGAACCCCAACCCCAAGCAGGTTCCCCACTCAGCGCAGAGTCTGGCTTGGGGCTGGATTCTACAACCCTGGGCCACCCAGGTTCCCTGTATCAGTTTTATTTTAAAAGTTATTCTATTTTCAACTCCCATTTATTTTCCTCACATGGATAATTATTATAATGTGTTAATATGGATACTTTTGTTAATAAGTGTTCTAAAATGCATTAAGAATTTTATTTAAATTTTTGTGTGTTTAGGTTTGTATTTTTGTGTTTGTATGTGTGTCCTGTATGCTACTGCTAACCAATCCACAGTACTACATGATGGATATCTGTATTTGCACTTCCCACTGAAGGTTACCCCGTTTGTTGGTATCATATTTAGCTTGGGTTTAACAGATACTTTTGTGTGGATCATAGTTATTTCCAGAGTCATATGTGGGAGTTGTTACATGTGGAGGTCCTAGTTATTTCTAAGTATCATTCAGTTATTGCTGGTCATCCTGTTGTAGAAATCTCTTCCCACAGTGCAGTCTCATCTGGCATCAAGATATAAATGAGTGGGATGTACTGAGATGACTGTGACCTATGTCACTCAGCCCTGCATGATCTGAGATGTACAGAGCTGGAAAATCTACACAGATTTATGTTTTTCTCCTGAGAAGCGTAGACGGTTTTCACTGAACCCTATTCAAAATGGAAGTTACCTTTGTCAGAAATGTATTTGGTAATGCAGTGCGTATGATACAAATAAACCAATTTGTTTTTGTAATAGGAATTAGGGGAAGTAGAATGTATTTTTATTTGGAGAGGACAGGGAATATATACAGTGTGTCTGTATGTGGAACCTTATGATTAGGAATATCAGTGTATCAGATACAATTTACCCTAACTGACACACTTATTCTAAGTCATCAACTCAACATGAAGTGCCAGTGTGAGGTTGCTGTTGATACAAAAGGCTGCCTGAAGATAAAAGTGTTCAGTAATAAAATGCGAACAGATACTTATTAATAAGTAAATGCATGCTATAAAAGAGTAATTTGATTATACAAATATGTGGAAAATAGGCAGATGTAATATAGGGAAATTTAAACACATTTGATATGTATACTTAGAATTTCTGTGAATTTTTAAATAAATTATTGGTGTCATGCTAAAATGCAAACATGATGGAAAATATCTTAGTGGAAGTCAACAGTGTAACCTGAAACAGTGTGTACTTTTCATTTTCTTTCAAATTTATGATTATTTTGATTTCTGTTCTCATTTAAACTCCTTTCTTTTCTCATATGTATTCACTTATTTTTCTTCTTAAAAGGACATGTAAAGGTTGCAGATGTCTCAGGCCTCATAAAACCTGGATCTCCACCTGAAAATACATTTCTTTAAAATTGTGCAGTTGAATTACTTTAGTGTATAATTTCGATATTGGTCGCCTGAACTTATATAGTAAATAGGCAACTATAACTAATAAGTTATATTTTTGATTTGTGATAGTTATATGTAGTTGAGTAAACTGAGGTTAATCCAGCTTTTAAAAGTGAAATGCCACTTGTTTTGTTATGTATATTCAGGAAAAACATATAAATGGTAGAAATAATATGTTGTTCAAGAGTTTGATGTGATTTCCTGCTTAAACTATTTGAGTTGTCAACTTAAAAAAAGATGTAAACAGAGGCAAACTCGGATTACCAGAGATCGAGTTAATTTGGGAATAGCAGAGGGATTGCCAGTTAGGAAAATGCATGCCATAACTAGCTACAGGTGTGTCTGTTGAGGGTTGAAGGCAGGTTGTATTCATGTGCGAGGAGCGCAAACGAGATGTCCAGCCAGAGTCCAAGCAGCAAATACATTTGCCTGAGGATGGGGAGAGATTCTTGGCGGATGCTCACTGGTCAAGAGATAAATCTTGGTCTTCTATAAATCAGGCATGAGAAATCAGTCTCTTGGTTCTTAAGTGCTGGTCCTCGGAAGGCATAAGGTGAAATTCCCTATTTCACAACCTCATGTTTCATTTTAAATTGAAATTCTTTCCCAGAAGTTATTATTACTAAAAAGCAATGTACTACCAATTCATTTTTATAGTTAATTGCAATTTATTTTTGCACTGATTTTGCATGTTTCTAGGAACATGGCCATTTTATCTAGTATTTTCAAAACTATTAGAGAAAGTAGTTCAAAACATATTACCGTATGTATTATTTATCATCTTATCTTTTATTTCTGTTCTTTTAAATAGATAAATATATAAAAACCTTAACGTGGTAATACCATTAGTGTTTTCAGAGCACTATCTTGTTTATTTTTAAGTATCTCCCTTGCTATCTCTAAATTTATTTTTATTGTTCTCAAGTTTATTATTTTTTGTCCTTTATATTTAATGTGAATTTTGTCCTCTTTTCTGTAGGTTACTCTATTGCTTTATTTGTTTTTTGGGGGGGGGTTAAATTCTGAATGTTTCTTGTTTTTAGCTTTTTTTCTTAATAAATAAATATAAAGTTAATTCATATTTTGCCTTAGGTTACACAAATTTTGCTCTTCAGGCTGTTATTAATCAACTCTAAGCTTTTCTTAATTTCCTTTTTAACTTTACCATCCCTTCTTCTTAGCTCAAATATCACAATTTACTATATAATTTAGTATTCACAGGTATAGGACATTTTCTTGTTATTCTTGTTATTAATCTATCATTACAGTTCATTATTCTGATGTAATATAATCTAGGTAAGAGGTTTTATTTGAAGTTTTTGTGCTACTTTCATACTTTCACATACTTTCAGGATATATAATGCGTGTTTCTATTTTCCTTTAAAATTATTATAACCTCTTTTCTTTTCCTTTTTTTGTTTTTTCCTTTTTTTTTTTTTTCCTTTTTTTTTTTTTTTTTTTTTTTGGTGTGGTGTGGTGTGTGTGTGTTTAGTAAAGATCTTGGAGAAAGGCAGAAAGGCAGCTCCTAGTCTGATTCACTTCAAGTGAGTTTCATGTGAGTGAAGGCATGAATTAGTTCCTGGGCAGAGATCCCAGGTACGACAGAATCTTGTTTACTGCTTCATCAGAGCTGACTATTTAAACTCACAATTTAACTTTCATTTCTTTAAGGGAGGCTATCTTTGAAAACAACATTGCTTTTAGTAGTCATCAAACTGTCCTGGATGTTTTAGAAACTAATATCAAAGAGTGAAATATAAAGATAAACTCATTGGCTGGCACATTTTTTCGCTGGTTCTCAAAACTAGCCAAAACTTCTGTGACCCTAGTATCACCTGTGAAGCCTGGATGTCGTGTGCCAACATGTGATAGAGAGTCAAGGAAAAAGATAAAAAGTTTTCTAGCAAAAATGTTGTATCCTGTCCCTTGGAACTTAAGCTCTGTTGATCTAGAGGTCTTAGCTTCAAAGAGAAAGACATCACTACCAGAAAATACAGTGATGCATTGAATTGAATTAGGACTGCTATCCATCTACTCTTAGACCATCTGAATTTACAGGCAAACAAAGGAGTTACTGTACTGGCTGGGATGAATGATCTTGATTATCAAAGGGAAATGGAGCTGCCACTACACAGTAGATGTCAGGATGTTATGATTGGAATATAAAAGACACCCTAAGGTGACTAGAGTCAGTGGAAAGCTACAATCCAATTTAGGAAGGGCAGAACAACTAATGAAGATGAAGGTTGGGGCGACTCCACAGGTAGACAATCAAAAGATCTGAGACTTGCTGGGGATGATGGGATAGAGAGTGAGTAGAGAAGGAAGGTTACTATAAACACTAATTACAACCATGTTGCCAGTTGCACACATGAAAACTTTAATTATTAGAAGTATTTTCCTCTTTTTAAATGAATGTGTTGGCATGTTTATATGTATATGAGTATATGCATACATTAAGCAAATATCCTTGTTTTCTTCTCTCTCTTGTTCCCTTGTCTAACATGGGGTTCATTAATCAGACTTAATAATATTTTTTATTTGTTATTTTTATTTTTATATTTTTAATGTTTATTTACTTTTGAGAGAAGGAGTGAGACAGAGAGAGAGAGAGAGAGAGAGGGAGAGAGAGAGAATGAGCAAGGGAAGGGCAGAGAAAGGGAGAGGAAGACAGAATCTAAAGTAGGTTCCAGGCTCTGAGCTGCACGAGCCCGCTGTAGGGCTGAAACTCAGTGAGATCATGACCTGAGCAGAAGTTGAACACCCAACCAACTGAGCCACCCAGGTGTCCCAATCAGAGTTAACTTTAAAGCATTATGTCATCACAGGGTATCTAGAAGAAAAGTAAATAGTATTCAAGGATTCTACCTCATTTACTAGGTAAAGGATTAGCATGTTCTTAGTTGTACAGAGGATTGTTGTAGGCAGAAGTATGACTGTCAGTTTTTATTTGGAGATTAAGTGGGGTTTAAACAAATGTGTATGAGTGCCAAGTTGACAAAGCAAGCATAATCTGTGATGATTAGCTTCACTTGTTAAGGCGACTAAACTACAGTTCCCAGTAATTCAGTAAAATACTAAATATTGCTGTTAGAATGTCTGTTGTTAATACAGTTATTATCTACAATCAACTGACTTTAAACAGAGAAGATTATCTTTGATAATTTGGGTGGTCCTCAAATCCAGTTGGGGAAAGGCCTTAGGAAGAAAACTGAGGAAATATCTCTTCCTCTCTCCTCCCCTACTTCTTGTCTCTGTCTTTATGTTTCTGTCTCTCCCTCTGTCTTTCAGTCACTCCCTTACTGGTTCTGTTTTGGTTACAGAACCCTGACTGATACAGAAATTATAGGAAACAGAGCAATAAATTAAAGAAAAATAATGAGGAATCAGTCAAAATTCAGGGTTTAAAATATTTTGCAAAGTAAATTATCTAACTTTTCTAAAATATTGTTTTTTATTTTCATAATTTGTTTTTTCAATCTCACTAATTTCTGCTTTTAAAAAACACAGATATTTCTTTCCTTCTAGAGTCCTTGGTCTCATTCAAATTTTAGTTTTAGCCTTGTGATTTTAGTGTAGGGCACATTAAATCTCTTTTCTTTTAATACATGTACCAAAGGATATACACTTTTCTCTAAGAATCCCACAAGTTTTTGGTTTTATATGGTGTCCTCATTTTTCTTCTATTTGAATATTAAATACCTTTTAATATTAGTTAACTTATGTTATTTTTTGTTGTTAGATATTGTCTAAATATATGTGTGTGTGTTTTTGGTTGGTTTGTTTTTCTTTTGCTTCTGGCTGTGGATTTTTATAATTGTTTTCAAATATACTTCATTTTCATCAGAGAAAATAACTTTCTGCTTGGATGTTTATTCAAGTTTTTCTTCATAGATTTGATCTGATTATTTTTTTAAAATGATTTTTTTGAAAATTATGTTGGAGTTATGAAATAGCTTTTACACTTTTACTTTAGTTGTTCAAAAGAGGTGACTTTATTTTAGTAAGTAAAAGTAGTGGCTTTAGAGTTCGACTAGTATAGATACTATGTTTGCTAGCTGTTTTATTTTAGACATATTACTGAATATCTCTGTTCAATACTTATGTCATCTTTAAAATGAGTATAAAAATATTTCTTTATCCAAAGAGAACTCACTTACATAAGGAACATAAAGGAATATTGTAGTCATTACATAGTAAGAACTCAAAATATGTTAGCTGTCATTATTATTAATTCTTATTCAGTTTATTAAAGAGTTTGATAAATATTTTCAAACATGTTGTGGAATTGTTACTCTAATTAAAATAAATTTTGTTGGCTGTATAATGTTTTATGATTTTTATATATTTGTGAGAATATTCCCTAAAATTTTTATTGTTCAACATAATTGCTCTGTCAACTTTTGTTTTTGTGGTTTTCTTTTTCAGTTAAGCCTTTTTTTTCCTATTCCTTGATTTTCAAACTCTATTATCATCATATTTCAGGGATATATTTTAAAAGATGCATAAAATTAAGCTTTTTCTACCCATATGTGAGATTCAATCTACTTTTTTGTTTTGGATAAATTTACTGAATATTTACATATGTTACTTCTACCTTAATATATTATTTATAGAATGCATTTCAAATAATCCAATGTATTTCTCCTCTGCTTTGTCTTTTCTTCACTCTTTTTATTTTCCTACTAATTTGGCAATTAATCATAATGTCTTAATATTCCTAGAGTGCTTCTATTGCTTACGATACATATTTCACATGTTATCAGATCTAAGTTTATTTGTTACCTTCTGAATTTAACTACAAATTTAGAATATTTTAACTTTAATTTAGACCTTCTTCTCTTTTGTTCACATACTGAGATCTAGACTTTTAGTTAAATTTTATTTTCCACCAACTCAATTTTTTATGTTAATCCAATTTTATTTGTCTACATAAATTTGCCAATTATTGTGCTCATTCTTGCATCTTTCATTTATCCTATTCCTTCTTTATGAGTTTAATTTTTCCTTCCTGAACACCCAATTATTGTAGTTCATCAAAAGCATCTTCAATAAAATCAGCTGGGTAAAATACTCTAGATTGACCAGTATTTCTTCGTATGCTTTGATACTGTTAGCTATTGTACTAACTGGATATTTCGTATCAGTCTATTTCCTATTATACCATGGAAAAAATCTGCTTTTAAGCTTTTCTATGGATAAATATAATTTTATTTTTAGTTCCTAATATTCAGCATTTTAACGATCCCTTCTGGGTCTTGTTTACAATTATTTATCATCTTTTTTTTTTAATGTTTTATTTATATCTGAGAGAGAGAGAGACAGTGTGAGCAGGGGAGGGTCAGAGAGAGAGGGAAACAGAGAATCCGAAACAAGTTCCAGGATCTTAGCTAGCTGTCAGCACAGAGCCTGACATGGGGCTCGAAGCCACAAATTGTGAGATCATGACCTGAAGTCGGATGCTTAACTGAATGAGCCACCCAGGTGCCCCTGTGATTACTTATCAGTATGAATGTCCTTTCAATTCTAGATTTCTCCATCATTATCTTTTAAAATACTAAATCCCTCATATTTCTCATTTCTTTCCTTCACAGGCCTCCAGGTGACTTAATTAATGTTTCTATTTCCTATTTCTATATCTAACTGATAGTTTTCTTCTAAAATTATTCACCTTGATTACTGGTTTATGCCTGTTTCTTCAAGAGCATGTTGCCTTTGCCATTGGTAATTTTTGAGTTTATAAGTCCCAGAATAGCTGCCTTTGCTAGCTAATGAGTGCATTTTTTTGTCCTTCTCTCATTGATGAGAAAACATTAATGAGGCAATAGGGACCTGCTAACATAATAGCTGTTTCAACTTTAATTTTCTTTTGCAATTCAGTTCCTAGGGGATATATGTTTCTTTCTTTTAGTTTTGAATATGGAATTGGATATGGAAATATATTCATATATATGTTTTCCTTGTTCATTGATGAATTTATACTGCTGCATTTTTGAAGGAGCTATATGTGTATATCTAAGTTACAATATATATTTAAAATTTCTGTATTTTTGTAAACTAAATATCAGTATTTCAGGTCAAAATAAGTATTCTATTAATTGTTTTAATATGATTCTTGAGCAAATTTTGGAGACTAAAATTAAGATATATATAACTTATAAACTACAGGGAAAGTTCCTAATCATAAAATCTGGTTACTGGTGTATGGAAAAAGTGCTGAAAATTCAAATATATGTGTTTTTATATTAAATCTAAGTTGGGATATGATAGAGTCTTACATCAAGATTTTAGATTAGAATTTCCTTTCAATGACAGAAATCTCCAATGTCGTATTCTCCTAATCAACAAGTACTTGATTTATTTAATAACTCAGAAACATAAAGCTTAATGAAGTGATTTGAGTATAGCTGGAATGAATCATTAATGTATGATAAAAATAAATATCTATAGGAATATTTGTACACAACTACTCGTGATCCTTCCATATTCTGTTGTACTAGCTCCCTGAATAATTTTCCATTGAAAAAAAGATTAAAAAAGAAAATAACAACACAGAGTGCTGCCTGGGAAACAGGAGAGAAGTGAGAGGAGTGAGGTTAAAGAAACTGAAGAAACTCTTTGATCTATTACCCAAATTTTAGAGTTGACAAGGAAATTTAAGAGATTTTACTAATTGAACTGGTTTCTATTTCTCAATTCCTTTTAGAGGATCCAGAATGTAACTTTTTAAATGTCTGACTGCAGTTATGGACACATCATGTAGGCAATAAAGGAAACTTTTTTCTAGTAATCACAGCTGCTACAGGGAAAGGTGGCAAGCAGACGCAGCAGGGTAGGCAGCAGGACAGCCATCTGCTTCACAGACAGCAATATGTAATTCTTTGGGATTGTTGATTAAACAAGTAGATTTAACTTATTTTTTCTTTGAGAAAGATCTTTGGAGATCATAAATTCAGCAAATAGGTCATTCATTATCCAGAAAAATATCCTTTCATTTTAATTTTACTTTACCTTCTGTGTTAAATTACTATCTGCCTATCATACTCTCCAACATTATTAGATTTATAGACTGTGCTGTCTTATTTTCCTGTGAGCTCGGTAATCAATTATAGACAGTCCATGTCATAGTTTCACTCATCTCACAGAGAAAATGATGAGTTAGGTAATATTGGTCAGATGTTATTAGAATATGTGAATGATCATTACCTGGAGTTAGTTACCAATAATATGCATTACTTATATTGCTTTCTTTTCTGATTACATCAGATTTTCATCAGGAATATTAGTAGAAGAATAGTTTAATTCACATTAGTCAGCTTGGGTGGAAAATAGATTAAAGCCCTAACTAAAATCTTTGTGAAGGTTTTCCTGAAAGTCCCTTCCTCATAGCCAATAAAAGACAGAATTTCGCCCCTTAGCATCCATCCTAAAAAAATGATTTAAACTTGATCATTTATAAAAATGCAGTAAAGAATGGCATGAGTAATTGAAACATAATTTCAAAACTGAATCTAGCCAAAGGATTCATTTTCCTCTCCCAAATATATTTTACAAGAGCAACAAGCAAGTAACTTGACTGGAATTTGATTAATTTTTCCACTCATTTTACTTCTCTATTTTGCCCAAAGCAGAGGTAATTAATTAAGATAAAATAATATGAGATCAGAAGCAATTAAATTGGTATAAATTTTCCTTAATTAAGTCTCTCAAGTTGGCAGTTTATCACTTTGGCACTTTTTTTTTCCAGATATGGCTGAACAAATTGTCAGATATCTTAAGTAATAGGGTATATCTAATATTTTTGTTTATATACTGTAACATTATACCTCTTGTTAGTACAGGAAACTTCATTTCTTGTTAAAATTGTTAGTAAGTTAACTAATTATAAAAGAAAACAAGAAAAAAACTGAAACTTGTATTTCAAAAAGAAAACGAATGTGAATTCAATTTCGCCCGGAGTGTTGAAGCCCCCAATGTTTGTGATTATTTGCATCCTCATCCAAACAGATGGCATGCTCAAATTCTCCAAGCGCTATCACCTCTTTGCCTTTCCCAGTTTTTTGTCAAAGCAAACAGTAACTCCTGATAGGAAAAAAAAAAAAAGCATAATGAATAGTACAAAGTAAATTGTAAACTTAACTTCTCATATTTGTGTCAAAAACACTCATTGGCTAATTAAACTATTAAAATATTAAGTGAATTATTTGACTAAATTAACAAATTTAACAAATGAAGCTATATAAACTAATGATAATAATAGGATAGCTGAACCCTAAACCCAGCTTTGAAAGTTTTTGTCACTCATCTCATTTTGGAAAATACTGGTTGGAAATACTTTATTATAATAGCAGCTCTTAAACTGAGTTGGGTATTGGATCTCATTGAGAATTGGATCACAACAGGTGCAGATCTACCACAATGTCAACTTATATACACAAGAGTCTCTTGTGCTCTCTTGCTTCCTGCTTCCTTCCCTTGGTCAGTTCTTTCCTTTCTCTCTCTGTCGCTCTGTCTGTCTGTCTGTCTGTCTCTCTCTCTCTCTCTCTCTCACACACACACACACACACACACACACACACAGAGACACACACCTAATTGCTAAAAGTTTTGGGAAATGTTATAGACCACCTAGATTTTATGCCTAAATATTTATTTTAGAATTAGAATGTAGGTTAAAGTTTATTATTTTAAATACTGTTTGTTTTTTTTAAGTCACCCTCTCCTCATCACATTGTATCCTACCCCTGAGTCGGTATCAGCACATGGTTTTGTCTTTTCATCTTTCAAGTTTCAAATGCAACATGATCACCCCAGAGTCCATTTGTCTAAGTGACCTAAGCAGAGTGGACTAGTTCTGTCACCCGATATGCTTTACCCCATTATCCTTTTTACTTGGTTCACGCCAATTTTTGTTATTTGAGACTGTCTCCCTTGCTTATTGGATTGCTTGTTTTCTTTCTACCCTTACCAGATTATAATCATGTAAGAGAATGAACAATGTCTGTTTTGTTAATTGCTACATCAACAACATCGCCAACAATGCCAAACTCAAAGGAATGTTGGATAAATTCTGGCTGGAAAAAAATGAAAAAGTGGACGAATGCTATTTCTCTAAAAACGTCGATGAAAATCATTCGTCATGTAGATTAAATCATTTCTTCATGATTTTTTTAAATAAGGTTTCTTTTATAAATTAATACACCCTCTCAATCTTATTCATATGCATATATGAGCATAGCTTTCTCTCCAATCTAGGAGTCAGGTGAATTTTTTAAATCAACATTAACAGTATAATTTCAGTATTTCGAATGACCGTGGTTACTGTAATGGAATGCTGGACACTTTAAAAATCATTGTAGAGGCTCCTGGCGACTCAGCTGGTTAAGCATCAGATTCCTGGTTTCGACTCAGGTCATGATTTCACGGTTTTGTGATTCTGAGCCCCATGTCGCGCTCCATGCTGACAGTAAATAAGTAAATAAACTTAAACATTTTTAAGTAATAAAAATTATTGTCCTTTGATGGACAAGAAACAAGTAGTGCAATGAAACTGAAATATTTGAATGTTATAAATGAAAAATTAAATTAAATATATAACCTCTATATCTGAATCAGGAATTGCTTTGTGCTCTTTTGCAACTTTGTAACTTCTTTCATTAATTATAGGAAACTATAATAATCTTTTTACTTGCTTTAATATGATTAGGACAAATATATCTTTGCCTTCCAATTTTCTTGCTAATACAAGTGTGGGAATTACTGATATCTTGAGAAATGTATGTTAGGAAGAATATATCCCTATATATTATTTCTCTGCACTAAATTTTCTTAGGCTCAAAACACAGCAAGCATCAAATAAAGCCTATAAAATAAATTAATGAAGCTGTACATGAGTATCCACAAAAATATTTTCCATTTTACAACCATGCATGGGAAATTCATTTTCATTATTTATATCTAAAAACCACAGAAAAGTTATTATTAGTAAACTTTAGTCTTAGGAGTATTTTCTCATATGATATTTATAAGTGGCAAATAACTTGGTTGTTTAATATGCACATATCATACATTTTTGTAATAGATTTCAATATACAATAAATTATTCAAGAAGTATTATTGTATAACTTCTAGGGTTTAAATGATTTAATCTTTTGAAAAAAATCACAAAACTATTTCTGTGTGACACATATTTTTCCCCTCAATAGTCAGCATCTTGAATGTTAAGTCGAGTTTTTAAATGAAGTTTTAAATGCATTGTTTTTTTAATCAAAAAGAAATATACAGCAAAATCAACTTGAATTAAAAATAAGATATTTGATTTTGCCTGACTGAGTTTATTTAAAATACTCAGATTTATCATAGTCCTTAAACTTACAGTCTGGCACAGTTTTGATCTGGAGATCAAAAATTAAAACTGCTTACCAGATGCCATTAATGCAAGTATGACATGTTACCATCTACTATCTGCTTTTTTGAACTAACAAATAGGAATCAGTTCACTAAAATCTATTTTCATAAATGTTAAGACTATTTTTGCTTAGAATTTTAAAAACCATTTGGGCATCTGATTCTAAGTGAAATGTGAATTATGCAATTTATCTAGGAAGCAGATTTTTGAGATACCCATATGAAATGGCAAAAAATGAAAAAGAAACAAAACCACAATCATTATTCTTACTCTACTACCACCACTACTGTTATTAACAATCACAATGTCAGTAACAAATCACACTTATTGAACCTCTAGAAATTGTTCTACCTCTTTTAACCCTTACTTAAAACCTAAAAGCTAACTTTCATTTCTTTTTTTATGATGAGGAAACTTGGTTTAGAGAAATGAAGTTCCAAGTCAAAGTCATAAATTAGAAAGCTGGAAATTCAGAGGAATTTTGGTATAGCAAAATCAGTTCAGCCTCCAAAAATAAACGTTTTTATTAACATGAGTATATTGACACATTTTTCAGAATATATTTATTTTATTACATTTTTGCTTTTATCTACATATTTTTGTTTGAAAGTTTTGGGGGCTATTAGGTTCAAACTCTTAGGATAGAAGACTTCCAGAATCCCTTCACACCTAAGCAAAAGGAGTTTACAGACCCAGCTGCTTTGGAATTAAGCAAATGTTTGCCTGTGCAGACTGCATATTGATTAAAAGACACCACACTGCATTAAGCTACCCTCTCTTATTTTTTCAGAATATGTTTGGGTCCCTTACTTTATATGTCAGTACTTTGGTATTTTTCTGGATGAGAGAAAGGGATCTAAACTTAAAGTGGTGGCAAATACACCTTTCTGAACTTATTAGTTACATGGTCATAAATCACCAGAAGAAGGTACCACCATGTCTGTTAAAAATTGGTTACAAATTTGTACTGACAAGCTTATTTATTCTGCTTCTCTTCATTATGTTTCTTCTATTCTTCTAGTCTTCCCCATCATTTATTGCAGTTGATTACTTTATGCTGAAAAGGGAGAATTGGGAAAATATAAAATATTATTTTGGAGGAAGGTTTTTTTTTATTAATGACAAGCTATGAAGATAAAGAAAACAAAACAAAACAGGCTCTAGTGTTGCCAGTGTTCACAAAGGTTTATTTATTTTATGGGAACAAAGTCTCAGATTGATTATAGTGTTCTTTTTTAAGTTGTGTATCACCAAATTAAAAAGTTAACAAAATATTATCAAATTTTGTAGTGGTATAATTGATTACCTTAATGTGTAAGTTTTATCTAGGTGAATTCGTAAGAAAGAGATACATGAAATTCTATTTTTCAGTTCTTTATTACCTAACAAAACATAGATACGATGTGTTAATTAAGATTGTAGTATCTGCTATAATAATAGCATATTTTTGGTGGCTTAATACAAATAGAAGTTTATTTCTGGGGTGCCTGGGTGGCTCAGTCGGTTAAGCGTCTGACTTCGGCTCAGGTCATCATCTCACTGTTCGTGAGTTCGAGCCCCACATCGGGCTCTGTACTGACAGCTAGCTCAGAGCCTGGAGCCTGTTTCAGATTCTGTACCTCCCTCTCTCTCTGAACCTCCCCTGTTCACGCTGTCTCTCTCTCTCTCTCTCAGAAATAAATAAGACATTAAAAAATTTTTAAAAAATACAAATAGAAGTTTATTTCTAAATGTGGTAATCATCCAGTGTTAGTTTTCCTACTCAAGGTTTGAGAGAGTTTGGTCTAGGAATTCATTAATGCACCATAGTTGCCCTGGAAAGAGTTCATGTAGCCATCAGAAGGTAAAAGAACATGTAAGAAAGATTGTGAGTGGTATCCATGATGCAATATGGAAGTGATACACTGCATTTCTTTTATGCCATGAGCTGGAATGCAGCCCCAGGGCCAGAACTAAACACAAGCTTGAATAAAGACAAGTTTTCAGTCTAAGTAGAGGAAAACCATACGTTCTGTTAAGCAGCAAGATTCTCTTCCTAAATCTCCAATTATGTATATTTTATTTGTTTTTGTTTGTATATAGTGAATTGGATAGAAGACTGTATGTCTCAACCTCTTTTTGTTCTGTTGAAAATGAGATTAATCAACATAATAATGCTTTCTTTGGAGCTTAGAGTACTAGAAAATATGCATTTAATCTATTGCCAGTATATTAGCACAAAATTATATTATTTCAGAAATTAATTGTTATTTCTCACTGATTGTTAGATTTACTTATATTGACTTTTTTCTCTTGTTTTCATTTATTTTCTGAGATGTTTGAAAATTGCTTCTGAATCAGTAATTTAAATTATATAGCTTTTAATTAAATTTGGATATTATTTGGAATGCAATTATTCCTAAAATCCTACTTTAAATGTTACAGGTAATAAAAAGAAAAATAGAACCAAGAGCATTTTGAATAAAAGGTGACAAAGTCTAAAATGAATAAAAGATAAAGAGAGATTTGATATTCAAGATTCCCAGAGAAGAAATTGGTTAACAGGATAATGAGTAACGAAGCTTCCCGTCACTCTATTAAACAGGTGAACTCTTTCTTGAAGCTGTCGCAGAAATAAGGGTTTGAATAATCCTCATGCATGAGCCAGAGCAGGAAAATAAAGAATCAAAGAGAGAAAAAAGAATACTTTCTCTAAGCCCCTAAATGAATTTCCCAAGAGATTTCAACTTTTCTTAGGAGTAGAATTAGAATAGAAAATAAAAGATTTTGCAAATTATTGTCTAGAAGGTGGACCACGTTAAAATTTTATAAAACCAAGAAAAATTCTTCCCCCAAGGAGGATATAAATGAGCTGGTTATCAGAACAGTGCCATTACCCACTTTTAAAAAGGTATTATTAACTGTGTCAAGCTTCTATATATCTAATTTTACTCCTGGGAAGTATCCATTTCTTAAGCTATTTGCATTAATGTCCTACTTAATTGGTTTTAGCATATGTGTGAGCCATCAATTTTAAGTATAACAAGTTAAACAAAAGACAAATTAATTCTCATGTTTAATAATAAAATATATGTTATAATTTAAAATTAGTAATAATAGTTGATGAGCAAGTGACACCCACTCCTAGTTCCGAGGGAAGAATCCCCTCGTGTACGTGGTACCGAAGAGCATAACGGTGCTGGCCACGGGGGACACCAGTCCCGGAATGTCAACCCACTGCATGGTTTGCAGGCATTGGAGTGGCCAAGAAAGACACAGCTTACACAGACACCAGAGGGCACGTGGCTTTACTCACCGCGACAGAAGACAAGACTCAGATCAGCTTCAGTAGTGAAGATGGGAGCCCCGTGCCAGGAGTCGGCCTCAAAGCTGCTGCGGGGAGAAAGGTCTGAGCGCTAACCCTGTGCTGGGGGCGAAGGACCCTATTCCTTCCCCGCTGGGAAGAGATACAGCAGCTGGGCTGGCCAGGGGCTGGACGAGGCACACACTTAAGCAAACAGAGAAGTGCACATCAAATATAGAACAGGGGGAAATCTTTCCAAATAAGGTCGTATGCTGCGCACAGGCTCTGCCAGCTCCATCTCTCCAAGGAAGAAAATGGCCCAGGCCCCAAACATTCTTATGCCACCGACATACTTTCTTGTAAGCGTTGACAGGTTGCTCATGATTGCATTTCCCAACAATCCACTCCTCTCCCCTTGCTGCACCATTGCAAACAGCAGACAAAACATCTCAACCCCGGCAAGAATAATACTGTTTGCAATAGCATTGATTCGTGTGACGGGTAGTTTAAAGTCTTCGTTTACATTCATCCAGTTGATTAATTTTTTTTGCACTTTATTTTTCCTCAATTAGGAATATTAACTTAGGTTGGGAAGTCTGGCAAATAATGCTTGCTCAAATAATGCTCTGTATTATTGCATCTCTAGCACCCCTCTAAAGGTTTGCAGCCTACTTTTCCTCACATCTGGAGATGACCCTTCTAGTCAAGTTCAAGACAGGGTTGGCTATGAGTGGAGATGCTCCACGTGGCAAATTGGCTTTCAATTTACCATCATAATCGATGCTCAGGAATGTATGCTTTTTTGGGTTACTTGCAACACGTTACTCAAGCAGACAAGTAAGCTGACTTCCTTCCCCCCAAAGATAAGAAGGTCCAGGGAAGTATATAGAAACACCTTGAAAATGCAAAACGAAGCTTCTTGAAGGACTCAACAGGTTTATCACCACTATCAAGAGGTAGTGGGTCTCTGTGTTGGGGATTTGTATGCCAGGGAACCTTGGTTCTCTACCCGGAAGAATTCTATTATATCTCATGTTATGAATGGCCTTTTCTACAATTAATTTCTTGCATCATTTACTTAAATTAAGTAAATATGTACCTTTTGCATGTGTCAGATTCAGTTTTTGAAAGTGAAGTCAGTGAAAAGAAGGTGGGAATGGCTCGGTTACTTGCAGGTGATCTGAGGAAGCAGAAGGAATGGGAATAAAAATAGGAAACAGTGAATACGTAACAGCCACGGAAAGATTTTTGGCTTCTCAAGTAACTGCTGTAGGGGCTGGGACGCCACTCAACTGAGCCCTCTGAGCCTAGAGAAGATCGAAGGACAAGAGGCTCTGTCCCTTTTCTTCACAGCACTTTTGCCTCACCTCCCATTCCCCACTGCTTGAAGGCTGTTGCTGGAGCCCCACTCATCATTTATTGCCCCACATCATTTATTGCCCCACTCATCAGAGAAAAGCCCTAAGGAAGAAAAGCAGAGAGATTAGAGTCATGAAGGATATCTAGATGAGATTCTGTACACAAAATAGTCCATCACAGTTATTGTTGATGCCAGAAATGAGCTGATGGCATGGGGTGGGGGGGGGAAATGACTGCTCCTTTCAATTCCTTTCCATTAATTGCTATCATCCTTTGTAACTGTGCACAGACCATGCGTGCTGAAAAGTATGGAGATGTGTTTTTAGTCATTTACACAGCTTTTACTTTTAAACCAGTTATGTTTTAGCGCTTGCCAATAACTTACACAACAAACTCTCCCACATCATATCTAATGTCGACCCAAGTCCAGAATACTATTTCCCATTCATGGATGAATTTGGCATCTACTTCATTGTCTTCGTATTTATTTCTATTTCCATCAATATTATTGCTCTTGTAATAGTTTTAACTCTTCCCACAGATATCATTTTCCATGGTATACACTTTGCTTCTCATTTAAAACACACACGCGCACGCGCACACACACGCGCGCGCACACACACACACACACACACACACACACACTACCGATTCCAATATATCAGTTTCAGAAATCCCTTGCCCTGGTGGTACCATGTACATAACCATTTCCATCATCCTAATTCTATCCATTTCTGTAATTCTTTGAAATATTGATTCATTCAGGTCATTAACTGCATTATCATTCCTTGGCCCATCATTCCCTTCAAATACTCATTTTAAAATTTATGTTATACTTTTACATTAAAAAATGTTTAATGTTTATTTTTTGAGAGAAAGAGACAGAGAGCAAGCAAGGTAAAGGGAGAGAGAGAGGGAGACACAGAATCTAAAGCAGGCTTCCGGCTCTGAACTGTCAACAAAGAGCCCAACATGGGGCTTGAACTCCTGAACCAAGAGACCATGACCTGAGCTAAAGTCAGATTGTTAACCAACAGAGCTACCCAGGTGCCTCAGTATTTTTTATTACCTTTTGACATCCTTAACCCTCAATGTAATTTTTTTATGGTCTGTTCTTACAACAGCTCATGTGTTCTGACTTTTAAATATTCCTATATGCTGTATCCACTTCTTTTCTTATTAAACTCACCTAGTGAGTGTTGGATTAACAAATCCAAGTTAAGCCCCAAATAGCCTCAGCGTGTCTGCCTGAACTGAAAGAATTAAATGTTGAAGCAGTAAATAACACAGTAACCCTGATATTTCTCATTTTATAATCAGAATGCTGAAACTTAACATATATATATAATGTTCCTTTTTGACTAGTTTATCTTTATCTTTCTCTTTTTTTTCTGAAAATTTCTAATAGACTCTCCTTCTCCCATAATGTCAAGTGATGTCCTTCCCTTTTAGAGAAAATGTAGAATAAATTAAATAGATACTCAGTTTCTGAGGAGCAAGGTTTAAAATGCCCTGTCTATATTCCTATTTTCTAATTTCTTTCATACTAATGGGTTTTATATTCCTGCCCCTTTTAAATGAAATCAATTGAGTAGTGCCTGGATTCCAACTGTTCTTGCTTTATTTTTCTTGAATTATTTATTCCTCTCTCCCACATGGATGTTGTCAACATTCAACATGCTCTAGTATGTCTTATCTTGAAGGAAATAAAAAGAATTAAATCCAATGGTTATCCCTGATCCTATGCCCACTTCTAGCCATTTTTCTTTCCCTGCCATTGTTGATAGAAATATCAGTTGGAAAATGTCTTTTTAATTATTGACTCCTGTACTTAACTTTCACTGATTTTAGCATTAGATAAATAGGCTTTTCTCCTCCAAAGCAGCAGCTTATTTCAAAGTCATCAAAAACTAAAACACTGTAGGCCTATTGGCTGAAAAATATAATATTAATTATAGTCAAGTAGGGGTGCATCAAGTGGCTCAGTTGGTTTGGCACCTGACTTTTGATTTAGGCTCAGGTCATGATCTCATGGTTTATGGGTTCAAGCCTCGCATCAGGCTCTGTGCTGACAGCACAAAGCCTGCTTGGAATTCTCTCCCTCCCTTTCTCTCTCTCTCTCTGCCCTCCCCTGCTTATGTGCATGTGTACTCTCCCTCTCTCTCTCAAAATAAATAAACATTTAAAAATAGTTGTTCAGTAACTATGAAACAGATTTTAAAGATAAATATGCATTTTTGATTCTTATTAGCAATACTCCTAAAATTGATGGTTACTTTAAGGAACAAAATTATATAAAAATTAAAATTCAAATGTACATAAATGTGTATTCATAAAATATGAAGTCAAAGTATGTTTGAGTAAAAACAATATTGCATTACTACACTGACTCATCATGTAGTCATGGGAAATTCATATTATTAAAAATTTTGATTTATTAGTAGGATCCTACACCAGAATGTAATTGATCAAAAATACAATTTTAACTATTATCTTAATAATATCTTAATATTATTATCTTAATAACAGTTAAGATATAAGATGAAATGATAGACATTTTCTTGTTGTTTGTTTGTTTCATTTAGTTTTTTATTAGCCATACAGTCCTCAAATACTAAATGTACTCATTGGTTATTTTGGAAATCTATCATAAATTTATCAAAAAGGAACATATATCCTTCTATATCCTCTAAAATGAGATATTAATACTATATTTATATTATATAAGACTTTAATTTGAATTCTTTTAATACTTGGAAGAGCATTCAAGATTTTCTTGTCCAGATACATTTATGTAAGATTAACTATTGCAAAGTGACTTTTTACAAAATTGGCTGTGCTGTATGCACATATAGTGAAATTTCTTAAAATAAGATAGTGTACATTTTTCAAAAGGTGTTTTGCAGGAAACTTAGAAACATGTTATTAACACTTTCATGCCATATATAATAAATTATCTTTAATAAGAGATTTAAATGTTAACCTTTTAAAAAGATATATGTTAAAGGACTACACAGAGATAAAGTATTACTGCGTAGAATTTCTTCATGTTCTTAAAAGTTTTTTTAAACATGCACAATATACTAAGTTGACTAATGTGAACCTATCTTTGGAACATCAAATATAAATTTACTTCATTGTTTAAAATATACATCATTACCAAATGGAAAAGACATAAAGACATAAAGAAGGTTATACACCTTTGTAAGCTACACGGAAACTGTTCATTGTATCATCATCAAAAATTGAGTGTGGGATGGTGAAGGCACTTTCTTTGGAGCCATTTGTAAAATCCTATATTTTAAAATTATTTATGCAGAATGGACTGGTATTTTGAATTTCATATATTGATAGTACTGACATATACAACATTTTTATCCCTTTTGGTTTAGAGTGGTAGAATAACATGAATTTCAAATAATCTTTGACATAAGGATACGATGTTAAATGATCTAGCTGCCATCAGAATGAGAAAAGAAGCAAACATGTGAACAAGCTGATAGTGACTTTCCTGCGTCTGATCCTTTATGGATGAGCCAGTTCTTTTCCAGACTGATTACTCTGTCATTCACAGGAGCCTATCTTGTCTGGGGCTGTCATGCTTGGTCTTTGACATTAACAATAAGATTAGGGCCAGCACTGATTGTCACAACAGCAGCCAGAGCCTGGAAAGATAGTAGGGAGCTTGCTCTGATACAATTACATTTAAAAAGAGACCAGTAAATCCCTACTTCCAATCATTCTCCAGCTATACCCAGGGTAAAAGATTGCTGAATTTTTATACACTTTAACTTCAGAGGGTAAATGACATAAACAATGTAACCTGACAATTATTAGATTATTTATTGATACAGTTCATGCATCTTTGTTCTGGGAGATGAAAATCTCTGTAGAAAAATTTACACTGTCTATAATAAGTAAAGAATAATCTAAATGAGCTTAAATCTTCCCTTTGTACTTGGCAATACATAATTTCTGAGCATGAAAGGGTATAAGTTTTTACTTTTTCGTTCTCATTTTCTTATTCACTTGACTAATTTTTGCAACAGATAAGAAATCATTTTTAGAGGTACCTGGGTGGCTCAGTCAGTTGAGTGTCCGACACTTTGGTTCATCTCAGGTCATGATCTCAGGGTTTGTGGGTTTGAACCCCACATCAGTTTCTGTGCTGATGGTGCAGAGCCCGTTTGCAATTCTGTCTCCCTCATTCTCTGCCCCTCCCCTGCTCACTCTCTCTCTCTCTGTCTCAAAATAAACATTTAAAAAATTTAAATAATAAAAAAATAATTTTTAGAAAATCAAGTATATGAAAGACCTGCTTTTAAGAAAATATATATTTCCTTATATTTTATCTTAAATCTATATATGCATTGGAGCAATTTTATACTTTATATTCATATTCTTGACATTAGTAAACTTTATTATTAACTGGAAAGAATTGCATTACTTAAGGTTGAAATTTTCTGATAAGAGATAATGAATTATAGGAGACATGCCATGAAATTAATGAGAGATGTTTTAAAAAAAAGATGAGATCTGGGGTGCCTGGGTGGCTCAGTCGATTGGGCAGCCGACTTCAGCTCAGGTCATGATCTCACGGTTCGTGGGTTCAAGCCCCGCGTTGGGCTCTGTGCTGACAGCTAGCTCAGAGCCTGGAGACTATTTCAGATTCTGTGTCTCCCTCTCTCTCTGACCCTCCCCTTCTCATGCTGTCTCTCTCTCTCTCAGAAATAAAACATTAAAAATTTTTTTAAAAAGAAAAGAAAAGCTGAGATCTTTCAAGAAACAATATTACAAAAATATTGGTAAAAATATTTAATATAAAAATAATAGTAGCTTCCTGTCCTCTGGCAAATACCACACACTTAATAAGCTTAAACCAGCACATTTATTGTCTCTCAGTATTTATACTTCAGGAGTCCAGGCACAGCTCACCTGGGTCCTCTGCTCAAGGTCTCACAAAACTTCAGTCAGGATTTTGGCTGGGCTGTATTCCTGTCTGGAGGCCGGGCTGGCAAGAATCTGCTTCCAGTATCACTTAAGTAGCTGGGAGAATTTGTCCTCTTGCAGCCATAGGGACATTTTCTAGCCAGAGGCCTGGAGTCACCTCCTAGAAGCCACCCATGGCTCCTTGTCATAGGGTCCTCTCACAGACCCTTTTGCAATATGGCAGCATGCTATTTCCAAGCCAGCAAGGGAGGCTGCCTCACTCCAGCCTCCAAATATTGAGTCTTATGTAATGGAACCTGATCAAGGTAGTAACATCCTATTCTATTCATTAGAAACAGTTCATAGGTTCCACCTTAACTCAGGGGTATGACCCATTGAGAATCACCTTGAGGCATATGCTGGTTTATAATAATTATTTAATATTTATAAATAATGTGATATAATAAAATATTATAATTATAATAATTATTTGTAATAATAATTGTGAAGTTTTGTTTCAATAAAAGTGATTATGATTTAAAATTATAAGAAAGATTAACAGGGGTGCCTGGGTGGCTCAGTCAGTTAAGTGGCCGACTTTGTCTCAGATCATGATCTTGCCAGTTTGTGAGTTCGAGCCCCACATCAGACTCTTTGCTGCCAGCTCAGAGCCTGCTTCAGATTTTTTGTTTCTCTCACTCTACCCTTTCCCCACTCACACTCTGTCTCTCTCAAAAATAAATAAACATTTAAAAATTTAAAAAAAAAGATTAACAGATAGATAAGACAGTCCATTTGTGCTCAGGATATGAATGAGATTTTAGAACAGAAGAATATCTAGTTCAGGGAATTTCAGACAGTGAAGTTTATAGTTGGAAGTTTATGTGTTCAAGAAAAGAGTATTTTAAACATAAAGCATTAAATCTTTAAGGAGAAATTTTGCTTTATTCCATTTGCTCTTTCAGATTGACTCTTTCCTTCTCTACCATATTCTATGCCTGGGAATGCTAAACTTGATTCTGCATCATTGTATGCATTTGCTGTCTGGCTTCCACTTGCATTTCGTCAAAGGACACACATGAAAAAGATCAAAGTGAAGAATGTGAAACAGAAATAATAATTTTTAAAATAATAATTTTAAATCTCCAAACTCCTCTCAGCTGCTACTCTTCCTGTTTCACAATGACTACTCTCTCTGCCTCTACAGGCCAGGAGTTAGTTTCCTGTGGTTGTTATCTGCTCCCTAAGTCCTGATTAATTTCCCACCTCTTTGTAAATGGTTCTGACAGGGGACAGGATGTTTCGATCAGACTGTTTATTACTCACAGAGCATCTTTGATTCAGTTCCTTATTCTTTAGTTTTCCATGGGGTGACATGATAAAAGCCAGACATTTGCCTGTTCATGCAGTGGGATTGCACCACAGGAGAGGAATCCTGAAATTATAAGGTTCAGAGTTTATATATGGTGGTTGACATATCAGCCCAATCCCCTTCAGGAGAGGGGAATAAAAACAAATAATCTTCTGGGAGAACCAGTGAAAGTGAAAAGGTGAATCTCCCGAAAATGTAAGATAATGATTCTGAGGGAGATGAGTATATAAATATCTATAGAACACTACATAATTCACTTGTAGACAACCAACTTGAGTAATGGAAACCTGAGCAAGGTAGAAAGACCCACAGTGACTCCCAACCCCCTGACCCAATACAAACAGGCCCACTAGATGACCCACCTCAAAATATCATAAGCCCTAGCTGGCCAAGGGGTTACTTACACTCAGACACAGGTATCAAAAAGGAAAATTTTGTATGTGTGCATATCTCCTCACCTTTCCCCTTTAACTACAGCCCCCACCATGGCCTCCTGGCAGACAGTCTGTCCTTCACTGTTCTCCTCACTGTTTCCTTGCATTGTTTTCAATAAACCTATCTCCTTTGTTCAGCCTTGGGTGAATTCTTTCACTACCCACACTACTGACCTCCACCCAATTGAGTTGCCCCACATTTGGTTCCCGCATCCAGTGGGTGACCCCACACTTGTGGCTCATTCGGCGAGCTTTTGTGGATCCACCCACAATAATATCTAATTTCCAAGGCATAGTTCCTATTTAATCATTCTTTAGCAATGTTTTTCAGTGCTCTTAAGAGAGAGTAGTTATAAATATTTGTCTTCTGACCCTCTTTATTCAATTTTTAGCATTTACCCAATTTCTATTCCCTACTGGGATCTGTTCTGATACAGCTAACATGTAGTGGAACTGAAACTTTAACCCATACAACCTGGCTGTACAACTGTAACCCATACAACTTTCACCCATATAAGGACTGATTTATACACTACTATGGTATATGTCCTGAAATCATGTGTATTGCTCAGTTGCCTGCAACAAAGGAACTATTCACTTAAAATTTTTCTATCTAGTACATTAGCAAGGCTCTGCAGTTGAATTGATATTTTTGAAATCTTTCATACGAAAGAGTCTGGAAAATACCAGCATCATAAGAAATATAAATAATTTAGAAACAATAGTATAGTTCTTCACTTAAAGTGATGACTAAGTGGGCTCAGCATTCCTTTGTGATTCCCCAAAACTGCATGAAAACTAAATACAAAGACATCATCTTAGTCTCTAATCTAATGTGTTTGTTCCAGGCAATTTTTTTCCAGTTCACTATACTGTGTCTTTACCTAAACTATAATAGGAACAGAAAAATATTTTCCAAATAAAAATAGCATGGAATTTATCTGTTTACAAGTATTGGATATGAAGGTGTAAAGGAATAGTAACAAAATAGCATTAACCATTTTTCTGTCCTTTGGAAAATCTTTGCTAGATTACTTGTCCAATTTTATCTTTCCAAGAACATGGAGTAAGACTTTTAACAGTCTCACTTGCCTGTAAATTGCTGCCTTAAAATTAGGTTTTGTCTAACGCAGTGTGATTGTGATTGATGTGTGTCACCTCTAGACTTGGTCCACAAAAACACTTTGTTCTGTCTTCAGCTGTTCTTCAGTAAGCTCTTCACTGTGGCAGCGTCAAGAGTTGGATGGAGAGTGAATCCCTAGGTCAACACTTGGAGGGTATCTGCCAAAATGAGTTTCACAATGACAGTGAACTATGACGTGAGTGAGAAAAAAAATATATGTGTATACACACATATATATCACACACACACACACACACATTGTTACACACATACTGTTAAGTCACTGAGGGGGCGCCTGGGCAGCTCAGTCAGTTAAGCATCTGACTTTGGCTCAGGTCATGATCTCATAGTTCGTGGGTTCGTGCCCCGCGTCGGGCTCTGTGCTCACAGCTCGGAGCCTGGAACCTGCTTCAGATTCTGTGTCTCCCTCACTCACTCTCTCTCTCTCTCTCTGTCTCTCTCTCTCTCTTTACCTTTATCCCACTCACTTTCTGTCTCTCACTCTCAGCAATAAATAAACATTAAAAAAAAATAAGCCACTGAGATTTGGAAGTTGCTTTTACAGCAATAAATAAATTACTCTAACTAATCACAAAATTTCCCTCCACTATCCTCCATTTAATAAAACAAAAAAAAATACATTGGTAAAAATTAATTGTAGACATAAAAAGACCTCTGAATCTACATCATCATCATCATCATCATCATCATCATAATCACATAGTTGACCTCCCAAGTAGTCAAATACTTAACCTAAGAATATCATATGTGCTTTGAAGCAATTTAAAAAACTGAAAAATCCAGAGGTATCTCTTGTGTCATTCTAGACAAGGTTATTGGGCTATCTTGAGATGAATAGTCCAGACTGACTCTAAATGATTCTATGCGAGCCACAGAGGTAACTAGACCTTTTCAAAATGGGTTACATTTAACTTTTCCTCATCAATAGATTTCTTACTCTTGGCATTCCTTCACAAATGCATTAATTTTATTTTTCTTTTTTTTCATAATGATAAAATCAAACCATCAGAAATACAATAAAATTCAGGTTCTTTTTTGCTTTTATAAGAAAAATAATTTATATATATAAATATATATATATTTTTTAAACTTATTGAGGGAGACAGAGAGAGGGTGCAAATGAGGGAGGGGGAGAGGAAGAGAGAGGGACAGAATCCCAAGTAGGCTCCATGCTCAGCACGGGGTCCAATGTAGGATTCGATCTCACAATTGTGAGATCATGACCTGAGCCAAAATCAGAAGTCAGATGTGTAACGTACTGAGCCAGCCAAGCACCCCAGAAAAATAAAATTTCTAGTTATATATGAACCATTAAACTAAAGGCTGTACCTCCCTGAAGTAGTTAAATATCTGTAGTTCTCAAATGTGTTAAATGATAAAGTTCCAATCAGCAGCTGTTATCCTTGGGTAAAGGTATAATGTATATTAAAGGATCCATCGTGAGGTTTGGTTTTTGTGTTTTGTTATTTGTTTTCAATTTTTGTATGAAAGCCGGTGACCTCTGGAAAACATAAAGTCCTGATACAAACAGACAATTACAGCAATTAGTGAACTATATGTTCCAATTAGAGGAGAAAGAAGTGGATGTAGGATTTTAGCAGATACACAAAACATCATCAAAATGGAAATATTGAATGTTTATTGATGGAGATAAAATATCTTGACTGGATTATTGAGCAAGGATTCTACATAAACTAGTGAAAAATAAAAGTCAAAAAAGTTTAAGTGGTTTTATTAGAAAACTATTCTATGCCAAGATATTTTATTCGACTATGGAGGGGTTTTCTGAAAAACATGCAACATCGTTATTCAAATCCTGTGAAGATAGACAAGAAAAACACTTCCAAATAATTCTCTACATACTGCCCTATCCAATTGCTATTGACAGCAGTATTATTCTGAGTAATGCTCTGACAGAAGGCTCTGAATAGGCTTTTCCCCTTTCTTTAGAGATATCATTGGCATTTTACCCACTTTGTAGACATAATTAATTATCCCTCCCAAATAAATGAGGTTAAGTGGGTTTTTGTTTTAAAGATTACTTTAATCTCTTTCCCAATGATTGTGGAAAGTTTGGGGAAAAGTTCTTAGGAAAATAAAATGCCAGCCATTGAATTAACTACTATGCCTGATAAAATCACTTTGGTATTCATATACAATTTTAAGTTATATATTTCTTAATCTAGAGATTGTAAAGTTCTGTTTGTGACTATACATTTGGAATATTTTAGGTATCATCTTCTATATTTTTTCTGGTAAGGTAAAGAACCTGTGAAAAGAAATCTGAGTGAAGGTATGTGCCAAGTAGATATCTGGGGTGAGAACATTATACAAGAAGTAATAAGGATTTGAGATCTCAAAGTAATACTCAGGTAGATACCTTTCCAGAATTGTTTAAGAACTGGAAAAACAAAGAAACAAAAAACAGAACAGAGTAGTTAGAACAAAGTGAGTGAGTGGTAAGTAAGAAGATAAAGTAGGATGATGTCAGGTATCAGCTTCCAAATGGTAAGGATATTGAAATTTATTCTAAGATAGAAATGTTGGCAAGATTTGATAGACTTGAAAGATTGCTCTGCTTTCTGTATTAAAATAGATATAGTAGAAAGAATTTTTGGAAGGTGGCATCATCCAGACGAGAGATGATTGTTCTTGGGACTAAGTTGGTTAGTCTGCTGCAGGTGGAGTGAGAAATGCTCAGATTCTTGATATATATCAAAGGAAAGGCAATACAGTTCCCCAATGGACTAAGCATGGATGTGAGAGACAAAAGAAAGATAACAGGTTTGTGGTTTGGGCCTGAGACCTGGATGAGTGGAATTAAAATAACTAAGATGGAAAAACTGGTGAGGCAGAGCAAGTTTGGGTTGCAATAAAAAGTTGTCTCTGGACACGTTCATTTTATCAGACATGAAAATGATAGGCAGTGTGAACTGGGATTTAGGAAAATGGTCAAAGCTGGAAATATGAATTTTGTAGTCATCACCATATAAATGTTATTTAAATACTTCAGTAAAGATCATATCAACTTGAAAGTGGATATAGATAGAGCGGAGAAGAGGTGTGAGGGCCAAGTCCTTATTTCAAGATGGGAATATGAAAAGGACTATCCAGTGGTGTAGGAGTAAACTGCCAGAGAAGGCCTTCTCTTCTGATTGCTTCTATTTCCTTAATAAAATGAGAAAAAAATCAAGCAGCTGAAAGTGTATACTGGAGAAGAGTACTACAGATTTAGTGAAGTGAAAAATGTATGAAATATTGGAGCATAGTAGAGTATAATGATTAAGGAAATGTAAAATGATGGACAATCAGCACTGAGATCCCACCTGAGGCTTGTGAAATAAATTTAAAATCAGCATAGTTGTGTGTTTTTCACCAGCCTTGTCCAACTACTTGATATCAGAAAAAGAAAGGGTAGGAACTTGAATTTTGAATTTTATTGGAGCAAGGGTTAAGCTATTTGCCTATATATTTGAATGAGTAATTAGAGCAGTGGTTAGTGAGGGAAGATAATGAAAAGGGTGGAGAGGTGTGGGGATGGAAGGTGGAGGGAGAGGGGGAAGGACCGAGATGGTAAAGACAATGGTTTGAAGCCCTGGGAGAAGTCAAAATTTTTAAATGGAGATTCTATAGTGAGTGAGTTGGAAAGTTAAGATGTGGTATTCGGAATGTCAGATCCTGGATACTGAAATTTTGAAGAGATTGCAGATATGAAAATATTCTAGCATTTGCTCATCTGAGTGGACCACTGAACGGAATGAAAGATAAGGTCATTAAAGAAAAGACATCTTGGACATGAAAACTTAAGATATCAAGTGGACACATCTATAGAGAGTGGGTATTTCAGTAACAATGGCGGAGTAAATGGTTGGTAAGGAAATGTGATCTACATCTTAAAATCTCCAATGCTAGCGGTGGTAGAAATAACTGGGCTTAGGGGTAGAATAGTTTGTACCATGTACTTCAAAGTGAGTAGATGAGAAGTTTAGAAACCAGGAAAAACAAACTGAAATGTCAGTAATGGGGCCCCTGAGTGGCTTAGTCAGTTAAATGCCAACTCATTTTCAGCTCAGGTCCTGATCTCACAGTTCGGGAGCTTGAGTTCTGAGTCAGGCTGACAGTGTGGAGCCCACTTGGGATTCTCTCTCTTCCTCTCTCTCTCTGCCCCTCCCCTGCTCATGCTCTCTCTCTCTCTATCTCTCTCTGTCTCAAAATAAATAAATAAACTTTAAAAAAATAAATGTCACTAAAGAGTGAGGACTCTTATTCCATCCCCAGGCTTTACCATAGTGAAGTATGGGAGGCGAGAAACAACAGCACAGAGAACACTTGTGGAGGTCCCACAGAACACACTAATGTCAAGTGACAACCGGGGTTTTAGGTTGAGAAGCCCAAGGAGAAATAAAGAGGCAGGAACGTAAGAACCTTATTAAGGATATAGGACATTTTGCTGCTTATGGAGTTCAGGGATGATGGAAGTCTCAATATTAACTTTGTAGGATGTAACATTAGGCCAAATTAAGAAGTATCCAAGGCTGTATACAGATAAGAGTGGTTCAAGTATTGCATTTCTTATGGGGACTGAGATAAAGAGATACAAGACACAATGGGGTTAATCTTGATGGTTTCTAGAAGAGATGTGAATAATCAGTTAATATTAAATCTTCTTTTTTTAGAGCTAATATCTCAGGCTGTGTTTAATAGTGAGGCTGGACATCATGAGAAAGAGGTAAGGGTATTTCTAAGAGAATGTGGAGCACTGGGGGCCCATTCTTCAATCTTGAGGAACATGATAATAAGGTAAAGGTTACTGTTCAAAATCAAAAGGGAAAAAATAAATGAATTAGATTTTGAAAAAAAGAAAGTAATTTTAGGTAACTAGTGAAGTGACTAGGAGATATGAGTAGTTATATGTCAAAACTTAATGTAAAATTGATTTATTTTACTTTGCTTTCTTATGTTAGTCTTGGAGTATTCCCCCAAAGTAGAAGACTACATATTTCTCTTTTTTTCTCTTTTCACTTTTTTTTTCCTTTTTCTTTCCTTTCATTAACTCTTAAGTTCCTATAATGTGCCAGGTCCATGGCAAAGCCAATGAGTGGTGTAAGACAGAACACATTTTCTTTTTCTTTTTTTTTTTAAACTAGAGGTTTGTACTTCTTAATCTCCTTTATCTGTTTTGTCCATCACTTGAAAGTTTTCACATTTTTGAAGATAATATTCTTCCGGACATCAGATAATGATGTGAACCAAGGGTGTAATTCTAGCATATAACACGTGTAAATTGGAGTGCTGCATCACTTATGGAAGGGGAGGAGGTGACCCCTGTATTAATTTGACCCAAGAGAACGAAGTAAAATTTTATCTGTCAAGGCAGTGAAAGATGGGTTGCATGTATATAGGGTTTTATTTGGTGTTTAAAGTGGTAAAGGTAAGTTGAAGCAAATGAGAAGTAGAAAAGTAATTTGACCAAATTTGCAGTGGGCAAGCTCTTTTCTTTTGTAAAGGAACTATTTGCAAAGTTTTATCTTTGGGAAATACATTTATAGAAAAACAGTCATATAACATTTTTTCCCTTAATGATCTTGCTTTCTCATAGACTAGCATATTTATGTAATAAGTCCTTCTTAAACATGTTTCTACAGCTAATTCTGTAATATTACCAAAATTTTGATGAAGACAAGGAGTGGGGCATATAAAATAATTCTTCCCCTGGCCCTTCATTCAGGAAATTGTGGATTGGTGCACTACTAGGCACAGAGCAAAAACTTGGTCTGCCTATAAATTAATTTTGTTTAAAAGAGATCAAAAGAGAATAGAGGAAGGGCAGAGAGAGAGTTAGAGAGAAACTCTTAAGCAGGCTCCATGTTCAGCATGGAGCCCCATGGAGGGCTTGATCTCATACTGGTTGAGATCATGACCTGAGCCAAAACCAAGAGTCAGATGCTTAACTGACTGAGCCACCCAGGTGCCCCTATAAATTAATTTTTTAACCTAAATTTCATCAAAGATCATTACATCATTCCTTTACATTTTATTGGTAAAGAAATAAAGAATATTAATAAATAACATTTTTAATAACATTAAGTGTTCATGTAGGCATCATTTTTACATCAAAATTAGTATCAAAATTATAAAAGCTAACACATATTTGAGGTAACTAAAGCCCAATATAAATAGCTACTATTTAGTTACTGTTCAATGTCTTCCATTTATTACTACACTAACAAACAAAATGCATTCATGTATGTATGTTTTAATACAACATAAATTTATCAAATAACATGCATTTATATATCATAATATTAAGGAGAAAATCATTACTTTTTCTCTTTTTTGTATAATAATTTACAGAAGCAATTAATATTAAAAGTTTGTTATAAAATTTTAAAATCCACATAAAAGTCATCAAAATTATATCTTAAGCACATTTTATTTCAAAATTCTGTTCATCATTTTAATTAACATCAGGATAAAGGACACTGTATACTTCTTATAAAATTTCATTTTCTACAATTCCAAGTTACTTTGGGGAAAAAAATCTAAACCAAGTTTCCAAAGTTACATTGCATCTTGAAAATTTATTTTATTTTCCAAACACTGAAACCAAATTGAGTCCTTTAACCTATCTCTGTTAAATTCCTTTAATACCAGTTACATCTAATTTGCATATATTATTTTTATCTTTTCTAAACAGTAGCCAAGTAGCACTGCCTGAATCAGCATAAGTGCCCTTTATTATATTACAGCATGGTTTCTAATTTTCTCTCTTTGCTAAATCATATTTCTGCACAAAATATTAGCTCTGAACTATTTTCTCAACTAACTCAAAGTTTGAAAGTCTATTAATCCGAGACAAGGAGACCTGGAAGCCATTGTCCTTAACAGAGTTATAGTCTTTTCTCTACAAAGAGCTAACAAACACTAAAAATCAAGTGGAAAATAGCAGAACATAGGGACAAACCAAGTGTTGCTGAAAACTCATAGCATGAATTTCAAAAAGCTATAATCACAGGAATGGAAATTCCTTTCAATACTCTGTCAGCAGTGACACAAGAATTCACCAGTTTTAAAATGGAATTTGGAAACAAGTCAGGACATGACACAGAAAAAGGTTAATCAGAGATGCAGATATGAAAGGATAAAAGGCTGAAGAAATGTTGACTTGGTGAAAAATGTTGGATACCATTTTAATTCAATGTCTTTAATTGGTTTTGGATAATTTACAGTTTTATTTTGTCTTGCTTCAATTTTACAACTTTATAGCTTTTCTAGAAATGTATCATTTCATATTGTTTTCCAAAGGTTTTTAATATATGATTGTTGCACATTTTCTTTTATTTTTCAAATATCTACTGATTTTCTCGTGGGTTTTTCCCTTTCTTTATATATCTTGTTACTGCTGTGCCAGCAGAGGAAGGGCAGAAAGAGTCAGACAGAGATGATCTTTTTTTTTTTAATGTTTTTTATTTATTTCTGAGAGAGAGAGTGAGAAAACGTGAGCAGGGGAGGGTCAGAGAGAGAGGGAGACACAGAATCTGAAACAGGCTCCAGGCTCTGAGCTAGCTGTCAGCACAGAGCCCCACACAGGGCTCAAACCCACGGACCGTGATATCATGACCTGAGCCGAAGTTAGTTGCTTAATCGACTGAGCCACCCAGGACAGAAATAATCTTAAGCCAGCTCCATGCCCAGCGTGAAAGCCCACATAGGGCTCCATCTCATGATGATGAGCCAAAATCAAGAATCATTTGTCAAACAACTGAACCACCAAGGTTCCCCTAACAAGATTGTTACTTTTAAAATATTTCTTGTTTCAAGTGGCAAAAGTTATATTTATTACTCATTTCCAAGAATCATATTTTTGTTTTATTAAGTCACTCCATGTTTCTTCTATTCCATTCTTCAAAGATTTTGTTCTTATTTTTATCATTTTTTCTTTCTTTAATTTTTTTAATGTTTATTTTTGAGAGAGAGAGAGAGCATGAGCAGGGGAGAGGCAGAGAGAGGGAGACATGGAATTCAAAGCAGGCTCCAGGCTCTGAGCTGTCAGCCCAGAGCCCGAAGTAGGGCTTGAACCCACAGACTGTATACTGTGAGATCATGACGTGAGCCAAAGTCGGACGCTTAACTGACTGAGCCACCCAGACACCCCTATCATGTTTTTTACATCTTGTTATCTGGCTTCATTCTATTTTTCAATCTTCTTGACTTAAATACATAGCCCAGTTTTTTTAAAAAAATGTTCTTAATTTCTGATAAAGATAACTAAAATTTTAAAGAAGTGACACTTTATCACATGGGATGTTTTTGTGGTGTCTTAATTGACCTTACATTTTAGTATTTTGTTGTTTCCTTAAGCTTTCTTATTTAGCACAAGAGGATTTCATAATATACTTTTAATTTTAAGATGATGTTTTTGAAAAATTATGTTTTTAATTTAATCAAAATTACTTTCAGAGACTATAAGCTTGATAGATTTGCTTTTCTTTTTTTTTTAATGTTTATTTATTTATTTTGAAGGAGAGAGAGTGTGAGCAGGGGCATGGGCAGAGAGAGGAGAGAGAGAATTCCTCCAGAGAGAGGAGAGGGAGCAGGTCCCTGTTGAAAGTAAATAGTGAGATCATGACCTGAGCTGAAATCAAGAGTCAGATCCTTAACCAACTGAGCCACCCAGGCGGTCCTAAACTTGTATCGATTTTTTGAGGCTTCCTTCAAGACCTGATATGTTTGACTTTTTAAAAAAGATTTTCATTTATGATACAAATATTATGTTTATATTTTTTTGTTTTCTTATATATACTTCATTGCTTTTTGGTTGGATTATGTACATACATTGTGGATTCATCTTATAAAATACTGTGGAGTGAATCAGCTATGAAATACAATAGTTTACAAAATAATTTGTATACATATGAACACATTTATAAAAGTTTATTATATATAGAGAGATAGAGATAGATTAGATATAGATATAGGTATAGAAATAGGTATAGGAATAGGTAAAGATGATGTGTACTACAGATGTGTCTATAGGTAGAACATGATCTCATATGTATACATTTCCATTGACACAGTACCACTTAAATAGAGGACTGCTCTCCACCTTTCTCTTCCTCTCCACATGCACATGAAAGTTTACATTACAGATATAAAATAAAATTAGAATAGCAAACAGATTTAAAATACAGTAAGAAAAAATAGAGGAACAGGCATTGATGGACTGTCACAATCTGTTAGGATTACTTTAAAAATAAGAGATCAAAAACTCAAAAATATAAAACCAAATTCAAGTCTGTCTAAACAAGAAGTATTGAAAGCAGGATCCCAATGGCTATACATTTTATTTTACGTCATATTTCAAGGGATGCACTAATATTTTAACAACACTTTAGTCTTTCTTCTGGCTATACATAGATGTGCTTGGTCCTGTGTATATGCGTATATGTATCTGTGTAAATCACTGCTCAAAATATTTTATATACCTATTCTTAGTGGAGATTCATTTACTTTTCTACTCTTTAGATACTGTGAGCCTAGACCAGAGGGATAAAATTGACAACTGAAGTCAAGTTTCATTTCACTGAAATGTGTGATGACTTAGGCTTCTAAGCTCATGATCACAAATCTAAGACCTTAAAATCTTTTGATAAAAAATTTACCACAGTTTGGCCACTGCTTTTGCCATAGATATTTTGTTTGCAGAAAATCTCACCACTTATGTTATTACTTTATAGTTAATATTAGATCTTTATGCTACAATCTATTTTAGTAATTTAATGTACTTAATTTTAATCCTTTTTTTGTGTAAAAATCTGTACCATTTTAATTTGAGAAAGAATTAGTAGTTGAAAAACAATTATGGAAAAGTTTGAAAATACAGTTACTCTGAAGTATATTAGTTGCAACATAAGATTATATATATTAATATAAGTAACTACTATTGACATGTATCCTTTGAAGGAAAAATATTTTTTAGTAATTAATTGGTTAATAGTTGAAAAAACAAAAACATTTATATTTTATTCTAGTAATAATGTCACCTAATATTTAGACTTCTAAGTTATGAAACATATTTTATGTCCCAAAACTACTTATTGTAGACAATTCCAAACTTTTTTGAAATATTAGCATTAAAATAATCATAATCAGCATTAAAAATATTATTATGGTACCAAAAAGAATTGTTGAGAATAATTATAATTATACATATATTGTTAAGGTTTATTTATTTTTGAGAGTGAGAAAGAAAGAGAGCACAAGTGGGGGAGGGGCAGAAAGAGGGAGACAGAATCCAAAGTAGGCTCCAGGCTCCAAGCTGTCACCACAGAGCCCAATGTGGGGTTGAACTCACAAACCGTGAGATCATGACCTGAGCTGAAGTCAGACGCTTAACCGACTGAGCCACCCAGGTGCCCCTATAATTATATTTTTGAATTAAATATTTATAGATAATGCAAATTCATTCCAAAGAATTTTAAGGCCACTGTTAATAGAAATTGAAATGGAAAAGATAATGGTATTTCATAAACCTCATTTGGGATTCCTTTCTGTATATAAGGTACAATTTCAACTGCTATTTAGATCTCAAACTCCTTAATTTATAATTTAATATTTTTAAATACTAAAGGATTAATTTATGCAGATTTGGTACTTTATGCAGAGAGTAGCTTGTTGGATCTACATTTAGTATTTTACATGGCTTAATATGTTATATTGCTTAATTTTTAAAATAACCTTGTTTGACTTCTCTACGTTATTGCCACTATTTTTAAATGAGAACACCCTTAAGTTATGTATAGTATAGACAATTATCTGTCTAGAGAAATATCACTACCCACATTAGATGAATAAAATATCATTGAATTGCTAAGAATTATTGTTGTCACAAAGTTCTATTTCCAGGTAGTGGTGGATAAACATAATGCTAATGAGTTTTATTTGCATGCATATATAGCTATAATATCAGTGACTAACCAATACTGCTTTCTTTTCACACGTATATAGTGTTGAATATGATGAGATATATATGGGTATTTGTCAAAATATCTAAAAGAAAACTTAAGAAGAACTAATATTTCAAAGCAGTCTGACCATATGTTACCTACCAGGTGAGAGTTTTAATCATATGGTCGAGGAATCATTCCCCCCCTCCTTTTTTTAATTTCTGCTTGGTTCCCTTTTTCCATCTGAGCTGACAATATTTCTCTTGCTCATTTTCAAATAGCCATATAATTTTTTAAAATTATCAGCCTGTCATGAAACTTAATAGAATTTTTTGGAAGGGGATTTTTTTTCTTCCTAAGTAGCTATAAGCTTCTAAATATTGAAAGAAAAAAGGCTGGAAAATGGATGAATGCCACACTGATTATAGTATCAGAGATGTGTGAAGAGGTCGTGACTGTAAATAGTAAGATCTGGAGATTTGAGTAAAGAAAAAACAAATATAATTTACTCACTCATTTCTTCCACATCAGTGATATTGCAAGGGTTTATATAGGTTGGGAACTGGAGGCAAGTTATAGTATAGGGCCGTCATAATATCTTCATTATCTTCTATTCTAGGATATAAATGATTGAATTTTTCATATTTTAAATAAAATTTAATACAAAAGCAACTTCTAGACAGTTTCCCTAATTATCCCGATTCCTATTCACACTTTCAAACTGTTTGCCGTTTTTAAACTTCTCTTCTGAGGAAATCTGCATCTGAAAGGCAGGCTTTAGGTTTCCAGGTGGTCAGATTGAAGCCACACAATCTGCTACCTGACCTTTCAGTCAAGTGCATCAATGTTCATATATTGTAATTACATGAACTTTATTATTACCATGTTATAGCATGCCTTCTGCTCAAATACTTTTCCCTAAATTACCCTACGTGGTTCTGAACTGATCTGTTATTTTCCAGGAGAGCACAAACTGGTGCACACAAGTCAACTGAGTACAGACTAACAAATCTATCAACAAAGTATGGAATCCACATAAAATCCCTATAGTTCTACACATGAAAGAATGTGTTCCTCAGCACATTTAGTTCCATGGCCTGAGGAATTAAAGTGTGTGTGTGTGTGTGTGTGTGTGTGTGTATGCACACGGACAGACAGTGTGTGTGTATGGAGAATAGCTGATTTCTTTTTCTTTGCTTCATATTTAGGATGGTGCTGTAAGTTACCTACGCAGCCAAAATTGAACTCTTTACTGGAAAAAGAAATCTCTCTTTCTTGGCTACTTCTGCATACAACTAGTCTAGCCCGAGACTAGTATTAAGCCGGAGTGACCAGTGCATATATCATGCTCAATAATATGATATTGAGGACCTCCTCAGGACTTCTGGTTTCCTTTCATGCCAGCTGATGCTCTATTACTTTTGAATATTCAAAGGGTTAGGATGCCATTTTCATTTCAAAAGGAGGCCCCTTGATATCTGTAAAATTTTTCACATCTGCTTATCAAGGGATGAGAAGGTAGTTTAATTTTGACAAGAAAAAAGAAAAGAAAAATATATATAATGAAAGGAAATTCTCAAATGATTTCAAACTACATCATAGTATCACTAATTTTTAGTTAGTATATGTATTTGCCATATACTGTGCTCATGATTCTATATCAGTTATAACATTTAATTAATTGACATTTAATCCTCATGTCAAAACATTAGGTAGAAATTATTTATATTCATATTTCACAGTTACTCAGAGTAAAATGACTAGGCTATGTTTAACTTAGGTAGGAAATGAGAAGATAATTTTTAACAAGTCATCTGCATCTAGAGCCCATGTTCTAAGACAACTATACATCTCCACTAGAAAAAGGAGTGATGGGAAACATTTAGATTGAAGTTTTTCTCATTAAGAGACATACAAAAAATCTGTTTCACTGAATATTCTACTACATCCATATTTTTTAAAGAAAACATGTTTGTACATGATTCGGAAGCAATTTTTAAAATTATGGTTTCTATTATTCAGTGTAATCAAAGTTCTAATTGATACATTTTCTCTATTTCTCCATGTTCTTTACCTTTATATCACCATTCAAACCAATTAGGTTGTTATCAATGAAAGAAAGAGTTCACACTCCAAATAGGTTACCTTCTTTTATGCACATATTATGTGAATTATTGAACACATTTGATTTTATTAATTTTTTAATGTTTGTTTATTTTTGAGAGAGACAGAGTGTGAGCGGGGAAAGGACAGAGAGAGAGGGAGACAGAATCTGAAGCAGGCTCCAGGCCCTGAACTTTCAGCACAGAGTTTGACATGGGGCTCAAACTCACAGACTGTGAGATCATGACCTGTGCTGAATTTGGTTGTTTAACCAACTAAGCCACCCAGGTGCCCCTTGAACACATTTTATTGAGCTGTCTCATAAATGCTTGGCTACCAAATGGCAAAATACACAACCTTTTCCCAACTATCTCTTTGTACAACACTTAGGTTGTCTTCACTGGGGATTATGGAAATTAGGAAGAATATTTTGATTAATTCTAACAGTCATTTCAGATCTTGCTTATAAAGAGAAACAGTGCTTGAAAACCACTTCAGAATTATCAATACTTCTGATTTAAAGCACATGTACACAGTTGTTTCATGTAACTATTGCTCGTTATGTGAAACTTAAAACAGCAATCGTTTTATGATACTGGTGATCTGTGGATCAGGGGTTCAGGCCAAGTTCAGGTAGGCAATTTTCTGCTCCATATGCTCAATGCCTTTGAAGAAAGTGATTTGATGGTATTCAGTTGGCGACTATGTTAGGCTGAAGGGTCCAAAAAGGCTTTGTTTGTATGCCTGGCACATATGTGTGGAAGTCTAATGTGGAAGACTGGAGGCTGGGCTCCGCATCACAGTTATCCACAGAGCCCCTCCATGGGGTGTATCAGCCTACTTAAACTTCTTATGTAGCAATTTGGGAAGTGTTCTATGAGAGAGGAAGTTGAAAATAAGGTTCCTTAAGGTCCAGGCTGGAAACAGCAAAACCAACACTTCTGCCCCACTGTATTGGTAAAAGCAGCCCACTTACCTGTCCAGATTGAAAGGGAAGTAAAAGACCCATCTCGATGTACATTATAGAAAAGAACTTATATTACCTTTAATCCACTGAAGTAAATAATAAGCTAAGTAACATGTTTGAAGCAATACATTGTTTATATTCCTTATTTTGATTGAATATATTTGTCTTATTTTTAATCAAGAGAATCTGAGCATATGAATATGTATATAATTATATATCAGTTTGTATACTTTTCTTAATTATGCTAAAGAATCTCATTATGTAGAAGAGAAATAGCTTTTTTATTCACTCCTATAGGTTAGAATAATTTCATTGTTTCATCATATTAAAAATCATAGCTTTTTAAAAAATATTGATCTTATACATTATTTAAAAATATATATATATACTTATTCACCCATCAGATTATTCAGATTTTAAAAATGTCATCTTATTTTTTAAGTTTTTATACTATATGCATAAAAATATAATTTTTAACTGCAATGATAACATTTACCCTTGCATTATTTTGAGAACCTTCCTAAGATCTTTAGCAAAATCATTGTAATAGCTTCAAAAATACAGCTCTATCCTTCTTCCTCTAATTTTGTAAAGGAAGGAAATTATTTGGTTATCAACCAAAAGCAATAGAAGCTTCTATAAATCACTTCAATTTATAGGCATCTTTTGACATTATAAAGCAAAAATATCTGCTGACAGCAGACCAGAACTACTTTATTCTGAGTGGTAAAATTAACATGCAGGCCAGTAAATGGAATTTTTAGTTACAATTCATTAATATGTTGTTAAGCAATTTTTTTCTGAGAACTATCCATGTACAAGAGAGTCAGCATCGGCTTCTGACAGCTGTCCCCTATATGTTTTCTGTAAACAGAAAATGAAGCAACATCCTAGACATTCTCTCTAGAAAGACAGCTTTCAGAGCTTTATGCAAATAACATGACCCTCTAGCTGTGGCACATTCTTCAAAAAGACACCTACCTTCAAAAGTGACAGCAAGTAATAATGTGACAAACGAGCATGCAGCCTGCACATGGGCCACATATTTCACCTAGAATCCTTGGATGCGATAAAATTAACGTGACCTCTACCGCCAAGGACATTATAATCAATGGAACAGAGCCATAGGAGAGGCAGAAATGGTGGGGGCCATTCTTCATCCAGAAGGCTTTCTTTAGAGCATTTTAAAATCAGTTTTCTCCTTTATTTTAATTTTTTAGCCTGAGATAGACTCACTTTTAGAATTTCTATTGTCTTCATTACAAAACAGAAGCATATTCACTGATTTTCAGGAAGAAAACGAGAGGTCATATATGAAATACTCAAGTAATTAGATTGCAGATAGGCAATATAAGACTTTAATGAATATTGATATTGAGATTAAACAGCTTGGTTTATTTTTAGTATAGCCTGCTATACATTTTGCTTTGTTTTATAATCAATTTTTTTCCTTTTAAAGAGAAAAGACAAATGATGCACCTTTTCCTTTTTTATTGATGAGAGAATTAGGCAAAGAAGGATAATAAGATATTTCCAATTGACTTTGCAAAAAAGTTAGTATACAAATGAACTGTTTTCAGCGTACCCCCACACATGAATGCAGGAAGCACACCAGGAAAGCTTTATTGTATCTTAATTGTAGCAATCAAATTTAAGAAAAAACAATAGGACACTTTTTCAATCTGCCTTGACAGACTTTTGGCAAAAATTAAAAACTCCTCAACAAAAATAATCTTTTTGGCATCAAGCTGGGATCTAGGCCACCAACTGGTATAGACATCAAAATGCAGCAAAGGTAGATTTAGACATTTGTTTATAATTATTTAGAAGCTACTGAACAGAATCATATCTGTACATAATTTATAATCAGAATTCATAATTAGTAAAGATATGTGGAACATGAATAAGAACTAACAAACATTATGATTACATATCCACTAATGAGATCAAAATAAATTAAGTTCATCATAAAATCAAAACCTCATTCAAAATGCAGAAAAAAATATTGTTGGATCCCAGATTTGAAAGAGTATTAAGCACTCATTTCTTCTTTGTTGAATATATAGGTAGTAATTAACAGAAGAAAGCTTGGGTTTTAATTGTTATTTAAACATGACATCACATGTTAGAAAAAGTGATCTATTCATTCCAAGAAAACAAAAACAAGGAGTTTTTGTAGGTTATGAATGAATTTTTAATATTACTTCTAAAGGCCAAAAGGCTTTGAAATTATAAATTTAAAAAAAGAAAGGTTATCCTTTCCTCTATTTTATAAGGAAGGGCATCTGTTAATGTATTTCTAATTACAGGTAAAAAAGAGTGGACACAGTAAGGAAATTTGCTCATTTCATAAAATATAAAAGTATCTATAGAAAAGTATGAGATATTTCAAATATTCTGAAGAATATAGTTAGAGGTGTTTTCTCACTCTTAAATTTGACAGATGTTGAATCTGATATTTTTATTTAATATTCTCTTCAATTTTTATCAAAACTATGCATGCAAAATTATTAAAGTCAAATGCTTCCTTTCAGCCATGTTTTCTGCAACCCAGAGGCAAGCCCTTTTGATTTTTTTAGCTGTTTCATTTAATGGTTTTGACCTTCAGGTCTTTAAATACTGTGTTTATATTGACATTTGTTCACCTTTTGGTTTTAGGCAATTTCTAATTACTTGCAGTTAGGAGATAAAGTTTTAGATATCCTTCTCATATCATCCCTAAAACATGCATACAGCTCTGCCCTGTCTTTCTAATAAAATTGCATTAACACATTTGTGCAATCAGTATTTCGACTTTACATCGTGATGGCTTTATAGAAACTATTCCCAAGTCATTCATTACGTATGATTCACTATGATTCATTATGTCAATATTCCATAGCTTATTTCTTACTTTAGCATATATTATTACATTAATCAAGTTAATACATTTTTTATTTAATGCTTATTTTATTTAGCTTTCTGTGTACTTATTTTTAAAAATATTTATATTTATTTATTTTGAGAGAGAACACACAAGTGGGGTAGGGACAGAGAGAGAGGGAATGAGAGAATCCCAGGCAGGCTCAGCACTCTCAGCACAGAGCTCAATGTGGAGCTCCAACTCACTAACTGGGACATCATGACCTGAGCTGAAGTCAAGAATCAGATGCTTCACCAACTAAGCCACCCAGGCTCTCCTCTGTGTACTCATTTTTAATGATGTAACCATTTTAGCCATTTCATTCATAATATTCCTTCTTGTTACAAACCTCATTTATTTCATTCTTTTTGGACTTTCTTTTTTTACTATTC
>NW_027530575.1:3081208-3083729 GCF_008692635.1 Crocuta crocuta | reverse complement strand
CTTTCCCATTCAGAAAAAAAATATGTATATATATATATATATATAGGGCTCAATCTCAATGGTGAGATCATGACCTGAGTTGATATTAGAAGTCAGGCGCTTAACCTACTGAGCCACTCAGGCGGCCCTATTATAGTCAGAATTTTTAGTCATATGATTTTGAGGTTACTGTTCACATTAAAGTGCAGCTTTCGCCTTACAGCTTTTACATCCAATAGCTCCTTTCTTTGATCCTTATCTGTATGGAAAGGTGGGTGGGGATAATTCTTTTTCATTCACAAATTTATTGACAGATTTTAAAACAAACTTATAGAAATAGAAATCACAAACTACAAAATCCATCATTTAAAATGTACACTGCAATATTTTTAGTGTATGTATAGATTTGTACAACTATTGTCATGATCTCCCTTTAGTGCATTTTGTCTCTCCAAAGACAACTGTTACTCCCCTGAGCAATCCATCCCATTCACCATTTTTTCCACCTCCAAGAAACCACTCATCTACTGTCTGTCTCTATAAATTGACTTATTCTGGACATTTCATACAAATGATGCCACATGATAAATTTCTTTGGTGACTGACATTTCAAGTAGCTTTATGTTTTCAAGATTCATTCCATGTCAAAGAATGTATCAACATCATACCTTTATATTGCTTAATAATATTCTGTTTAATAGACACTATATTTTAATGGTCTATTCATCCACTGATGAACATTTGGATTGTTCCCACTTTTTGGCTATTATGGATAATGTTGCTATGAACTTTTCTGTACAAATTGTTACATGGATGCTTATGGTTCTCTTGGATGTATACATAGCACGATAATTGCTGGGTCATATGATAAATATGTTTAATATTTTGAGGAACTGCAAACATGTTTTTGAAAGTGGCAGCACCATTTTACATTCCCACGTGGCATGCATGAATATATCAATTTCTCTCCATTCTCCCAAAAACTTGTTATTGTCTGACTTTTTATTTAGCCATTTTAATAGGTGTGAAGTGATACCTCAGTACAGTTTTGATTTGCATTTACTAATAACTAATGAATACGCACATACTTCCCTGAGCTTATTAGCTATTTGTATTTCTCCTTTAGAGAAATATCTCTTCAAATCTTTTTNCTCTTTCAGGGGCCCCAGCCGCCCGGGAGCTACAATGGTGGCAGGCGCGCCACCACTCTGAAGTCCAGCTGCCAGTAGCAGCACAAAGAAGTTTGTGTGCTCAGCCCCCCCCAGGACCAGTTGGCACGAGGTGACCTGGTGTGCAGGTATTTGGCAAGTACGGTCTTTCTATGCACCGAGCAGAGGTTTTTCCCCCACGAGCAGAGGTTTCTCTGTTTCGGACTCTTTCCTTTTCCCCTCTCACTCCCCGTAGAGGGTAGAGGGGGATCGCCTCCCACCCTGGAGTCTCCGATCCCGGCCCGATTTTATCTTCCCCGGTTCGCACTCACATTAGAAGGCTCTCTCAGTGGATTCTGCGTCCTTTGTCTCCCAATCTCTCAGGTTTTGTAAGGTTTCCAATGGCTTCAGATCTTTTCTGTGTGATGTATGGGCGTGAGTACAAGTACGGAGCTTCTTACTTCTCCGCCATCTTGCCCTCTCTCCCCTTTTTTTTCTCATTTTAAAAGTGGGTTCTTCTTTCATTATTTTAGAAGTTTCTGGATATGTTTTGCTAGTATTTTCTGAGGATTTTGTCTGTGTAAGACATGTAGTTCCGGAGTTTTCTATCTTTTTTATGGTATCTGTCTTATTTTAGTATCAGATTCATACTGACCTCTTAGAATCACTAGGGAAGTATTTCTGTCTTCTATTTTTTTGGAAGAATTTTGAAGTATTGTTCATTCTCACCTAAAATTTTTAGTATAATTTGCCAGTGAAGATACCTGAGACTATGTTTTCTTTTTTTGTTGTTTTGTTTGATTGATTGGTGGGAAGTTTTAAAATTACTAATCCTCATCAGGGAAATACAAATCAAAACCACACTGAGATACCACCTCACACCAGTCAGAGTGGCTAAAATGAGCAAATCAGAGAACTCTAGATGCTGGCGAGGATGTGGAGAAACGGGCACCCTCCTACACTGTTGGTGGGAATGCAAACTGGTACAGCCCCTCTGGAAAACAGTGTGGAGGTTCTTCAGGAAAATAGCAACAGAACTCCCCTAGGACCCAGCAATAGCACTGCTAGGAATTTTCCCAAGGGATACAGAAATGCTGAGGCATAGGAGCACATGGACCCCAATGTTCATAGCAGCACTCTCCACAATAGCTAAAACATGGAAAGAGCCTAAGTGTCCATCAACGGACGAATGGATCAAGAAGATGTGGTTTATCTATACCATGGAATACTCCATGGCAATGAGAAACAATGAAATCTGGCCATGTGTAGCAACATGGATGGACCTTGAGGGTGTTATGCTGAGCGAAATAAGTCAGGCAGAGAAGGACAAATATCATATGTTTGCACGTATAGGAGGATTAGGAGGAACTTGACGGAGGAACAAGGGGGAGAAG
>NW_027530575.1:3013220-3081033 GCF_008692635.1 Crocuta crocuta | reverse complement strand
GGGGAGATGGGCATGGAGGAGGGCACTTGTGGGGATGAGCACTGGGTGTTATATGGAAACCAACTTGACAATAAACTATTTGTAAGAAAAAAAATAATTCAAAAAAAAATTCTACTTATAAAAAAAATTACTAATTCAATATTTTCAGTTATTAAAGATTCAAATTTTCTATTTCTTTGTTAGTTTTGGTGTAATATGTCTCTCTGGGAATTTATCTGTTTTATCTTAGTGTCTTAGATATCTAATTTGTTGACATTCAGTTGTTTATAGGATTGTTTTAAATACCTTTGTATTTCTTTATAGTAGGTTTTGATGTCTCTCTCCTTTTTCGTTCTGATTTTAGTGAATGCTAGCATCTCTGAGTATTTTTTTGGTTTGGTTTGGTTTTATGGGGTTATTGTTTGTTTGTTTGTTCTGGTTTCGGTTTTCTTTTTCTTTAGTCTAGCTAAGGATTAGTTAATTACGTAGCTCTTTACAAAAAAAACAACTTTTGTTTGATTTTCTCTATTGTTTTAATTTTTATTTCACTAATTTCTACTCTAATATTTATAATTTCTTTCTTTTTTTCTGCTGGCTTTGGTTTTAGTTTGTTCTTTTCTCCTAGGCAATTAGAAAAAATAAAAAGGTCAATTGATTTGAGATCTTTTTTTTTTCTTTTGAGAAATAGTATTTTGCATCCATAAATTTCCCTTAAGTGCTGCTTTATCCCTATCCCATAAGTTTGGTGTGTTGTGCTTTTCTTTTCATATATCTCAAAATATTTTATAATTTCTCATATGAGATCTCTTGATCCATTGGTTATGGAGATGTGTGTTGTTTGATTTATTTTTTTGTGAATTTTCCATATTTTATTTGGTTAGGTCTAACTATTTTATGATGTTGTTCAAGGATTCTGTTTCTTTGGTGATCTCCTAACTATCCATTATTGAAAATAGCGTATGGAAGTTCCCTACTATTATTGCTGAGCTGTTTATTTCTTCCTTAAGATGTTTTCAGTTTCATTATTTCTGCCCACTTCTCTCTAACTACTCTCCTGGGAGTCTCATGGTGCACTAGTACATCTCCCATACTTTACCAAGGGATCCCTTGTATGTGTTGGAGCATGCTTTCAATTCTTAGGTTTACAACTCTTCATTCGTTTTCACATATTGCTTGTGAAGGGCCTTAGATTGACCAAGGTGAGAGATTGGGCCCCACTCAAGTCTTTCCTGGGCATGCATAATAGCCCTGCATGTGATTGTGACTTTCTCGATTCCCTTGGAAAATATTAGAGCTTTTCAAAGCTTTCTCTGTAACTATCTCACTTCCCAGCTCTTCCTTTTAAGTTTTGTCTATGCTCTTGATTGTACCATCAGGTATCATAACCTGTCATCTGTAGGGTTAAACCAACCACTGATCATAATAACTGTTGGAGGTGTAAGGCATTTCTCAAATGAAGCTTTAGTTGAGACATATAACAGCAATGCCCTGGGAATGGGTCTTCCTCATGGAGTTGCAAGGCAGGTCAAGAAGTGCAAGTGAGGGGCCGCCTGGGTGGCTCAGTTGGTTAAGCATCTGACTTCAGCTCAGGTCATGATCTCACAGCTTGTGGGTTCAAGCCCCATGTCAGGCTCTGTGCTGACAGCTAGCTCAGAGCCTGGAGCCTGCTTCAGATTCTGTGTCTCCCTCTCTCACTGACCCTCCCCTGCTCACACTGTCTCTCTCTCTCTCAAAAATAAATAAAACATTAAAAAAAAAATTTAATTTTATGAAAAAAGAAGTGGCAGTGATCTGAAAATAGGATCTTCTAGTAACCCCATACATTATTTTTTGTTTGTTTGTTTTCTTTGGTAGTTTTGAGGCTGCTGGTTTCACATCCACTGTATTTGCAAAGTGATGAGTTGGTACAGGGAAGATACTGATATATAACACTACAAACCTTGTTCCTACAGAGATTAAGCAGGTGTTCTTGAATAAAGAGTTCTTAGATTTTTGTGAAAGCTTTTGTTTAATTTTCAGAGTTCTAAAAATGCTTTGATCATTTTTGCCAGGGTTTTTCTTCCTTCATTTTAGCAGTCCTACCAGTATTATTTTATTTGTTAAGTCATGAGTCTGATTCTATTAACAATCTCTTTCCACCCATTAAACCATGAAATAACTAGACATATTTTATTCCTGTTACCTAGCCACTGTGCAGATTTTTTTCTAGCCTGCTTTCCCTCACATTCTATCCACTTCAAACTTGGTTTTATGAACAGGGTTTCAGGTTTTATAATAGCTATAATAAGGGAATAGTTTAAGTTGAATTCAATGTATACATATGCAGATTTTTATTTTTAAATAAATGTGAGGTAGAGACAAGGCACTCCCCTGGACTCATGGGTGGGGTTTATTTTGATCGTCTTTTGCACAGAACCTCACCTTTAGGGAAGAATCTCAAATCAAACCTCTCACTTAAGGCAGGTCAAATGCCATTATTGATATGTTCAGATGCCTATTAAATTCCAGCTCATAGCCTATGGAACTTAAAGTTTTCTTGAACTCCATTGAACCACCACTTCCTTGAATTTTTCTCATCTTTGTTGTAACTATTTTTGACCTTGGAAGCACATTATTATTGACATCTTTGTTTCTGTCTAATATTTGAGTATGCAAAAATAAGAACGGTATGTAACCTTCATCTGTAACTTCCTTGTTCCAGACTTCTCCTTTTAGTGGGAATATGATTTTTATTTTCCTGCCAAAATTCACTTTGGTAACATGTGCATTCTTAATGTATATTTAGCTATGTTGGCCTGGAGGAGAATTTATCAATGACATGACTCTTGACAGTCTCTTCAACTTTATTTCCTAGTATCACCCTTTTTCACATGTACTATTCAATTCTGTTTTATGGGTTTTGGTTATACACATGCCATTCCCTTTGAATCATAGAAACACTTCTTGCTTTTCCAATTTTTCTTTATCCTTTGAACACTATTCCTTCATGAAGTTTCTGGCAGGTAGGTAGAACAGCTTTTCCCCGCTAAAAGAATATAAATATTCCTCTCTCTTATTGAGTATAAAAATTATGCTTAATTTGTATCTTTGTTTCCAATACACATCATCATTTTTCTTGCAATTTTTTTTGGGAGAGCACAAGCAGGGGAGAGAGGGAGACAGAGGATCTGAAGTGGCCTCTGTGAGGACAGCAGTGAGCATAATGTGGGGCTTGAACTCATGAACCGGGAGATCATGACCTGAGCCAAAGTCGGACACTCAACAGACTAAACCACCCAGCCAGGTGTTCCCACATCACCATTTCTAACTTGTTTTACTGACTGGAAATACACACACACACACACACGCACACACACACGCACACACACACAATATAATTAACATACATACATACATATATAATACATACACATATTATATATGTATATATGTACATATATGCTGAATAAACATAAAATGTGTCATATAGTATATAATTCAGAAAATTGTGTAATGGTTACATAATAGAAGAAGAAATAGCACATATTATTGTTCACCTGTAGTTTATTTTTATTATTCACAGGGTAAATTAATTGACTATATTGAAAATTTTTTGCTTCCTATTTAATTTTGTTTGAACAGATTCAATTGTCCATGTAGCTACTCATTTGAAAAATATTCAGATTTGAAGTGATCAAAACATTCTATACAGAATGTGACTTATTTCAAGAAATTTGACTTTGTTGGATAGAATGAGTGACTATGTGCATTGCAAAATCAACATTAACATTATTAGTAAGTTGTTAGGAAAACAATGATCACTTGATTCAGAGAGGATAAGCATTTTCACATGAAGTGTGTCATTTGAGGTAACAACTTTCAGTTCAATTAAGAGCCAGATAGATATTTTGTGACAGGATTATATTTACAATTATAGTTTACAGGGGCAGAACAGATGATATCTATTTTTTGTGTGTTACAGTTTTTCCACCATTTAAGAATAACACATACACTATCAAATATTTTTTAAAAAATATTCATTAACTATTTATTCCCAATATCATGCCTTATAATTGGTATTATTATGGTACATACTTATCCAGGTTGTAAATGAAGCATAATAGATACATGTAAATATATCTTATCTATCTCTTAATCAAATGGCACTACTACACTATTGCAATTTTTCTCTTATATGTTACTAACATTTGTGCAAAAGATTTCAGTTATTCTACAGCATTATTTTTGCTATTTTTCATTATTCTCATTCATGTATGTACCAAACTGTTTTTAGCTTATCCCCATTATTGGGTAGCTGGGTTATAACAATTATTTATCATCAAAATGATGCTCTGCTAAATGTTCATTTTGTATATAATTAATATGTCATATAAGTATTTGTGTATTGTAATTCTGTATATTTCCCCAGAAATTTCCAATTAATTAGAACACATAATACATGGTCTATATTACATAATGCTGTGGTATATTTAACCTATTCATATTTGTAACACATTTTATTAATAATATATTGTGATGTTTGGGTGGTTCAGTCAGACTTCAGCTTAGATCATGATCCCACTGTTCGTGGGCTTCAGCCCACGCGTCAGCCCTGCGTCAGGGTCTATGCTGACAGCTCAGAGGCTGGAGCCTGCTTCAGATTCTGTCTCTCTCTTTGTCTCTGCTCTTCCCCTGCCCCTGCTCTGTCACTCTCTGTCAAAATTAAATAAACATTATAATTTTTTAAAAATAATAATGTAATTATTTTCTTGGTAAATAATCGTTGTAGATATTTGTCAGTTTCATTGCATGATCCACTAAGAGCTATTTTATTATTATCAAATCTATTATTTTATTTTATTATATATATCCTTGATTCTTATATGATGCAATTTTCCTTTCAACCAATTAATTTATATCTTTCTTTGTGAGGCAGGAAAGAGTGATTATCGACATTCATCTGGGATTAAGTTATTCTACCAAGAACATTTAAAATATGTGCTGGGGGGCACCTGGTTGGCTCAGTTGTTAGAAAATCCAACTCTTGAGTCAGGATTTTGAGTTCAAGCCCCACAGTGGGCATGAAGGCTACTTTAAAAATAAATACAAATTAAAAATAAAATAATATGAATGATATGCCATTGTATTTTGTCTTTTATTAAATAATATTAATTTACTGATTGTTTTACCTATACAATTCAATTTTATTTGTAATTAAGGCCATGTTTTCACAGTACTCAGTTATTAGATATCTTTTTACTTTAATATCAAGATAATAAGTCAATTAAAGATTAGAATATAGATCAAATGTTAGGTAATGGTTAGTATATTTAAAATATTGTATTCTTTATACTACTGAGTTAAAAAGCTAATTTAGAGCTCTGAAAACGTTTGATGTAATTATTTTTATTATTTCAGTTTTTAAAATAAAATTAGTTTCTGTAATTGTTTTCCATGTATTTAAAAATGCAGATTTAATTCAACAAATTGTCATTACTACTGACATATTTTTAAATGTTTATTTATTATTTTTGAGAGAGACAGAGAGAGCAAGAGTGGGAGGGGAGGGGGGTGTTGTATCAGAGACCCTGATGCAGGGATCGAACTCATGAACCAGGAGATCATGACCTGAGCTGAAGTCAGACACAACCAATTGAGCCACCTACGTGCATCTCCAAAGATTTTTAATAGTTTTTATTGCCACATGGCATTCATGATAACTCCTACTTTTTCATAGGGTCACCAGCGTAAAGTGTTCTTAATTCCTTTACACTGATTTTTGCCAACTAAATAAAATCTAGATTTCCACAATTTTAATTCGAATTTTTAAAATTATGAATGAATTTGAGAATTTTTCGAATGAGTAAGGAAGTTATTTTATTTACTTTTATACATATACGTGTATGAAAATTTTTTGTTTACATATATTAATATATAAATATAAATGTATATATTACACAGAATCTAGCAAAATATTATATTGGCAATTAATTTGATCCTTTGAATATTTCTGCATGGATGTGCTATTCACAAATACTTCTCTAGGTAATTTTATTAAAGAATTATAGATGCTTTATCCATAAATTTGACATCTTTTTAAAACCTATTTTTTGAAGTATGTTTGAATCGCTTTTATAACTTTCAAGAGTTGACAGTAATTTATTTGTAACATTTAATATTAAAACCAGAATACTTATGTCACTGGCAATGAGTTTCATTTAATGATAATTTACAAATTTAAGTCATTTTCTTCAGTCAATGAAAAAAAATTGATTTTTTTTTCAGTACTGATTTGTTGCACTGAGCTTTTAGCACTTTTATTTTAACATATTATCAGGTCAGTTCATCTGGGTTTGAAGTTAAATAATGTATTTGACCCTAAGTGGGGGACTTTTCTACAGAGTGTTAATCTGTCTGTGCGATGCCACCCTATAGTGAGTGTAGCTAACCACCTATGGTGTGATTACATAATGTAAAAAGATAATGGCTCCCTTGAGAAGTTTCATGGCATATTTGTTCTTTCATTGTATCTTAGTCCACTTAAAAAATAAGCTATTCTTATTCTGCCGAGTATAGATTTTACTCAGTTAAAAATAACCTTTGTGACAGTTTAATCCTACTACAATTCATGACAAAATGAATATGACACATTTACTATAACTCAAATTCTCAGGAATTTTACTAATGGTCCATTTAATGTTCCATGGAGGTGAACATTTATACTTCAGGAAAGCTGGCAGCCACAATTAACAATGCAAGCTGTCAAAGTTGACAGTAGCAACTTTATTTCAAGAAGGCATTTTAGCAGATTTCTCCCACTTATAAATTGTACACACAAATTCCATGAAATAATATAGCCACACACAACTAAGAATAAAATTGCCTATTATAAGGTACATGGTAAAACTAATGTCATTCTTGAAGTTTTAATGATACAATTTGATAGAATGGCTTGAAGTCGAGGTGTAAAGGGGTAAACGTGTAGTGCTGCCGTTACTGTCAATAAGAATTTTGATTAAAAATAGCATTTTGGTTTTAGGTTTTCTCCTCATCAAATTAACTATTTCTTCCTCAGACATTAATTGGTGAAAACATTTGTTTGCCTGTAAAGCTCAGGAAGTAATAAAAGATTAATGGTAATAAAATCAAGAATGGGCACTGGGCTATAAAATAATTGCTTCCCCACCAGCCTCAGTGAGCTTCATCTTCATTCCACTTTTGAGTTCAGAATTTAACATTTTGAGGTTCTTTTGTTGTTGTTGTTGTTGTTGCTAAAACATGCACTGAAGAATGTGGACAACTGGAACTCCCATAAATTGATGACAAAAATGTTAAATGACACAAAAATTTGAGGAGATTGTGACATTTCATTATAAAGTTAACATATACCTTCCCCTATGACCCACTAATATCACTATTGTTATCCAAAAGAAGTAAGTGTATGTATCCTACACCCCAAAGCTTGTGTAATAATCATAGTTACTTTATTCATAATACTCAAAATCAAGAAACAACCTAGATGTCTGCCAGCTTTGTTCAGAATGTTTGCACAAACTATGACATATTCTTAAATAAAATACTATTCAACCATAAATAGAAACACTGTCTTCCACATAACAACGTGGATAAATCTGGAAAACATAACACTGAGTGATATATGACTTGCACAAAAGAATAGATAATACATGATACTTGGAATTGGCAAAGCTAATCTGTGGTAAAGAAAACAATTATTGTAAACTGTTGCTTCTGAGGTTTGAGGAACAGAGATTGATTGAAGAGGCATAGGGAACTTTTAGGGGTGCTGATAATGTTCTATATCTGGTTAAAAGTTTGAGTTACAAAAGTATATGAATTCCTCAACACTCACTGAATAAGCGCTCTTAAGATTTGTGTATTTCATTGCTTGTAAATTTTACATTAAATGCAAAAAAAAAGTAAGAAGAACCATAATCATGTATTGAACTCTAACTATTGATAGGCATGCTGAAGCATTTGGGCAGAAATGAACCCATGTCTAAAACTTACTTTTAAACTAAGAAAAAGTAAGATGGACTGATGGATTGATAGAGGAATTGATAGATGACATAGATTAGAGAGATAGAGAGATAGATTCTATGTCATAATCAGTAAAATTCTACTTGTAGAACTTATATGTACAGCATATGAATGTTCACTATAAAATTGTTTCAAGTATTTTATTATAGATTTTATTCTAATAAAAAAATGTTGATAATGAAAAGAAAATACATAAATTTCTTGTACTACCTGGATGTCAGTATTTCCTTTATTTTAAAGAGACTGAAGTGTGTGATTATAAAATCATGAAAACTTTTTTAAATTTTTACTTGTAAAATGTGTTTCTTGTGTTTCTAATTTTTTCTTCATCCTTATATCTTATTTGTATTCTTCAGATTTATTTCTCACTTTTTTAACTTTCTTTTAGCTCATGTTGAAATACTAACCTATGTTTTGTTTCTGTTTATGGGTGTGTTTTCTAGCATTATTTCATTTTCTGAGATATTATTTTAGTTCTCATTCTTTATTTTTTATTCTGGAAAACATGCTCATTAAAAATGAACTAAAAGAAAGTTTTAAAAAGTTATTTGTATTTTATCTATAACAATTCTTTTCTATTACTCATTTTATATGATACATTTTTTTGTTTTCTTTTGTTTTTTTTTTCTTCTGTTTTGTTTTGGAAGGAAGGATGTGTTTCAAAACACTTCATAGAGTCATGGCATTAGAATTTCTTCTTTGGCTATAATTTTTATAACTTATAAAATTTGTCATCTCTTCCTTTCTCAGACCACCTAGCTCTTTCATGTTCTCCACTCTCCCGTGGCAAAAAAAATAAATTTTTTGGTAACCTTTTTTTATAACTTTATGGATTGTATTTGGTTCAGCCTCCAACACTTTTTTTTTCATAGTGCAATATCGAATGTGCTCTGGAAAGTAGCTGCTGCTGATTAATTTTGACAATTCATAGTGCTTAGAGTTTTTCAACACATTTACACCTTCCCATAGCCCCTTGCACTCATGTGTAAGTGGAGGGAACCCACTAATAGTGAAGTAAGTTGGCCTGCTGCACTTTCCAGTGATTCTTCACTGGCTAATCCAATATCCCACGCTTCTCAGGTGTGTCTCCCACTCTTATATCTTCTATCCCCACACAAAAGCTTATACCATGCTAGTCTCGCTCCATTCTGGTTGGATCCGTGTATTTGATGTCCATAGGGATGGCTTTTCATATTCTTTTGCTGTAGATATTGGTTTTGCTGTTCATGTGGTTTTGCTCTGATATTTTCACTTTAATGGGAGAGTCAGGAATAGCCTCATGACTGCAATAGCTTCCACCACCTGTTTTCTAGCATTGCATCACATTTTACAAATTTTTTTTCATTTTCTTATCTAAAAATTAATCTTTTAATAATTTTATTAGTGAATATCAATAGTTTTAACATTATTTTACTATAGACTAATATCAATATTTATGTACTTATATGTATTTAATTTATTTAAAGTTTTATTTACCTTTATGTAGAATTTCTTTATTACCACGACAGGGAAATAATTAAAAGTACACTATAGCTATAACACCACATGTAGTGTATAGGTGATACAATATCTTAGGGTGTTTACTTCTAATTTCTAAATATTTTATTATTTTAGCACCAAGTAAACCAAACACAGTTCCTGGAAAGATTGGTCACCTACACTGACCAATAGGAAAAAACAAAATCAAACTGTTGCCAACCTTCCATTTAACTTTATGGATTATAAATTATGCATAGATTAGTCTCGATTTATGAACTGTAGATTTTTGTCTTCGCATTGTACTTCAGTATGTCCCACACAAAATGTTTGATTGGCACTAGTGAAGGCTTTAATCCATTCATTTGTTTTTTCATCTGTACATCCATCTACTCCTATATTATATTTAATGCCTAATTAATGGTCAATCCTAATCCAACTTCAATGATGAGTATCTTTTCTTACAGGCTTCTATCCTACATGAATACTAGAATTCACATATAGCAATAAATACGATGTGCTTACCTATATAACCAGTTATGAAAAAGATCAAAATAGTTAAAATTTTTATAGATTAAATTTCTTTTTAGAAAAAAGATTATAGGGGCACCTGTGTGGCTCAGTCAGTTAAGCATCAGACTTTGGTTCAGGGCTTGTAAATTCGAGCCGCACAACATGCAATGGGCTGGCAGCTCAGAGCCTGGAGTCTGCTTAGATTCTGTGTCTCCTTCTCTCTGTCTCTCCCCCACTCACATTCTGTCTCTTTCTTTATCAAAAGTAAACTTTAAAATTAAAACAAATAAAGAGGATTATATTTTTTGAATGATAATTGAATTTATTGCTATCTTCAATATTTTAGCTTTCCATTTCAAATGCACTTCCTAATCCATGTGTATGCATGTATTTTCTCGGACAAAAATGTATTAAATATTCTTAATAATACAGCATATTTCTCTGACCATTACTATATGAAAGAAGGTAAAAGGGAAATAATTTACATATAGTCAGACTTCTCCTAGGAGTTTAAACTATAAATTAATAGTGTCAAAAATATTTTAAACATTCAAAATTTCTAATTTACAGAGCGATTACCATTTGGGAAGAAATGAATCAGCTTCCTTCACCCCTTTATCTTTNTCATCTTGCCCCTCCTCCCCCCCTTTATCTTAACATTGCAATTTCACGGTGTGTCTGTGGGATTTGTGTTGAGGACGTATGCTATTATAAAATGTTTGGAAGGAAGGCCCCCATGGGTGGTTCAGTCTGTTAAACATCTGACTCTTGATTTTGGCCCAGCTCACAATCTTACGGTTCCTGTGATGAAGGTCGGCATCTGGCTCTGTGCTGATAGCAAGTGGCCTGCTTGGGATTCTCTCTCTTCCCCCTCTCTCTGCCCCTCCTCTGCTTGTGTATGTGCGCAAATGCTCGCTCTCTTTCTCTCTCTCTCTCAAAATAAATAAAGATTTAAAAAATGGGGGTAAACTTTGGAACTATAATATACAGAAATAATATATTTTACAAATTTTCCAACTTCATGAAAATAAGCTTTACTTTTTTAATGTTTATTTGTTTATTTAAGAGTGAGAGAGTGCATGTGGAGCAGGGGGAGAGGGAGAGAGAAAAGTCCCAAGCAGGCTTCTTGCTGTCAACATGGGGCTGAATATCACAAAATGAACATGAGATCATGACCTGAGACAAAATCAAGAGTCAGATGCTTAACTGACTGAGCCACCCAGGCACCTGTGTACTTTGATATTATTTAGTAATACTTTAAAACTTCACAAGTTTTATACACATCAAAATTGTGTATGAAAATATTTCTCTTTCATTATTCTACTTGATTTGAACACAGGGATATAAAAAAAGAAACAGTGGATGAGATTTAAAAAGGCACAGAAAGTTGTATGAGAAAGGACTAGAAACCTAAACACAGCATTGACATGATCATACTTGTATTCACAATAAAGACCGAGCTATGCTTTTTATCCTTTTTATTAGTGAACAGTCAAAAACCTGTTACTATAAAAGTATTGAGGAAAAAAGTATATATTTGTGTCTATAATCTATAATATACATATATTTAAAAATTACAAGTATTATTTGCTAGTAAAAAGAACAATTTGAATAGCACCAAGAATAATAGTATAGACCTTTAAAATGTTTAATAGTTATGGAGAGAAGGAAATAAACTGTAAGTATGTAAAAGATTAGAATAAAAATTAGTTTCAGGGAAAATATCTAGATTAATATTTAATCTTTCTATAAAATGTTCCTAATTTATTATTTAATAGTCATGATCAATTAAAAATTAATGCAAATTTTTACTGTATTATCTTAATATGATTATTATATAATTTTACCTAAATTTTACAAATATTGAATTATAGATAATATTTATATTTGTATATGAATAATAATCTAGCATTTAAACAAACTTCTTTTTTGTAATTTTGTGATTTTTAAGGGACTAACACATTTTTTGCTTGCCTTTCTTTTGTTATTTTTTTCTCCTAGAAAACTGTACAAAAGTGATACACGAAACAAAAATTGAAAGTCATTTACTCAGCCAGAAGCAGTTATTGTGCAAGTCACCTTGATAGACAGCTTTACCAAAAGTGAAATGAGTTAAAATTTAACTTTTGTTTGAAGAGCTAATTCAATCACATAGTAAGAAGTAAGAAAATGGAGCTTATCTTAAGAAATAAGACTTAAGTAAATAAAAAATGAATTATAAAAGAAAATTGATACTCTGTGTTTACATGAGAGAATATTGGAAAGAGATTATCCCTAATCAGCATGATTAGCTAATCAGGAGGCTTAATTGAAAGCCAAATCCTCAAGTAAATATTTCGACAACAACAACAGCAACAAAAAGTAAAAGAAAGAACAAAAATGATATTAAGAAGCCCACACAAAAATATAAACACAAAGCTTTAGGTACAGGATACCTTTGGTGGTTTCTGAAAGTTAGAGATGTTATATTTTAAAATAACCGAATGTGGGGCACCTGGGTGGCTCAGTTCAACTTCAGCTCACGTCGTAGTCTCACAGTCTGTGGGTTCAAGCTCTACATTGGGCTCTGTGCTGACAGCTCAGAGCCTGGAGCCTGCTTCAGATCCTGTGTTTCCCTCTCCCTCTGCTCGTTCCCTGCTCATGCTCTGTTTCTCTCTGTCTCTTAAAAATAAATAAACATTAAAGAAAATAAAAAATAAACTAATAAAAATAACCAAAGGCGAGGCAGCATACATATTTGAGGGGGTTTGAGCATAGAGTTAGGAATTAAAGTTGAAGACTAGAAAAAGAAAATAAAGAAGAGAAAAGTGGAGAGTAAAGGTAAAAGTAAAAAGAAAAAAAAAAGAACAGAAAGGAACATCTCCAGGTAGCCTTAGCTTTGCAAACATTTTCATCAGTATGCTACACCTATTTAAAAATCTTTTTTTTTCACTGATTTATCTCATACTAAACTTGCACCTATTCATCCACCCAAGAAGAATATGGATATATAGAGATACAGATACATAGTACATGTGCATGTGACATATACATAACACAGATAAAACCCTCTGCCTCATTGCAGATCATTAATTCTGATTATTTTTCTAAGTTTTTATTTAAATTCTAGTTAGTTAACATATAGTGTAATATTGGTTTCAGAAGTAAAATTCAGTGAGTCATCACTTACATACAACACCCAGTGCTCATCCCAACAAGTGTCATTAATTCTGGTTATTGATGGATTACTGAAAGAAAGCAAATGCTAACAAAAAAGAAACCCAAACAACTTGTCCCTTTTCTTCATTTGAAGATCTGCAGTCTTTCTTGGTAGGTCGTTGCCTTACAGATTTAAATTGCAAACTGCTTATCCATTATAGATAAGGTTTGGAAATGATATGTTAAAAGACTTTATAAAACAAAACATGTCCAAAAGTTTTAGATTGAGCAACATATTTATTTTTTATTGCATTTTTATTTTTTTAACTTTTATTCATTTTTGAGAGAGAGAGACAGACAGAGAGTGAGCAGGGGAGAGGCAGGCGGAGGGAGAAGGAGACACAATCCAAAGCAGGCTCCAGGCTCTGAGCTGTCAACATAGAGCCTGATGCAGGGCTTGAACCCACAGACCATGAGATCATGACCTGAGCTGAAGTCGGACACCAACTAAGCCCCTCAGGCACCCCTTGAACAGCATATTTAAATTCACACAGCTGGGTAGGGAGTTGAACTAAGGAGTGCTGATTCCTCCCTCTAACTTCAGGCCACTGTCCTGGAATGGAAGGAGCAAGCAAAAAGTAGCCAGAGATGAGATGAGTTATCCAGACAGTTTTTAGATCATTTAGGGCCAGGACAGGAAAGACAGAGGGGTTTAATTTTTTTTTTTCTACCCATATGGCAAAGGAATGAAAGGATTTTGAATAGGGGTTATATTCATGCATCAAAAAGATCTCCAACTTCTGAGTGTGAGGGACTATTAGTGTGGAAGTAAGTAGACTAGCAGATGCTATTTCAGTAGTCCAGGTGAAAGATTATTATGGTTAGAACTAGCTACTAAGTTCTTGAGGATTAACTATACCAGTTAGATAAATACATATGGAGTGTCAAGCCAAGAGGATTGGTATAATGAATACATATCAAATATAAAGGAAGAGAAGTGTCATGTAAGAACACTAGGTTTTGAGCTAGTAAAACCAATGATAGTTTCATTTACTCAGTGAGGGTGAAATTATGGATTAGAAAAGAAATGAGAAAGTATCAAGAGTTCATTTTGAGGTGTTTATCATTATTTTTTGTTATCATTATTTCAAATTTCTATGTTTGAAGATGTTCATAATAAAGACATAGGAAAATTCCATTTTGAAAATATAGCTGAATGTCATCAAAATATCTTAAATGGGTCCAAAATTTCAATAACATAAAATATAGGATTAGTTCAATGTTTCTGGTTTAAGCCTGCTGCAGAAGATGGAATTTGATGGGACTATATCTGGATTCATGTTGAATGGGGGTATGTAATTGAAAACTGACATTCTGCAATGGTTTAAGGCATGTATGGGGCTTCTAAGTCAAGCTGTGGAGTGAAGAGGTGAATACATAAATCTGGACTCCTGGAGCGAAGGGGAGAGATCAAAATCTAGCAATAGAAGTGCAAAGTGCAAGAGATATATAGACTGAAATATAGATACAGAAATGGTAATACAGATAGAAAGAGTGAGACAATGGCAAACGGAGATGGAGAGCTATGTCATTCCTTTTGTCATGGCTTTGATAAATACATTGGTGATGAGAGCCTAACCTCAGTGGAAAGTGTTGTGGTGATTGTCTTCAATGGAATGATGTGATCTTGAGATAATAGCCCAAGTCATTGCTTTTAACTTCCAAATGAAGGGTTGCCATAGCTATCATAATAGGCAGAAAAACTAGAATTGTGATCCTGACCTATAGAAATCTTTGATGTTAGCAAATACATAATCAAACATTCATAATAAAAAATATGGCAATCCTGAAGTTCTCACTTGTTCTGTGTAATCATAAAAAAAATAACACGTCTGGTAAACTAAGACTTGATTTGGCTTGCCACAATAATGTAAGGAGCTTTTATCCAATTCTGAGACATACCTTCATTGATACACTGATAAACTTGAGGGAGAACTCTACAATATCAGCACAAGTCTATACAGTATTTTTTTCCTAGCCTTTGGAACAGGAAAAGTCATAACTGTGTGCTTGGAAACAGAAACTATTCAGCTTATTAGGAATTCTTGAACACTGGATCTGAACTAGTCCCTGGGAATATAAAATGTAACTGTAATCCAACGGGTTGAGGGCTTGTGGAATTTAGGTGGGATATGGCATTTTTATGTGCTTCTATTTCACAATGAGTATAGCAAAGTAATAAATTCCTATCCATGTCATTTCCCAAACTCTTAGGCTGTAATTAAGGTATGTATGCCTATCTATCTTATCCTTGTATTGATTCCTGAATCAAAGAATAAGGATCATTAAGGGAGAAATAGAAAATGTATTTCCCATATTTCATCAGTTGTGTAAACCGAAACTAAAACCACATGTGTGGTGGAGACAAAGATACTAGAAATAGAATGAATTTACTAAATATACAAAAGTTGTAGAATACAGATGGATTTTATCAATAGTTCTCTTGGGGATGGAGTATTCTGTTCCACGTATGATTTGCTTTGTCAAACAAGGTGTTAACAAATGGGTTGCAAGCTGAGGCTGGAAAAGCCATTGCATAGTAAAGCTTGCTCTTTAGCCCATTTTTTTCTTCTAATTAACCATCATATCCGGGTAGCCTGCATGAGGACAAAGTGTGAAGTGTTGGTGGAGAGCTGGGTTATCCCATTGGAGGCCACAGTATACCATTCTGCCCTCTGATTACAAAACGTGTACATGGGATTAGCAGACAGCAGTCAAGCCTGACCAGGTCAGCAAAACCACCTAATGGAACTTTGTTAGATTCATGAGAAATAACAGGGTTGTTGTCTTAGGCCAATAAAATACTGCACATCAAGATATGCAATATTATTGAATAAATGGCTAACTATCACAGGTGGTTACTATCTCATCTCCTTTATTTCACTTATTAACCTGAAGATCAAAAGAGTGATCTTGTAATATGAAAGTGGATTATTTTAAGTTTAGGCAGGGAGTAACTTCAATTTCAGATATTCATCCAGATGTTGCCTCCTTACTTGAAGAAATTAAACATAAATCAAATCCCAAGCACTTGTTTTACAACTAGTTATAAAACAAGGTATATTTTTTTATTACTATTGATCTGGAAATTCAATCTCCCTCCCTCTTTCTTTCTGTCTCCTCATCACCTCTCTCTCAAATACTCAGAAGAAGTTTGCTTCCACATGGCAAGAGAACAATAGATCTTCTCCATCTCACTTCTAAATTTAGAACACATTTTAATCTGCAGGGATATTGATCATTGCACTGTCCCAGAGGACATTACCCTTGTCCAGTAAATAATGATCTTGTTCGGATAAGAAATCCACAAAGCATTTCATTCCATGAAATTCTGTGATTCCATAAAGATAAATGGCTTCTTTAGTCAGTGAATATTTTTGGAAGCCCAGTAATGTGGATACATTGAAATATCCCCTCAAAAATAAAAATAATTTGTTATAAATTGGATCTCTTACTCAGAAAAAAATAGAACAATGCAAAAAACGCTGCTTTTGGTTTTAGAAACAACAATCCACATTTGGATGTATTGTGCTGATCATTTTCTTAGTTACTAAGATGCTTCCATTTTTACCCCGAAGAGGTTTGTCAGATAGCTCCAAGTGGGAAGTAGGCAGTTCTGCCATCAAACCTTCAGAAGCAATGGATCCCATGATAATGAAAATGTTTGTGGCAAATCAGGTTTCTACAAAGACCCTGTGGTGAGCTGAGCACAGAGAATAAAAAGGGAGGTTCCTGGGTTTTGACAGCAAAGACATAACAGAAAAATTACGCTTTTGGCCAAAAACATCCTTTAACATACAATAGGTCCAGATGGAGATTTACTACCTAACCCAGGACTCTGAGTGACAATATGTCCCCATATCCATAATTATTTGATTCTCTATCCATAGACCAAATCGTTGTCCAAAAATATGTACTATACTCAGAACAATTTCTAAAGGCGGAATGAACCTGCATAAGCAGAGAGCTCACACTGCAACTCAAGGAATCTAGTGAGGTAACACAATATATTTTAACAGTGATAACATTTGTTAACTAACAAACAAATGTAATCAGCATTTGTTAATTACATCAAGCATGTGCTGCAAATCCTCCAGGAATGAAGTTTTTGGGCTGCAGCAAGAGGTAGAAAATCTATTAATATGGGTTTACAATAGTGAGTCGTTATGTAGGTGGGAAATCATAAATCCCAAATATGTCTTAAAACCGTTTAGATGAATTAGTACTGAAATATCTCCTCCAATAATAGTTTTTGATATATTGTAGGAAACACTACAGTATATATGTATAAATATTATATACAGAAATGTTCATGAATGATATAAGTATGTTTTTGTTTTAAAGTGGTTTTTCTATAAAAAATTATATTTGGTGTGTTTATGGTAGTTAATTTTAAAATTTGGTCAATAAATTAAGATCATGAGAGTACCATGAAAAAAAATTTAAAGAGAAAGAATGGACATAATACAGAGAGGGTGGATTTAGATTTCATATAGTAATTTCTGAAGGTTTAAAATACCCCCTCCTAAACTTTAAAATTTTGTCAAAAATCAATTATGTATATGTAGGTGCATGCCTGGATTCTACTCTCTCCCATTGATCAATATGTCTGTCTCTTTTGCCAATACCACACTGATTTAATTATGATGATGATGATATTGAACTTTTAAATGGCTGAAATGATTTTAAGAATCAAAAAAAATTTAATGTTTATTTTTGAGAGTGAGAGAGAGAGAACACATGTCAGCAGATGAGAGAAAGAGAGAGAGAGAGAGACCAAGAATCCCAAGGATGCTCCACACCATCAGCATGGAGCCCAGTGTGGAGATCATGACCTGAGCTGAAGTCGAACACTTAACTGACTCAACTATCCAGGTGCCTCAATTAAGAATTTTCTTAATAGATACAAATTATTAGACATGTTAATAGAAACACAATGTTAAATGATTGAATTCTGAAGTAGAGTTCATGAAAAATTTAAGGAAAAAATCCTCAATAATGCCATTTTTACCACATAATTAATTTTAATATATTTCACTATGTAGCTAAGTTCCCTAGATATGAACATATTTATTAAAATGACAATAATAATCATTTTTATCACTGATTTTAGAATTTGATAAGCCATTCTGCCTGAGGCTCTAGTAGCTATATTTCATGGTTCAGGTCCACAAATCTACTAAAAGGGTTTCACCATATATGTATTCGTTATACTGTTTGAACTGACAGAGAAATTTCCATATTCAGGAAAATTTCCTTTTACAATATGATGGAAGAAAAATAAGAAAGCATGCAGTGCAAGGAAATTTTAAATTCTTATTGGTTTAACATCTATTAATGTGTTCATTGCTCAAAGCATATTACATGTTACATGAATACGCCCAAAGAGAGTTTAAGAAGTACTTTCTTTCCATGGAATTAAAATACAGGGAGTAAATATTTTTTAATAATGTTCAAACAATCATGGTCTCTCTACTTGTTCAAGTCTCTCTGACATGCAAAATAAAAGATCTCCAAAGGTTTTGCCAAAATCATGGCATCGAGTTTGAAGTCTAGGTTCTTGAAATCTCGGTGAACTCTGGAAGGAGCCCTCTTTATCTGGAGTCCTCTGAACCAAGAAGGCAACTTACTACTTTCCTTTACACTAAACATTAATGTATGGAATGGGTTGCTATTAGCTTCCCAAGGCAAACAGAAGTCCTTGGTCCTTACCAATTCTGTATAGATGTTACCAGGTATCCCTACTCTGAGGGAAAGGAATATTTTATCATTAGTTCCAGGTTTTGTTACCATAGCTCTTGGCTCTATCTTCTAGAAGTTCTTTCTCTTTGCATTATGCTCCATACCACATCTGAAAGATTGGTTAAGAATAAAATAATTAAGAGAATTAATGAATATGCCCTTTAGGGAATCTAAGAAGCTCTCTCAACCTGATTACTATCTTTGAAAAACTGGAGACCAAAAGACTTTTTATAATGTAAATAATTTCAGTTTCTTGTGATCTGGCTGGGAGCATTTCTGACAATATGTTTTTCACAGTTGTTTTAGTTTTACAAGTCTTAAATTTCAATCAATTTCATGTGTAAGAATCATATCCTCAATTAATATTTTTAAGTGCATTTATTTATTTTGAGAGAGTGAGTAGAGGAGGGGCAGGGAGAGAGTGAGAGAGAGAATCCCAAGCAGGCTCTGCACCTTCAGTGTGGAGCTGGATGGGGGGTTTAACCTCTCTACTGAACCATGATGCCGTCACCTGAGCTGAAATCAAGAGTCGGTCACTTAACCAACGGAGCCACCAGGCACCCCTCAATCATTTTTAAGACATTATTCTCTCTAAACTAAATTGTAGGTACTTTGAGCAAATCAGGCTGCTGTGAGACCACATTTTTCTTTGCATCCTTTTATCCAGCTTAAAGGGTCTATTTGATATCAATTAATTCCTTTCAGAAATTATAACTAAAGATATTTGAGCAACATACCTAATTTGGACATTTTACTTACCATATACAATAACGGTTGCATTTTATTTGGTAAAAAGTTGTTTTATTTCCAAAATCTGTAAGGTTATGGGTCTCCTAGGTTACTTCAAAATTATCTTTGCAAACTGGCACATTTTTTTTGAGCTTACCTCTATCTTATAGTAAATTATAAAACATGGCTAGTAGCAACCAACTCATTATTTTGACATTTTTGCCTCAAGATCTCCAAGACTTTCATTGAAAATACATTAGGAACAGTTTCCACTTTTTAGAATATCATAAGCACAATTTCACCAAATGGTTGGGCACTAAAGAAAATAAATTGCCATTTTTTCCTACCTCTATCAGTTTCCTCAATTTAAGCACTTGTTCCAAAATCCATCACTATATATTCTAGGTTCTTTTTACAAACATCAGTTCTGTTTCTGTTGCCAATTTTTGTATCAGCTTTTACTACATAAGAAAAGAGAAGGAAAAAAGAAAGCTTCTAGCTTCTAGCAATAGATATTTTTCTCATGGCTCTGCAGTTTGCCTTCGGAGTATCTGCTCCAAAGTATTCCCCCTGGGGCCAAAGCTGAAGCACAAGGACTACCCAATCACAGCCCTTCTAGAGATGGCAGATATGCAAGGGGACATACCCAAGCACACAGACACATCAAAAACACTGCTAACCTGCCATTGGACAAAGGAGTAACATGGCTGACCCCAAATTCAACTTCCAGTGAGTACACTCTTCTCATGGAAATCAAGGAGAAGGAATTCCCATTTTTCAATATTAATGTGTCTTAATCCATTCAGGCTGCTTTAGCTGAAAACCATAGACTAGATTTATAAACAACAGAAATTTATTGCTCATGGTTCCAGAGGCTGTGAAGTTCAGCTCAAGGCACCAAAAGATTTGGGGTCTAGGGAGAACTCACTTTCCAGTTAATACACAACCATCTTTTTGCTGTTTTCTCACATGACAAATGGGATAAGGGAGCTCTTCCCAGTTTCTTTCATAAAGGCACTAAACTCTTACATAAGGGCTCTGCCCTTATGACCTAATCACCTACCAAAGGCTCCACCTCCTACTACCATTAAATTGGGGGTTAGGATTTCAACATAAGAATTTGGGGGGACACAGATAGACACTCTGTCTTTAGCATAATGTAAGTTAACAAGTCCTACTAAATGGAAGTTGGATTAGATTATGTCTTCAACAGCAGTTTTTCAAGAGTGAAAAACAAATACAAGACAGGTATAGGCGTATACTAACAAACTGTCCCCTATTTGAAGTGTCTTCCATTTGCAAGTGATTCTTCTCAGCTGGAATTGTAAGGAATACAAGAGGGGATGGGAATTATCCATCTCTATTGGCATGATATTCTCATAACAAATACTATTCATAGGCAAATAATTAAGGAGTTTCTGTTGGTTTATTTTTAATACTTTTTTCTTTAGCTCTGCTTGTAGCAGCATGAAACCATTTCATAATATTTGATGATAACATAATTAAGCTTTTAAAAATGTTATTTTTATGCACTATTGTTCAACAAAATAAAAAGATAAAACAAGAAAAAAGATCTAGTGAACTGGTGGTTGAAAACGGAAGGCTAAATACATATTTAGAATTGTGATGAAGGGATATTCCAGATTACAACTGTGCAATCCACTCAAAGTCAAATAATCCTGATAGGAGAAGGCAGACAGAATGCTCGAAAGGAGCAAAGGGAGAAAAATAAAGAAAAAAATCTCTAAGGAAAAACAAGTAGTATGATAGAGTATTTAATGTGTTCATTTTGAGAAAGGTATTAGTTCTTTCAGTTATTTCAGACTCTTTAAGCAATGTTTTCCCTACATGTAGAAATCTTGAATAGTTTCCTATTTATTCTTTAATCATAGGAATTCTACCAAGGGACATATCAACATGATCCTTTTTTTGTGTGTGTTAACCATGATGTAATATACTCTTCAAATCTGGAGACTCAATTTTATCTATGGATCAGGAAAGTAATCTTTAATTAGGATTTTTTTCATCTCATTCTGTTATGTTTTATTCTTTGAGAGTCTCTACTATTGGAACACCTGCGTGGTTCAGTCAGTTAAGCATTCAACTCTTGATTTCTGCTTAGGTCACTTCCCAGGGTCATGAGATAGAGCCTAATGTTGAGTTCTGCACTGAACATGGAGCCTGCTTGAGATTCTCTATCTCTCCCTCTGTCCCTCCCCCTGCTTTCTCTTTCTTTCTAAAATATCTTTTTAAGTTAAAAAAAGAATATCTATTATCTTCACTTCGAGATGCCTAGATCTACCTACCAACTTGCTTCCCTCTGAATAATTACCTTTAAAACAGGATTTTAGATCAGAAATTTATAGTAGACAACAAAATGAAATAAACATAATATTAGAAAGGTTTTTGCCAATAATCATGTACCAATGTTCAAATAATTTTTACTATAAACCATTTTTCTCAAAAACCCTCATATTCTTTGAGAATAAAAAAACTTTGAGAGAATAAATGAGATCATTGTGTGAAGATGGTATTTTAGGAGAAATCTTTGCTGTGATCCTTCTACCTTTCACCATGGAACCTGGTGATAATCCCCTCATCTCAAACCTAAAGAAGGCTTCCCCAGGGGCCTAAAAACACCAAATAGATGACAAACACTGGTTGGGTTGAAGTTGGTCTACAATCTGACTTTAGCCTGAGAAACACTGAGGAAAAGTATTTCTCTGGCAGCTTTGGTCCAGAGCCAGGAAACATTGTTACTGTGGGATTTGCTGACATGTTCATAGTTTATTGGACAGGGGCTATGTATGCATTTCCACAAATTGAGATGTGGTCCCTTTGAGAAAGAGAAACAACAGAGCCTAGAGGGCTACACAGATAGGTATAAAAAATTCAGTAGTAAGAAGCTTGAAGTGAGTGAGCTGTTACTGAGGATGGAAGACCAACTAACCCCCAGAATATAAGAATCTGCAACAGTGAAGGAAAATGCATTGAACCAGCATAACAAGAAATGTCTGAACATCCTTAAAATTGTGTCCCAGCAGACAAAGAGCCATCTTTTTAAAAAAAACTTTTTAATGTTTTATTTAATTCTGAGAGAGAGAGAGAAAGAGAGAGAGACAGCATGAGCAGGGGAGGGTCAGAAAGAGAGGGAGGTACAGAATCTGAAAGAGGCTCCAGGCTCTGAGCTAGCTGTCAGCACAGAGTCCGACGTGGGGCTCGAACCCACGAGCCATGAAATCATGACCTGAGCTGAAGCTGGATGCTTAACTGACTGAACCACCCAGGCACCCCATCGCAAAGAGCCATCTTTAAACAATTGTGATGCCCATAGAGAATGAACTAAGTTTATGATAATATGAATGAAAGTACAAAACTGCTATTCTCTTTGGCCCTGTCCTTCTAATGGGATCAATGGATCCCTTTGGCAAGAGATACTAGTATGAAGAGAAACAACCAGTAGGGAATTATAAAAGCCAATAACACTTTTTATCCCACTGCAAGTGCCCAGCCTGAAGCTGCCCGAGCTGTGAAAATGATATAAACTTATTCAGTCCAGAATTTTGATTAATATCTATGATTGAATTGACTCTGTGTTTGAAATTTACAACAGTCTGCCACGTAAGATGAAGCAGACAACCTATAGGAATTGCCAGAATTCTTATCTAGATAAGACTTGCTTCATTTTTTTTTTTAAATGTGAGGACAGGGGAAAATTATTTCACTCAATAACCTTAGGCAACAGTGGGGTAGCAATATAATGACATTTAAATGCATTGTGAGTCCAGCTTCTTCATCTTTTTTCATCTTTGTTATAATGTATTCTGGGTTGTCTAATATTTCATCCATTTGATCAACCAGTGTATCTTTCTGTTTTTCTGTCTCCTCATCTATCTACATAAAATCGCCATGTCTATATTAGATAAAATTCACATATTATATAAGTATAAAAAATTAAGATGAATTGTTGAAAAGAACTTAGGTCTTTTCAAATCTTAATTTTCTACATGCTTGCTGCATTTTTCTGAACTGGTATCTGCCCTAGCTTTAAACATTTATAATAAGAGAGGAGAGCAGGCTATTTTAGAAGTAACTGAATCAGAGGTAAGATTCTTAGTAATATTCTTAGTAGCTTCTTTCAAATATTGATCTTTTTACATATTTTAACAACCAAATACTATAGATTATTCCTCTGGAACAGTATATAAAGTATTTAACAGGAAAGAAATTAAATTAACTGAAGTCAGCTGTCATATCCTCATACTAACTTTTTGCAAATCTCTGAATCCCAATTTTTTCATAAGTCAATGGTTTCACACACCATAAGACATGTTTCTGACTATAATCTATGTCTATCTTAAATTATGACACATATAAATGATCTAATATTCCAGAGAGAATTTTGGATAATTTATTCAAAGATATATGTCTATTAATATGAACTAATTTCACTTTTATTCTATCAATCAGCAGGACACAGAGCTCACACTGAGTTCATTAACTCCTAGAACATCAGGTATTATTCAAATAAGCTATTAATTTGAGTTCATGCCATGTTATACCATACAAATTAATGTAGTGTTTTTAAAGTTTCATTTTTTAAAAAATTGCTATTAATTCAGCTTGCTACATTTAGGCCATCAATCAAATTTTGTGAAGCAGTTTTAAATCCCAATTATTTTATTTAACTCATTAGTCATTCTGTAAATTTTTTCTGTATCCAGAGTTTTGAAAACAATATCTCATATTTTAATTTGATTAATTTATAAATGACATGAAGCTATGCATATAATAAAATATAAGAGACCTCACTTAACTTCCATCTTGATAGTTCTTATATAAGTGGTTGTGTTCTATTATAGTTCACGTTTTGAACATTTACACAGGGATATCAAAGGACAATTTTAGAGGTTTGCTAAAATAAATATATCATGTCTACAACTGACGTCAGCTTTGTTCTATTTAATGCCAAATGCAATGGATATTTTCACCTATTATCTTCCTTGACTTCACAGCAGAATTGGATACTATTTGATTAGTTAATGTTCTTTTGGTTGCAATAGACAAAAACCCAATTCATAGTAGTAGATTAGGACAAAGGAAGAATTTGTTGAATCTTTAATTTTTTTCTTTCTTTTTTTTCTTTAAATCTTGCCTCATATTTCTAGTCTGAACCACTGTCATTTGTTGCCTGGAGTATAAAGATAGCTTTCTAACTAGTTTCCTCTCTCCTACTCTATTCAGTGACTTCTAAGACCTTATAAAAGAAAATCAGATCATTCTACTCTCCTAATGTAAATCTCCCCAATAGCCTTTGATTTACTATAAGGTTGAATAGATTTTAAACATGTTAACCTTCTTGGACATATAGCCTACTCTCATTTCCCTACTTTCCTGAATTCCAGCAGACAGAACGTCTCTATGCTTCTTGAATACATTGAGACTCTCCCAAGTTTAGTCTTGGATTAATTGTTTGCTTTGTCTGGAATGGTTTGCTTCCTGATGTTCCCTTGGTTGATTTTTGTATGTTGTTCAGACCTTTACTCAAACATCTATTTCCTAACTGTCCAATATAAATTACTCTCACCACCAATTCATTCTCAATCACTTCATTCTGCTTTATGTTTTTGGCATACATTATAGTCTACCATTATATTATCACCTTTATGTATCTATACACTTATTAATTTTGTGCACCCACATATAAGAATGTAAACCAGATTAAAGAACAAAACCTGTTTTATTCACAGCTGTATCCTTCACATTAAGTAAACAGTGCCTGACAATTGATTAGCACTCATTAAATAAGGCACAGATGAATGTAAATACTCTGGAGAAAGGGGAGAGAGAATAATCACTTTCTTTCAACTAACTTTTCCACAATGCTAGAAATAAATATCCTAGCAACTGTAATTAACTTTAATCTTGTTACTTCTTGGTATGAATATATTTTCCACTCCAGATGCATTTTGGAAAATATCTGGAGAAAGACTATTACTGGCCTCACTTTGATCACATACCAGTGTCTGGATGAATTATTAAAAATGATAAATTTAGTATACTTTACTAGAAACTGCTGATGCCAGCTATCAGGTTACTTCTCCCTCTGAGCATTTCCTGGATTTCACAAGGCCCTGGATTTGAGTGAGCTCTTGTGTGTGGAACAGGTGTGGAAGTGATGTGTATTAGCAGAGGTGGGTAAGTGAGGAGTGTTTATCTAGTTCTCGTTCCTCTGCTGACAGACAGACAGAGGATGCAACACCTAGAAGGCTTAGAGCTCATAGAGTATAGTGGAGTCAGCTAATAGAAAGAAGTTGGACACTAGAACAATTGCATGAAAGTGACCCATTGATCTCTAATCAACTGTATCTTCAGTTACAAAACATACTTGTATTGTGATAATCTGCTGAAACTCCAGTATCGTTTGTTATAATATTTAGCTTACCCAAACAATATGTATTCCTCCATTCTCCAATTTTCTGATGAATGTCTAAGGCTTTTTTGCCCTTCCACAATGTGAGGATGTAGTTAGAAGGTACCAACTTTGAACCAGGAGGAAACTCCTCATGAGATAATGATCAATGCTGGCACCTTGATTTCAGACTTCCAGCCTCCACGCTAATATCCAGATTTCAGTTTCTGTGCCTATCAAGAGTTTTAATACATCATGAATCATCTGCCATCAGAAGAAATTCAGCTGAGGGCTCACCACGTTACTGATGAGTCTCTGGAAAAATAGAAGGAGAACCCTGGGTTTAACCATTGAATCTCAGGATGCAGGAGTAAAGTTAAAACTATAGTGGTTGAATCAGGGGCATGACTAAGCCATACAGAAGAACACATGGACCAAATAGAGATATGAGACAGGCAGAGAAAACTAGCAGAATTCAACAAGCTCTGCGGCCTTTGTGTCTGCCCATGAAATAAGATGAAGAACTTTGAGGCTGGTAAGGCTCATAAAGCAACATAGGGAGGTGGCAGTATCAAAGCAGCCAGGCCACGTGATAAGTGATCAGCCCCAGCAAGCAACCACAGACAGGAGTCATTGATGGCAGATAGATACATTAAATATTTAGCTAGTGATGTCGGAGAAGATGAAATGGAAGAGAACAAGAGAACCTGACTCAAGTGGGAAGTACCCTAGGCAATTAAAAAAAAAAAGGCCCTGGACATGGGCAATGATATTGAGGCTCAAAATCCACAAATAGACACATTCCAGAAAAGACTGATACAAACAAAAATCATATTAACATTGCCAGAGTCAGAACAAAGAAACGAATTGACGACTAAAGCTACTACTACACTTCTCTACCACTTATTCACTCTTCTCCCTCCCCCTTCTCCACCTTCAAGTCATTACCTTTTCAGAATTTGGGATTTTGTTCCACACTCTTCTAATTGTAAGACAATATGGAAGAAGGGCTAGGAGTATGTTTTTATGTTCTCTGTTTCCCTGGAGGGTAGACTACTGCTCAACCTTTCTTCCAGTATTTTCTTTTTCAGTTCTTACTCTTAGATTGGTTTTCATACATCATATATAGTGTTGTTTTTCATTCTCTTTATTTTATTAGACTCTTTTGACTTCAAGATTTGGAAATACTACCAAAGACAGCCATAAAAAAGGAAGCGGGGGTGGGCATGTGGTGTCACAGTAGAGGAGGAAATAAGAGGTTGGACCCAAGTAAAACCCAGAAGCCACAAAGCAAAAGTTGCTTAGCCACAGTAGATTTCTAATTGAGTTTTGTTTTTAATTTCAGTGATAGTTATTACCACTTTAATGCTTGGTTTTGGAATTTTTATGCACAATATTTTTGTTATTTACCATGACTCTGCAACCCCTGCTGTGAAAAATAGAATGAATCTTCTTAAAAGGAGCTTAATTTCTGAACTCTTGGTGATTCATACATGTACGTAGATTTTCTGATCTCATTTCATTTTGTGCCATACAAGAATGCTTTGCATAAATAAGTGGGTTTTTATTTTCATATTATGATATCATGGTACCAGTACAGGTCCGTTAACTTCATGAATTTATCATTAGTCTTGAAGGAAGAAAATATGTAAATAGGTATGTGTGACATGAGAATTTGTCTTTAAAGCAGGTCTTAAATTTTGTTAGAAAACTTTGACAAGGTATATCATGTCAATTAAGATTTATCTCAATGCCTAGAATTATGTTTGGATAGAAAAAAAGAAACTCATTTTGATCTCAGGTAGAAAAATAAATTGCTTTGAGCTTTATGTAGGTTTAAACTTTTCAAAAAGCTAGAATTTATTCTGTTTAAAAATCATGTGAAAATTATTTTTAAAAGTCTAAAGATTTTTATTTGTGTCCATTGATTTGGGTTCCTAATCATTTTAAAATAAGTGAATAATCAAAATTTATTATTTTTATTAAAAATAAAAAAAACACATTCATATAACACCACCTGCACCTATATTTTCTTATTATTTATAAGAAATTAAAAACTCAAGATATTGGCAAATAAATAAACATGCTTACCACTCCTAGTTTGGGAGTTTTGTTCTCTATTTTTGGTTTTCTTTTTATAATTTTCATCTCTTTTGTATTAATAACACTCAGGGTTTTTTGCTCTCAACTTGACATAGTCTTCCCAAGTGACTACTTCTTTTTAATAAAAGCATAGCCCTCTTGCATTCAATTGTTATATTCCATATTTTTATTGATACTCAAATTAGTCCATTAAAATGTTTGAAACTAGTACAAAATTTTTTTAAGAATGACTCTATCTGGGGCACCTGGGTAGTGTAGTCCATTGAATTCCAGACTCTTCATTTTGGCTGAGGTCATGATGTCACAGTTCATGAGTTTGATTCCACATCAGGTGCGGCACTCACAGTGCAGAACCTGCTTCAGAGTCTCTCTCTCTCTCTCTCTCTCTCTCTCTCTTTCTGTCTCTCTGCCCCTACACCACACTCCTCTCCCTATCTCTCTCTCAAAATAAATGAGTAAACAAACAAACAAACAAACAAACTTTAAAAAGAAAGAATGATTATATGTTACCTTTGGTAAGAGCACAACTTAAGGGGTAGATGGAACTTTGAAGACATGATAAGTACCGCCAACTAGTAGAAAACTTTTATCGTGTAAATATCTGTCATTATTTTTTCAAAGGAGTGGAGAGGGTATAAGCCACATCATTGATTAAGAAAAGATCAATTTAGAGAGTTTATAATTTTCTACCCTTCACCCCCACCACCCAATACCACCACTCTGGTCACAAATCTGTTTCTGTTCAATATAGTTCTTCTAAACGTACACTGTTATTTAGTATTGTTACCTTTAGTTTCTAGAAACAAAACCAAGGGAATCCTTCTTAACTAGGTTTCTTCTACAAAATTCACACTCATCATTTCAGGATAGATTCAAAGATCTCATCGGATAAATATTCAATTATTCTGTTACAGCCCCCTGATCAGCAGAGGGTATTGTTTCTGCTTTATCTTGTTAATAAAAGAGTACAACATTGTGTAAGAAAACTATGTAATGCAATTATTGTTTATCTGCAGGTCCCTTGTACTGCACAACAACATAAGTCATGAGATACTTTAGAGAAGAGACAATACTTCATTCACACTTAAAAATTATTCAGTTTTGAATAAGGGACATGGTAGGTATTTAATAAAATGCTAGCATACATTCACTGCTTCCTAAGACTCAGGAACTTTGCTAAATGTTCTTTGTGGGTTATTTCATTACTTACCTAAAGAACAGTACAAAGTTCATGCCATTAGTATTTCAATTTTATAGATGATATGTTGAAAGTGAAAGAATTTACACTTTTGCTCAAATAATGTCTTGCAGGTAGTAAATGTTTGAGTAGTCTGTCTGGGCAAATGACGGTGAACATTTGACATAATGCCCCTATGCTTCTGGTGTTTACAGACTGCTGGGGGGATCATCCATCAGTCAAAGGGTTTTAGCAATGAATGCGTAATTACACATTGGGATAAATGCACTGAATCAAAGAAGGCATTACTTCTGACATATTCTTTGTTTTATATTTGAATTCATCACATAGATTATGTTTATTTGTTGCCACGAGCCATACATTTATAATCATGTCTTATGTTACTTTGCGGATGACAATTACAATCCATAATAGATTCATTTTATTTTAGCCATGAATGCAAATTGGTTCCAAATTTTGGAAGTATCTCAAGGTGTTGGTTTCATTGAAAAAACTGCATTCTTAGATTTCATATCTGAAATATTTACTGTGTTACAAAGATTTATTATCTCTCTTCCTACATTAATCTTTGTACTTTCAAAAAGATGTCATACATATTTGCAAACATTTCATTAGGAGAATTACTTAAAATGAGAGTTTTCTTTCTGATATTCTTTTTTTTGGGGGTGTTAGTTATTTTTGAGAGAGTGGGGGAGGGTTGGAGAGAGAGAATCCCAACCAAGGTCACACTGTTAGCGCAGAGCCAGATGCTCTGTGAGGTCATGAGCCAAAATCAAGAGTCGGATGCTTAACCACCAGAGCCACCCAGGTGTCCCTTTCTGTATTATTCCATGACAAGTTCATTCCGTTTCTTAAGAGAAATGTTCTTGTAGACTTGTCATTGTAATATTATGAGGAAAGTTTTGTCATCACTTCTTAAACTTCACACTTGCCTATATTTACTCTTTAAATAAACCACTGCATGGGAAAATTGGTGAATATATATTTGGCTATTATCAGTGTTTCTGATTATTGTGGTTGTCCCCTTAATCCTATTGATCTTTATCTTGAGTCAAACATACTAGGTAGAAATCAATATTAATCTATTAAACCTGTCACCAGTGAAAATAGGAGAATGGTTTTCTGCTTAGAGTTAATTTTCTGAATAGATCTATATTTCTGGTGGATCTATTTTTATTATTTTACTGATGCTTGTAACAGTGATTATGTAACCATGTAGGACAGTCTAAAATTCATACATGCTATATGTCAAGAAAGAAATTCATTATCAGTGAGGTAAAATATTTTTTTAGAAATTGTTATCTATTAAGGAAATTCATGATTTTATGAATAAAAAGATTATTTGAGAAAGGAGAGTTTTGTCTTAGAGTTGTTTCAAATCTCATATTCTGTAATTGTAGCCAAAAAGTAAGATGTTGCCAAACAAATACAAACATACATAAAAAGACCAGAGTTAACCATCCAGAAATAAAAGCAGATATACTCAGGAACCTACTATATAACAAGTGAGATTTTCAAGTCTTTGAATAAGAAGCTTTAGTTTGCAAATGAAATTAGCATGTATAACTTTCTACTGGAAGAAAAGCAAACATAGATCTACATTTTGCATCGCCAAAAATAAAACATTAAAATGTTAATAAAAACTTGAAGATAATACTTACGTATTTTAAAATCTTACAGTGAGCTAAATGGTGTAAGTAAAATCTCACCTATGCCTCTTCTCCCCAAAATATTCAAAAGCAAACTGAAATCAGAGCAGCGTTTTTTTTCTTATTTGCTTTGTTTATTTTTGTTTGTTTTTAACCTTTGAATTTATTTTATTTTTAAAAATATATTTACTGTCAATTTGGCTAACATACAGCTTTTAAATTATCCAAGTCCTGAAATTCACTTTTTAAAATTTTTAAATTTTTACTTCTTTTTTTTTAACATTTATCTGTTTTTTGAGAGACAGAAAGTGTGTGAGCTGGAGAGGGACAGAGACAGGGAGACACAGAATCCAAAGCAGGCTCCAGGCCTTAAGCTCTCAGCACAGAGCCTGATGTAGGGCCCAAACTCAAACTGTAAGATCATGACTTGAGCCAACAAAACCACCCAGGCACCCCAAAACTCACTTTTAAATAAACTTACTGGATATTAGGGAAAATTCAGTTTATGTCTGTAAATACTTGATCTAGATTATTGTATATATTTTTGACAAAATACTGCATCCATTCTTGATTTAAAAAAACTCAAAAAAATAGGGATACAATTAACATACCTCAACAACATAAAGGCCATATACAAAAGACCCACAGCTGATATCATCCTCAATGGGAAAAAAAACCTGAGAGCTTTTTCTTCTGCGGTCAGGAACGAGACAGAGATGTCCACTCTCATCGTTGTTATTAAACATTGTGCTGGAAGTCCTAGCCTCAGCAATCAGACAACAAAAAGAATAAAAAGCATCCAAAACAGCAAGGAAGAGGTCAAACCTCACTATTCGCAGATGACTTGACACTCTATGTAGAAAACATGAAAGATTCCACCAAAAAAATTGTTAGAACTGATACACAAATTCAGCAAAATTGCAGGATATAAAATCAATGCACAGAAGTCAGTTGCTTTCTATGCACCAATAATGACGCACCAGAAAGAGAAATCAAAGAATTGATCTCATTTACAATCGAATCAAAAACCATAAAATACCTAAGAATAAACCTGACCGAAGAGGTAAAAGGTCTGTACTCTGAAAACTAAGAATACTTTTGCCAAAAATTGAAGATGACATAAAGAATTGAAAAAACTTTCCATGCTCGTGATTGAAAGAACAAATATTGTTAAAATGTCTTTACTACCCAAAGCAATCTATGCCTTTAATGCAATCTTATCAAAATACCACCAGCATTTTTTACAGAGCTAGAACAAACAATTCCAAAATTTGTATGGAACCACAAAGACCCCAAATAGCCAAAGCAATCTTGAAAAAGAAAAACCAAGCTGGAGGCATCACAATTCCGGACTTTGAGCTCTATTACAAAGCTGTAATCATCAAGACAGTATGGTAGAGGCACAAAACAGACACATAGATCAATTGAACAAAATAGAAAACCCAGAATTACACCCAGAAATACATGGCCAACTAATCTTTGACAAACTAGTAAAGGATATCCAATGGAAAAATGACAGTCTCTTTAACAAATGGTGTTAAAGAAAGCTGGACAGCAACATGCAGAAGAATGAATCTGGACCACTTTCTTATATCATACACAAAAAATAAATTCAAAATAGATGAAAGACCTAAATATGGGACAAGAAACCATAAAAATCCTAGAGAACACAGGCAGTAACTTCTTTGACCTCGGCCACAGCAACTTCTTACTAGACATGTCTCCAAAGACAAGGGAAACAAAAGCAAAAATGAACTTGATATTTCACCAAGATTAAAACCTTTTGCACAGCTAAGTAAGCAATCAATGAGACTAAAAGGGATGGGAGAAGATACCTGTAAATGAAATATCTGATAAAGATTAGTATCCAAAATCTATAAAGAACTTATTAAAATCAACACCCAAACACCAAATAATCTAGTTAAGAAATGGTCAGAAGAAATGAATAGACATCTTTCAAAAAAAAATCCAGGTTTCCAATAGACACATGAAAAGAGGCTCAACATTACACATCATCAGGAAAATACAAACCAAAACCATGATGAGAAATTGTCACACCCGTCAGAATGGCTATAATTAACAGCACAGAAAAAAACAGATGTTGGCGAGGAATATATGTTGGTTGGAATATATGGAGATAGTGAACTATATGAACTATATGAAATTTTAAGTTATATATCAAAGTATATTATTAAAAGGTAACCTGAAATGCCAGAAAGAAAGAAAAATATAAATTATATGAAAGGTTCTTCATCATCAATAGAATATTTATAGAATGTTTTTTAAATGTTTTAATGTTTTATTTATTACTGAGAGAGAGAGACAGCGTGACCAGGGGAGGGTCAGACAGAGAGGGAGGTACAGAATCTGAAATAGGCTCCAGGCTCTGAGCTAGCTGTCAGTACAGAGCCCAAGGCGAGGCTGGAACCCACAAACCGTGAGATCGTGACCTCGAGCCAAAGTCAGATGCTCAACCAACTGAACCACCCATGCACTACCCCATAAAACATTTTAAAAAGAGATTAAAAAGATTATGTGTGGCAATATTCATAAAATAAAATAGGCAAAACCAAAAAAAGACAAGTGTTCTAGTAGACACTTTCTAGGAATTTACTGGTAGAAAAAGGCAAAGTAAAGCAACATTTAGATAATGTCTTTAAAAATCAAACTGCAAAGTCAGTTGCTGCTGGCAATGCAGGATCATTTTTAAGTCTGAGATAACACTATATACAATTAAATATTCCAATTAGAGGTAATTATGAAATAATATTGGATGTGGTTTTAATCAAAGCTATAAATCATATCCCCATGTAGAGAAGTTGTCTAAATTTCTTTTAGGTTTTTTTCCTATTTTTTTTAATAAAACAGGTAGAAGCTGTTATTCTCACCAGGGAGCCAAGAGATTCAAACTGCTTTTATGTGACTTGTTCACTCACTGGTCAAATATTACAGAGTATGAGTCTGATCAGTCATTCATGTATCCTCTGATCATATGACGTTATTAAATATTTAAAATGAACCTTTCAAATAGATAAACTAATAGGATAAATTTATTAGTATGCTCATGTGGTTCCTGTTGAAAGTGAAAATATATGCTACATTATCTACTATCAAAAGTTTTTTGAATATTTTGTTCATAATCTAAATTCTAATACGTCTGATACTTGTAGTTTATTTTTCTTATAAGTGATGATGACAATAATCTCTACTTTGTGTTTAAAAGCTAAAAATAAAACATTAAGGATAATGTAGCACTAAAAGTCAATCTAACCAAAGCAATTGATTTTTTTAAAAATTAAGCAAATAAATCCCTTGCTAACAAATTATTATATTATCTAGTACAACTCCAGTTGGAAACTTAACTTATATTAATAACACTTTTGTCATATCTGATGTGATTCCTAAATAACAACCAATTCATATATTTTCATTTCTCTAAAATTAAAGGAGAAACACTTAATGAGACTTTTCTTTGCATGAGACTATTTTCCTCACTCATTGCACGTATACAAAAATCATCAAAAAGTGTTACTCGGCCTTTAATTCATTGCTTTAATTGTGTATCTTTTTCTTGGGATCATTTTTAAAAAAAATTATTTATTTTGAGAGAGAAAGTCTGAGAGAGTGAGAGAGAAACCGAAGCAGGCTTCATGCTGTCACCCTGACGATGTGGGGCTCTACCTCATGAACCCTGAGGTCATGACCTGAGCCTCTGAAATCAAGAGTCAAATGCTCAGCCAGCTGAGCCACCCAGGCACTTCTGGGGTCATTCTTGACGCAGCAGTGATTCTTCCTATTGTAGAATTCCTTTTTATACCTCAGGAAGGTAGTCCAATTGCCCTTACATAACTGCTTTGTCATTACTAAAAAAAACTTCTTATTCAAGATTAACGATGTTTTTGGTCTGTACTTTTGAAAGCATCATATATTTATATTTCTTCCAGGTTACAAATGTTATTTCCACAATTCCCTTCCCCACCCCGAAGTGCTGATGAACAAAAGATTTATATGCTTACATAAGACAATAGTTGTCTTCTAGTCTAATCCTAACATGTGTATGGCAAAATAGTCTACATTGCCACTGACTATATTTTGAAGCAATATGATCTAAACCTTAGGTGTATTAAACCTTTGGTTTAGTAAAGTAAAAAAGCAAGAATGTTCCTTTATTAAAATTAAGAGTTTCTTAATGTTATTCATTTCATATCACCTTCGCATAGCTTTGTCCTGAAAAGGCAGAAACAAATTTATATACTAGTTTAGAATACTTTTGTTATGGATTATTTTTTAAAGAAGCACAGTGAGCATGAACAATGAATAGAATGCATAATGTATGGGAAGATGAACAGTGAATAATAAATTTTTAACTTAAACAAGAACCTATTTCTCTCGAGGCTCAATAGTTTGATCAAGACATTGTGTTTTAAAATGCAGCTTATAACCTACCATACTGAAATAGGTAGGAGAATGTATTTCTGATAAAATGTGAATTAAGAAATCTCATCCTTTGGTTACATGTCTCAGGGAGTTGGACTTTTCCCTTTAATAAATATTTCAATCTAAAGAGAGACGCCTCAGTAAAATGAAAACAAATGACAGTGCTATCTCCAAAGACACAGTGTATTATTTTAAAATGGATGAAATGGCCCATGCTCTGCCCTATGACAGTTAAATGCTCAAAATGAGACAGTCAAAAATACAGTTAACTCATTCCCACAGACATGAAATTGAGACTCCATTTCTATTCTAATGTGAAAAGAGAAGAAAGAAAAGAGAGGAAAAAGAGCACCAAACCTAAAGAATATTCTTACAAAGGTTTTATGTAAACAATAACCAGGACATGGCATGATCTTAAATAATGTCATTGCAACTTAGAGCTAACCTTATTAATGAATAGCCTAGTATTCTTCATTACAAGTATTCAAAAAGTGGAAAACAATCATTAAGTAGTTATTAATAGGTAACTAAGTTTTAAATGAACTATTATTGCCGGATCTTTAGATATGAGTTCAATATACTGGTCATTGAATATGAAATAAATATAATCACATGGATTCAGATAGACTTCTAATATCATGCAGTTTTGTTGTTTGAGATGTATCAGGGATGCTAATGGCATCAAGGGTAAGACTGACAGATTGATTTTGTCCTAGTCAAAATTTAAAACTTGATAAAATCTTGGGACCAAATGTCCCTCAAGTTCCACATTTGTCACAATATAGTAGAAGAAACTTTGTGGGGGAATATATAAGTATATGTAGATGTATGGTGATAGGATCTCTCCTCTTTTTTATTCTTACCTCATCTTCTAGGGAAAGATTATTTTTTAAGCATTAAAATGCAGCTAACTTAGGCTATAGAAGTGATTGCTATTAGCAAGATAGTCTGTTTACCTTTCAGCTGTTTGTGTTTGAAAAGATATGAAACTTTTGTAAAACAAATTTTATCCTTGTCCCCAAGGAGTTTATGATCCTGCAGTTAACGTAGGAGTGAAGTCATAACGAACAAACTTACCGCAATGAGTTTGGTTACGTTTTGGAAAAAGTACAAAAGGCTATGAAAGTACATAACATAGGAAATCAAGCTAGACTTTGGAATCACTGGAGTTTCTCTGGACGAATATTAATGATTCAAACAAAGGGAAATGAAAAACTAAAATTGTCCAATCAAAAGGGACAACAGAAGAGACCCGTAAGGTAAAAGAAGCATTGTGCTTTAAGGGAGTGTAATTCAGTCAGCCTGGGAGAGGTAGACATCATCCAGGAAGTGAAGGGATTTGGATTTTCATTCTGAGCCCAATGGATATTGTAAACCAATCTGTAGATCTGCAGTGGGAACCAGAGATATGAGTGAGTCAGTGGAGATGAGTGAATGGATGCCAAAACCAGAGGCAGGGAAACCTGTTACAAGATGGCACAGTGATTTAATCTTCTTGTTAAAATATTTTCTTTTCTTTATACCAGTGGTCCTCAAGTGTTACCCTCAGATCCCTGGGGTTTCTGAGATAAGTTCAAAGATCAGGTCCACAGATGAATGCTGTTTTTGTAATAATGCTAAAACGTTATGTTTCTTCTTCATTGTGTTGACATTACACAATGCATTCTCAGGGGGTAAATCCGGTTTCACTTAGGAATGTATTGCTAAAGCAATAAAAATTTAAAAAATATATTCAGCGTCTACCCTTGAGTCAGGTCTTTTTTATATTCTGTTACAAAAGTTTGCATCAAGCACTTCAGTGGCAGGTTATTTTGAGGGAGATCACATGTACGATTGTGTGAGTTGTGAACTGAACCAACAGTTTTTGTTTTCATAAAACATCGTATTTACTTAAGACAGTGACTGAGACATAGCATGGTTTTGCAGATGTATTTATTTCTGGACATTTTCTCAAAATGAACAAAATGCAAAATAAGCCTGCAACTTCACAGAAAATGATTAATTGTGCTTGTTAATTTAGAATATAATGTGTTCAAAACAGTCTTTACGCCCCCATTCCTAGTTCTGCTCAGGATCAGAGAATTCAAGTAATTTATCCCAATTCATACTGCTGGCACATATTTGTTCTAATTTAATCTCTATTATTTTTAATAAAAATTCCCAATATTAGAAGAGATAATTGACATACTATTGCTCTAATATTTTCTAGAATTGCATAGGTGTCAGCATTCAGGTATCAGATGTAAGAATGAGGAAATAAACTTAACTGGCATTCTTTTCCTTTTTTTAAATGTTTATTTATTTTAAGAGAGAGACAGAGACAGAGCATGAGCAGGAGAGAAGTAGAGAGCGAGGGAGAGACACAGAATCCTAAGCAGGCTCCAGGCTCTGAGCTGCCGGCACAGAGCCCAACCCTGGGCTCGAACCCATGAGTGAGATCATGACCTGAGCCCAAGTCAGACATTCAACCGACTGAGCCACGCAGGCGCTCCTATTTTTCTTAAAGATACAAATATTTGGGCCCACACTAGGAAATTCTGAATTAATCATTGTGAGGATTGTTTTGTTTTGTTTTGTTTTGTTTTGTTTTGTTTTGTTTTTGTAAAGACTTTAGGTGATTGTAATGTTTAGTCAAGACTGAAGAACAGTCTTGGCCTAGACTCCAGTTTACATTAAAGTTAATTATGCTATATAAGGTGGCAATAATAGAAACTTTGTCAAATTTGATTAAGTGTACAGGTATCTCAGATCCCTGTACTATATATATTTTTCCTTAATTTGTCATTGAAAGAATGTAATGCCCTGGTAAATATATCTTTAATGTAGTAATGAATTAATTATTACATCTATGATCCAAATCCCTTTGAGGATAGCTAATTTCCCAATTTCCCAATAAGTATAAATCCTAGACTACTTCCAAAAAAGGTCTGGATGTGATTAAAAATGTACAGTTGCAACCCACCAGTCCCAATTATATAACTTATCAACTTTTGAATCTTTACCACAAACTGTAATTGCAGCTACACAGCCCACTTAGATTGGCTGTAATATCTAAGAGTTATAGTCGCCTTAACAAAAGCAAATTTGTGGCTTAGCACAGAATCTTCATTCTCTTAGGCAAAGATGCTAACCAAATTATTTCTCTACTGACAAAAAAGGAAATGAAGTGAAATATTTCAAATTTTGGTTAGCTATTTAACTTTTTGAAATGCTTAGATAATATTTAAATTCCACATAAATCTAACACTAAGTGCTTATAGCTCTAATGGCATTGGATATACATAATGTATATTCATGAAATAGTTGTACAATGCTTAAATGCCTCAGTAACAGTTTTGCATTATACAACATACAAACATTCATTTACCAATAGTTTGTTGATCCATTTGCAATTCTTCTACTGTTTATTTAGACCTAATTTCCATATTCTTCCTGATATGTAAACATGCTACCCTATTAATTTAACTTCAGGATTCCAGTTCACTAGACAGCTTAATGCCCTTATTACACAATTGCTCTTGTTCTTTGTACGAAAACTGTAATTTTATGAAATCTTGTATTAAGTATGAACATAGATTTACTAATGAAGTAAAGCTATTAATATTTGAATGCATTCAACTCCTCAGAGTGCATACTTAATGGAACATACAGTCAACGAATATACTAGAAAAACTTTGAGAATGAGATTAACTATCTGTGTGCGTCTTAAGCTTTTACTGAGAAAAATATGTTTCTATCATATTAGCTGAACATATTCTTTTAAAGAGGGTACACAAATTTAAATTTCAAAATCTAGAAGTTTTAGGAGAGACAAATTTTAATCATACTAAAGTAAAGTGAAGCATTTCTGACATCACAATTAATCTTACTTTGTAGACCTTTCTTCACTGAGCATAGAGAATATGTGAAGGATTCATGGATATGTATCACCCTGGTGTTTAAATAACAGGCATGAAAAAATATATACAAATTAATGACTGCACCAGTGTAATGTACTAAAATGCACTGAGTATCACTCAAAAGAAAAATTTAACTTAAGAATCACAGATGCAAGTTAATCGAGTTCACAGTTCTTGTTCAGGAATTATTTCTAGTGATTTTTAGTCATATATATTCATCTTCTTGGAGTAAAACCACCACTGAGATTTTATTCATCTACCTGTAAATCCAGGACAGCATGGTGTCCGCCTTAACTTGTACACACATTTGTAAACTAGGATTTTTTAAAAATTTTCTGTAGTATTAAAACATAAAATTCAACTAAATAATGTTAAAACAATTTATTAGTTGTATTTAAAGATGAGGAAAGTTGGGGTGCCTGGGTGGCTTAGTCAGTTGAGCATCTGACTTCAGCTTAGGTCATGATCTCATGGTTCATGAGTTCAAGACCCATGTCAGGCTGTGTGCTGACAGCTCAGAGACTGGAACCTGCTTTGGATTCTGTGTCTCATTTTCTCTCTGCTCCTCTCCTGCTCACATGCTGTCTCTCTCTCAAAAATAAGTAATAAAATAAGCAAACACTTAAAAAATATATATAGATGAGGAAAGTGAGTTCTTCAGAAGAAAAAACTTTCCCAGTGCTGTGATGATCAAGCCAGCACAGGAATACATCTACTCCCAAAGTCTCGGGCTATTATAGGAAACGCTAGCAAGTCAAGTAAGGGAAGATCTTTCAGAATAATGATGATGTATTAGTTCTGGGATTAACTTTTAGCTCTACCATAGATTATAAGACTCTATAATGGTCTGGTTTTGCTTTTTCTGTATTTAGTATGAAGTGGTTAGCTAATGTTATCAAAATATTTTGTATAAAGAACCAATTTCAGAATCTAAAAATGCATTTGTGTTAAATGAGTTATTTCTTCACTTTTCAAACTCAGGAATGATTCCTAAGCAACTGGCTTACCTGGTAACTACATTCTCCAATTCAATACATCTTAATAAGTATATAAATTATATTATTAATGTTTTTAACTAAGCCATTGTAAATTAGGGGTCAGGTGACCTATTGAGCAATTTAACTTAAACATAATTTTGATCAGTTACTATATTTTCTAATAGCTGCTTTTGAATTATGGATAAGGAGACCCTATCTCATCACTCATATTAAAGTGTTCCATGTTCTGGAAACCACAGTTAGTGCAATAAGATAAGTAAAAGAAATAAGAGGTACACGGCATGGAAAAGGGAGAAATAAAACTGGGTTTATTAACAGATGTCATGATTTATCATATAGAAAATGCCAAAGAATCTATATAAAATATCTGGTATTAAGTGAATACAGCAAAATCACAGTATATAACATCATATACAAAATTCTATTGTTTTCTACATACTTACAATGAACAATTATAGTTTAAAATTTAAAATAACCACTACTTCAGCTGATACTAAATATCAATACAATTTGGAATATATCTAATAAATTATGTAAAGAACCTGTGCTAAAAAAAAGACTGATGGAAGAAATTTAAAATATGTAAATTAATGCAAATATATTCCATGTTGATGAATTAGAAGACTCCATATTTTTAAGATGTCAATGTTTCCCAGTTTGATTGATTGATATAACATAATATCCATTGAAATTGCAGCAAACTATTGTGTAAATATTGGCAAAGTAATTATAAAGATTACATGGTGAGGAAAAAAGTTTGGGATAACCAAAGCAATACCAAAGTAGATGAACAAAGTTAGAGAAGCCACACTGCTCTTCTAATAATTCCTATAAAGTTTAGTAATAAAGACAGTGTGATATCGACAAAGTAGTGGAAACATAGATCAATACAAAGTACTGAGAGATCCGAGAAATAGACCCACACAAATATCGCCAACATATATGGTTTTTTATAAAGGCACAGGGCAAATCGATGAAGAGTCATTTCAACAAATGGTACTGGAACAATTACAAGTCATATGCACAAATAAAACAAAACAAGTTAGATACAGTCCTTACACCTTTCGAAAACAGTTTTAGCTCACAATTTATCAGAAAGACAAAAAAATAAAATTTCTAGAAGGAAACAAGAGGAAACTACATGATCTTGGTGATGAGGTTCTCAGAAACAACACAGAGAGGATGATACATGAGAAAAATGATAAACTGAACTACATTAGAATTAAAATTTCTGCTCTATGAAAGAGATAGTTAAGAAAATGAAAAAAAAAGCATGCTACAAACTGAAAGATGTAAGTGAAACATATATATGTTAAAAGACGTTGTGATGGTTAATTTTATGTGTCAATTTAACTGGCCTGTGGAGTGCCCAGATTAAACATTATATCTGGGCATGTCTGTGAGGGTGTTTCCAGATGAGATTACCATTTCAACTGGTGGACTCAGTAAAGTAGATGCCCTCCCCAGTGTGGCATTGTCCAACCTGAGGATGGCCTGAAAGAACAAATGATGGAGGAAGGATGGATTCATCCCTTTTTCTTGTCTCACTATGTAAACTGGGGCCTCTCATTTTATCGCCACTGGCCTCTGGAATGGAATTTACACCACTGGCTCCCCTGGTTCACAGACCTTGAGACTCTAACTGACTTATACTACAGGTTTTCTGGGTCTCCATCTTGCAGATGGCATATTGTGGGACATCGAAGACTCCAGAATTGTGTAAGTTCAATTCCTCATAGTAAATCTCCTTTAAATAGATCTATCTATTTGTCTGTCTGTCTATCTTCTATGGCCTACTGGTCTGTTTCTCCAGAGAACCCTAATACAGACATCTATTCAAAATATAAAAATAATTCTTTAAAGAATTTAAAGATCTAAATTCTAATCAAAAGTGAACAAACTATCTGAAAAGACATCTCATCAAAAAAGATACACAGATGGAAAAGAAGCATATGAAAAGATATTCAGTATCATTTGTCATTAAAGAATTGCTCATTAATGGGGCGCCTGGGTGGCTCAGTTGATTCAGTGGCCTACTTCGGCTCAAACCATGATCTCAAAGTTCATGGGTTTGAGACCTGCATCAAGTTCTGTGCTGACAGCTCAGAGCCTGGAGTTTCTTGCTTCAGATTCTGTGTCTACCCCTTTCACTGCCCCTCCCCCACTTGTGTGTGTGCGCATGCTCTCTTTCTCTATCTCTCAAAAATAAACATTTAAATTTTTTTAAAAATAATTGCACATTGAAACAACAATGAGATACTAGTATAGACCAATGCAATTGATAGATTTCTAAAATCTGACAATATCAGTATCTGACAAGGATTTGAAGTTACAGAAACTTTCATTCATTGATGGTTGGAATACAAAATGGCACATCCACTTTGGAAAACAGTTTCACAGTTTCTTAGAAGGCTAAATTTTGGCTTAACATATAATCCAGAAATCATGCTTGTAGATATTTACCCAACTGATTTGAAAATATATGTCCATGTAAAATCCTGAACATGAAAGTTAATAGTAACTTAAATCACATTTGTCACTAATTGTAAGATACCCTTCAATCAGTGAATGATAAAAACAAAAAACAGCAGTATGTATCTACAGGGAAGTATTACACAATAATTAAAAAAGACACACAAGGATATGGGTTAACCTTAAATATTCATTGTTAAGTGATAGAAGCCAGTTTCAAAAGGCTGCATACCCTATGATTCCATTTATATGACATTGGGAAGACAAAAACTACTAAGACAGTAAACACATCAGCAATTACTAGCAGGTGGAAGGTATATGTTATATAAGTGAAGCAAAGAGGAGATTGAAATTATATGATACTGTAGTATGGTCCCATACAAATCTCAAAATCTATAGAACCTCAAAGCATAAAGAATGAAATTTTATGTGTGTATATTAAAAATAAACAAGGAAGTCAGAGGAGCTCAGGATGGAATGCAAAATGTGATAAAAAATGTAACTGCTTATAAATTAATGAAACAATTTCACTGAATGGGATGAGAAAAGAGGAGTGAAACTAATTAGCTTTGGAATCCAGTAGCATATGAAAAGACTAAAGACGAGGGGAACTCTACACCAGTACTGCAGTTGATTGAGAAACTTGTTTTCCAACTGTGTACAGGTAACTTGAAATACTCTAAGATGCTCTCTAATCATAGCACATGTTTAAGAAAGACTTTGCCCTGCGTGTTTCTTTGTGGATTCTTCAGAGACGTACCCCACCAGACCCTTCCAATCATGTGGGCCATGCCTCTACTTCTACTGTAGCTTATTCCTTAGGAGCTCTCTTACTGCTGGCAATCTTTGCTATGTCAGAACTCCCTCTTGGGCAGGCTCTGTTCTAAAACGACACCAGGATGATAACTACTGAAGAATTCTTATGTCATCACTGGGATTCATTCACTTACTAACTATTCCCAAAAGGAGAAAAGGTTATTTTGCAGATGCAGCCCTTCACGCCGCCGCCTCATAGGTCACTTGACCTTTCCCAAGCACGGGTCAGTAAATAGTCCTTCATGCCCTCCAATTACCAGAACACATAGCACATGCTCCGAGGTATTCTATTGTAACCCTCCTCATAGTAGTTGGGTTTAGAAACAGCACTCTTTCACCCTTATGTCCTGTTTTTATTCTGGAGAAAGCCATACAGACCTCTCTCCTAATGAAATTCTGTTTCTGTTTGGAAATCCCCCCCACCTTGTTTTCTGTTGTCTGTCTCAAGAGTTCTTATCCTTTATTGTGTATATGCTTCAGCGGAAACTGAGATAGAGAGTCCCATTTTAACTTCATGTTACAGTGATTTGGGTTTCTGCAATAGAACTGTTGTTTGTCTGTTCCCTTTTGACAATAAATCCCTCACCCTAGGAAATAAAGTCCCTTAAGGAAATTAAAAAAAAAAAAAGACTTCTTGTAACTTGATTATTTGTCACTTTTATTTGTCATTTTTAGAATTTAAAATTACAGGTACACGTTACTTTAATGTTCATTAAGTTAGAGACTACAAACTTCTATTTATAACTGATATGCAATTTGTAAAGTCTTTACATAATAAGCACTTAAGCATAAGCTAATGAATGTTTATATGACCACTGGTACATTATAGATAGTGCAATTACAGGAGGAGAAAAAGACAGAATCCCATAAAATATCTTAAAAGTACTGTACTAGATTGAATTATGGTCCCCAGAAGGTATGTATGTCCACAACCTAATGCCTGGAACCTTGGAATAACCTTATTTGGCAAAAGTATGCTTTCTAAAAAGTAATGGTTCTTGAGGTGAGATTAACCAGGATTATCTGAATGGACCGTAAATCCAATGATAAGAGTCCTTGTAAGAGTCAAACAGAGGTGAAAGAGAGAGAGAAGAAAGAAGGCCAGGTTACAGATGAACCACAAAACATGGTGACCAGCAGAAGCCAAAGGAGGAAAGGAAGGAATCCTGCCGAGAGCCTCCAGAGGGAAGGTAGTCCTACCAAAATCTGATTTTGGACATCTAGTCTCCAGAAGGATGAGAGTACATTTCTGTTGTTTGTGCTAATTTGTTACAGTAGCCTCAGGAAGTTAAAACAGTGTGCTCTTAGATAATTTGTTAACTTAGTTAAGTTGGTTTAAACTACTTTAAAAAACAACCACTGGGGCGCCTGCATAGCTCAGTGGCTTAAGCGTCTGACTTTGGCTCAGGATATGATCTCAAGACTCGTGGGTTTGAACCCTGCATCAGGTTCTGTGCTAACAGCTCAGAGCCTGGAGCCTGCTTCAGATTCTGTGTCTCCCTCTCTCTCTGCCCCTCCCCTGCTCGTGCTCTCTCTCTCTCTCTCTCTGAAATATAAATAAACATTAAAAAATAAATAAAAAATAAATAAAAACCATGTCTGGCCCAAACACCATTAATTTTTATTTATGACTAATTTAATAATCCAGGGAAGGTGATCAGGGTGCAGAGAGCTCTTGCCACCAGAATCTTTTGTCTTTCATCTTTTGTCTCCTTTATTCTTGGTCCTTGCTATACTATGAAATTCATTCAGGAGAAGAGGGAAAAAGACAGTGAAATCAAATACACTCTGTGAAAAATACCATGCATCACTATCACTTCTGCTGCCATTCTGTTAGAAGGGAATTTGGTCATAACACACATCTAAATCATGAGAGGACAGGCGATATTCTCTATCATGTGCTTGGCTATAATCCTATAGATAGAGCTGAAGGAGAGAAATGTCCTGGTGAAATGCTAGCAAGATCTTCCAAACTAAGTGGTTGCCAAAATTAGATTTTTCCAAAATTAAAGTTAAATTACTATCTTCAAATCATTAGTAGCATCTACAAAATGTTAAGTGTATGTACAAATATGCAGCTTTATTTGTCCTTCACATGATCTGTAATTTTCAGAACGTGCACAGGCACATTGTTCATTTTTCTAAGGCCAAATAAATACAATAAAGTAATTTTGCCAGAAATGATTCACACTTTCTACTTGGAGATTAAAAAAGCACAAATCCAATTAGCAAATTTTCTAATTTAAAGATTCTAGAATTGTTGAATAGTTATTTCTTGAACCAAATTACTTCTTAGACCTAATCATTACTCTAGTGCATTTTAAGGGCATTAAACAATCAGAATATTTAACTATGCTTTTATTAAAATATTCAAGAGGCAAAAATTATAACTGTACCTTAAATAATTTTAAAATATGTCAGATGACGATCAGGGAAACATATAACATCTACTCCATTCACAAAACAAAACAAAACCAAACAAAAAACCAGTGACTTCTGTCAGACAAATGATAAATATGAAACTTGTTTTTCACCATAGGAGCTAATTAAATACCTTGATGCATGCATTTTGAAGAATGTATTCAGTTTCTCCTATATAAAAGGACATATAGTATGTTTTAAGAACCCCTCAAATAGTATGAGTATACATATATATATGTATACATATAGTATATATGTCCTATATAGAAGTACATATAGTATGTTTTTAAGAACCCCCTTATTTAGTTAAATAGCTAATTTACAGCTTTAAGTATCATCACACATTATTTAAATTATTAATTTCTAACTTTAAATAAGCTAATGGATGTTAGAGTAGATAGAGCCACGTAGAAAACAAAACACAAAGATGGTATGATGGTTCATTTTGTGTATCAACATGGCTAGGCCCTACTATCTACTATTTAATCAAGCACTAATCTAAATGTTTCTGCAGAGGTTTTTGTGTATATGTCTAATATTGGCGGTCAGAACAGGTAAAAATTGTCCTAAAAATGTGGGTGGGCCTTATCTAATCAGTTGAAGACCATAATAGCAAAAACAAGTTTCCTGGAAAATAAATTGATGCTACTAATTTCAAAAGAAGCAGAAAAGCAATACAAAAGGCAAAGAAGTCATCCTTTTCTAACTGTGTAGACAATAAGATATTTCAACTTTAATCTTCATACATAAAGATAATCTAAGTTATGATGTTATAAAAATATTTCCAAAATCCCTATGCCTTAACACAAAAGGAAACTATTTCTTTCCCAGATATTAAATTTGTCCTAGATTGAATATTATTCTGTGGACCCAATGGGTGCCACACTGTGTACAATATTGCTGGCAATGGTGACAGGAGAGGGATGGGTTTTTACAGTAGTACCCAACCTCTGTACCATTAACTAGAATTGCCTAAGAAATAAAGCTTTGTTGTTTTATGCTACTGGGATTTTGAGGTTGATTATTACTCCAGAATAAACAATTCTCTCCTGATTAGTATAGACATTAGGACACAAAGCAGATCACCAATGGGCATGGCTCATTCATTTTCATAGAAGATCTGCATATCAGAATATGAAAAAATAGTGGTAAGTGTTATGCACTGGGGAAAAAAGTCCCTAGCAATACACTAAAAGGGCTTTTTGCATTGCTTCTCTCATCATTCCAAAAAAAAGAAAAAAGAAAAAAGATTCTGAGCCACAAAATTTTATTATTTAACAACGTGAAAAAAGGTGTATTCATTTATATAAAAATCGCTTGGAAATTATACTAAACTTCACTCTTTACTTCACTATTTATTAGAGATATTCAGCCAGTTTCGGGCAATATTTTCAGTACAAGACTTCAGCAAAACTAAATCTCACAATATTGCAAACGGAAAAAAGTGTGGAAAGTCTTATAATTGGTGGTAATGCAAATTGACAAAACTTTCCTAGAAATTGTGTTGTAGTTATAGATTTGGATAGGTGCCCGTTTTCATCCTAAGACATATACCTTTGGGGAATTCTTTTACGTGTAAAATTGAGATAGCTATGGAATTATTCAGAGAAGTATTATTTATAATGATACAAAAATAGAAATAATCCAAATGACATCAATAGAGCATGCACATATGGATTATGGTAAATCCTACAAAAAGCTACTATCTACAGATGGAAAAAAAGTGCAAAGAATAAAAGGAGAGACAAAGAGACAAACCAAGAAACAGATTCTTACCTCTAGTGAGCAAACTGATAGTTACCAAAGGGGAAGTGGATTAGGGGATGGGTGAATAGGAGTTGGGGATTGAAGAGTGCACTTTTGATGGGCACTAGATGATATATGCAAGTGTTGAGTCATTATGTTGTACACATGAAACTAATATGACACTGCATGTTAACTTTGCTGGAATTAAAATTTTTTTAAAGTACAGCTATAAACATAAACATGGATAAGACACAAACATATAATATTGAGAAAACAAAGTTACAAAAAGCTACATGTAGTAAGATATGCTTATTAAAATGTTTAATATGCAAAGTCTTATTATTCAAAAACTTTAATTTAACAATATAGTATTTGGGAATCCATACAAGTTAACAAAATCTATAATACAACGTACGTGAAAGTCACTTCCTTGTCCAGTGCAAGCCAATTCATACAGTTAAGGAAGGGCATATGAAAAAAAAAATATGTACAACTTAATTCATATATTTAAGACCTGACAGACTGTGAAACAAAGCGAAAATTCCAAATGACTGCAATTAAAAGTATATTTTGCAACTTCCAAAATAGGTGATGTGAGAATTAAGAGAAGTTTTATTTCTTCATCAGAAGGTTTCCGAAGTTGAAATGTGGGCAGATCTCTAAAGATATGTGGGGTTTGGGGAGAATCACAAAGTAACTGCGCATTTGCTTTGACCTCACATTTCTGATTTGTGAAATGACTGGAGTACAGCAAAGCATCTCTAGGCTCTATCCTGTTTTAACATTCTAGAATCCAGTGGTTTCATAGGGGTATTTAATGTCTTGTTTGGTGGGAGGCGGGGGAGGGCTGATTGGGGCGTGTCATACAGCAGGAGGTATAGTTTGCCAGGTTTTGTGCTGTGCTAACAAAGAAATTTATAACTACAGTTATAAAACTGAAGTACAAGTTTTTAAAGAACCTTTTAGTCACACTTAGTTCCACAATACAAAATTCACATATTTTTCATTTTCAAGAAAGCACAGTGGTTTCACTTTGTATCGCCCACCAAAACAAGACAAAGATTTTAATCAGTTAATGTAAATAATTATTTGAATGCTTAAACTCAATTTTTCCATTCCTCACCTCACATTTTAATATCTTGGTCAATGAAATTATTCCCATTACTGGCATAGCTTTATCTCTCTCTCTCTCTCTCTCTCTTTTGCTCTTCTCACTTGCTTGCTCTCCATCTCTCTATCTTTATGAATTGAATACATAATATGTATATATAGATATATATACATATAAAGCTACATCTTTGCACTTTATTAAGCTTCATCTTCTATAATCTACATCAAGCATCCGTTCCAAATTATCCTTCTTGCAAAAATATTATTCTCATTATTCTTCAGTATATATTTATAAATATATAGATTAATAAATTTCTACTAATGGATACCGTTCATTTTTCATTATAATGACACTTATTTCCAAATGGTGATTTATGGGTATTTTATAATTAGAAATTATTTTGAACTGATTTTAAAATTAAATGTATTCTATATATTCTAAATCTTTGAAGATCAGTAATATCTTCCTTGCATATTTTAGTTATATGCCTTCAAATTGAAAAGCTATAGTATTTTTCTAATCCAATTCTAAGCCTAGAAAAGTTTACTGTAATTTATACTTATTTACTTTACTTCGTTTCTTGTTATTAAAGTTTGTACAGAATTCAATTGCTTTTCCCCACATTTCCCACGATCCACATCTAATGACACATGCATTCATTAAAATGAGAGTTTTAAAATTGTGTTGATTTTTTCCACCATTTGTATGTGAATTCTTAACATACTGGGTTAAATGTTTTTTGTTTGCTAAATTTTTTCAAAACCACAAAAACTTTTAATGTAATATACTCTTTGACCTTAAACATTTTAATGATATTTTACGGTATTTTTCTTAAGTCATCCTGTTTTTAATTACCCAGTATTAGTTATTACATCAATCCTCCCTTCCTCCCAAAGGACAACACCTTAAATCATCAGGTAGCTTCATAAATTAAGCTGCAGTGCTCTCATTTCCCTACTTTCCTTGATGTGACTTCTTAGCTAGAATCTTCCTTATCTTGCTTCCCCTGAGGCAATGTTACAACAGATTCTGGCAGAAATTCAGTAATTGCTGAGGTGCTTGATTTCCTCCTGCTGATTGTCACTGAAAACAACTGAACATCATTTCCTTGAATATGTTAGTGCTACAAACTAGCTCTTTACTTTTGACAACACTCAGTTCCAAATCAGTGACTTTTTCAATTATTCTTATTCCTTCAATTTTTAATTCTTTTCTGCTTGAGAGGATTTCTGTTGGTGTCTCAATTGGTGCTTCGCATTTCTTTAATGCAGGTGAGTTTATTTTGAAGAGTATTTTAACAAAAACTCTCTCCTTAACTATGTTATGGCTTCATTGCTGTGCTAAATGTTTATACTTGACTTTAAAAAAAAAAAGCTTACATATTCTCTCTATAAGAGGATGAATGACAAATACTGGCTATAGTAACTTAAAAATGTACAATACAGAGTCACATATTCAAATGTCTAAGAAATAGAAATCTGTTTAATTTTGTTTAACAAAGCATTTCACATTTTTATTCATTTCCAGCTACTTGAATGCAACAAAATTAACTCAAACCAAAAGGGAAACAGAGGTTTCAAACTCTGTTTTGGGCAGGACATCTTGTTACCGGGTCACTTGGTTCTTGTCCCAAATGCACCAAAGAATTAGAAAGCCAAGACGAGAATGGGGAGATAGTTTACTGAGTAGATAAGGATAGTACACTTTCCAAAGTGAAATCTGTCCACTGTGGGAGCAAGGGTGGCCATGGCATTGAGAAGCTCTGGCTGTACCCTTTTAAGTCTGTTTTGTGTGCATGTAAATTTGGCTTTGATTGATATTTTTGATTGCCAGCTGGTGGTTATAACAGTTTGGCTTACGCACATGCGCCCACGCATGATGCATTCTGTTATAATTGCATTTATATAAGTATATGTATGAGAGTCTAATGAGCTTTTGTTGTGACTTTAAAGGTACTTAAGGGCAAATTGCACTACACGTGCACATGTTCAGCTCTTAGAAGTCCCCTTGTGGCTTTTGAGCTAACTCTGTGTCTAGGCCTTTCCTGTTCTGTTAGACCTTAGAGATGGCTCTGAAGGTGTGGCTGTTAACCCTTGGGGGTGGCTCTGAGGGTGTGCTTTATCCCTCTTTGCTCCTGCCTACTATTTACCAATCTCACTTAAGTTGAGGAAGAAGTTATAATGTTCTAACTACTTTTAAGAACTGTGGTTTTGGGGTTCGTGGATGGCTCAGTCGGTTAAGCGTCTGACTTCGGCTCATGTCGTGATCTCACGGTTGGTGGGTTCAAGCCCTGCGTCGGGCTCTGTGCTGACAGCCTGCTCAGACCCTGGAGCCTGTTTCAGATTCTGTGCCTCCCTCTCTCTCTGACCCTCCCCTACTCACGCTGTCTCTTTCTCTCAGAAATAAATAAAACATTAAAAAAAAACAAAACTGTGGTTTCATCTGTTTTGGCATAGGCTATCATAATTCTACCAAAAAAAAAAAAAACAAAAAAAACCCACATAGCTATGAAGTTCTAGTAACTGAAAACTGAAGAAGAATGTGAAGAAGTCAGAAAGAAACCTTCTTTTAAGAGAGAAGGCTTACAACAAAAACAATTAAGTGCTATTAGTTTAGATGGGAAAGTAGAGTAGGGAGGCAGAAAAGGTTTTCTACAGAAGATTAAAGTTTTAATGTGAAACAGAATGTAACTGCAACTGAAAATCTCTGCCTATTTCTCCCTGTGAAAGAAACTATGTATAGTAGGTATAGTATGCAATACATAGAAATATGTATATAAGCCACATGTTTTGATAAATCTGAAATGAATAAGAAGAGGCACCTGACTGACTCAGTCAGTGGAGCATGTGACTCTTGATTTCAAAGTTATGAGTTCAAGTCTCACATCGGGTGTAGAGGTTATTTAAAATCTTAAGAAGAAGGAGAAAGAGGAGGAGGAAAGAAAAATGAACAAGAAATAGTTCATGATGAGGAAATTTTCTTTTATTTTTAATTTTTTAATGTTTATTTATTTTCAAGAGAATGTGAGCAGGGGAGGGGCAGAGAGAGAGGGGAACAGAGGCTTCAAAGCAGGCTCTGTGCTGATAGCAGGCAGCCCAGTGCAGGGCTCAAACTCACAAGCTGTGAGATCATGACCTGAGCCAAAGTCCGAGGCTTAACCGACTGAGCCACCCAGGTGCCTTGAAGAGGAAGTTTTCTACTAGAAAATACCAAGCGTCAGAACTAGGACTAAATAAGTAAATAAGGGCTAAGCACTTCCTAGATTTAAGTTATATATTTCCAAATAGATAAAATCTTTCGGAGGAATTCTAGAGAGGTTTGCCAACACGTTACTATTTATTAAATAAGTTGGATGCCTAAAACTGCTTATCAAGAGCAAAGTGTCTGTTGTTTTATTTTCTTAGAGTTTAAAAGACACCACCACTACAATATTTGAGCAATTTTTTGTGACTATTTCTCTTACAAAATCAATCCAATGAGATTTAAAAAACTAATATCTTCATCCAGTTTTTGGACTTACTTTGGGGTGTTGGGGAGTGAATAATAATAAAGCAGTTAATAACCCTATAAATTATTCCCTTTATAATTTAGATATTTACTTTAATTAATACCCTACTACACATGTAGATTGACCTCAAAGAAGTAGTCATCACTGTCTCAAAAGGAAGTCCCAGAAAATATTAATCCCTAATACTCTGGAAAGTAGGGTGTATATTGTAGAGAAAAGCACAGAAACTGACTCCATTGGAAAGTGCTGGCTGGGTCAAAAACAGAAAGTAAAGAAGTTGCTTTTGCTTATTATTTTTACACATACATCAAAGAAACTCTGAAGCAAATAATTACCATTGTTTTATGTCTAAAATCTATATTTTCTTAAGTATAAAAAACCTCATCAATTAAGCAAAAAATAAATATTCTATACATAAAAAATCATTTTGTTACAGTTTTCCAGTGTAATTTCTTTTTAGTGAAATACAATATAAGGATACATTTTAAAATTGTCAATGTCCGGGGCGCCTGGGTGGCTTAGTCGGTTAAGCGTCCGACTTTCGCTTAGATCATAATCTCGCGGTTCGTGGGTTCGAGCCCCACATCGGGCTCTGTGCTGACTGCCAGCTCAGAGCCTGGAGCCTGTTTAAGAGTCTGTGTCTCCCTCTCTCTCTGACCCTCCCCTGCTCATGCTGTCTCTCTCTCTCTCCTAGAAATAAATAAAAATATTTAAAAAATTAAATAAAATAAAAAAATAAAATTGTCAATGTCAAAAAAAAAGTAAATAAATCAAATTAATGATGTCTTATTCAGTAAAATAGAGTATATGCACCATAGATATTTAATGAGGGACTCCTGGGTGGCTCAGTCAATTAGGCAGCCAACTTCGGCTCAGGCCATGGTCTCATTGTTCATGGGTTCGAGCCCTGCACAGATTCTGTGTCTCACTCTCTCTCTCTCTCTGCCCCTCCCCTGCGCAGACTCTGTCTCTCTCAAAAATAAATTTTAAAAAAGGATATTTAGTGAATTGAATTCAAATCAGGCACATCTTTGAGGTTTCCCCCAGCTTTATATCAAGTTCTTTGGATTATGCATATTGAAGAAAAGATTCAAGAGTAAAAGGCTTTGTGAAATAAAATTCTTTATTTTACTTTATTTAAAATGAATGTGGTTCTAAAATGTAAATTTTTATTTTAATTCATTTAAAATTAGATGTGTGTTTTTATAAAAGAATATCAATAATTTTATACTAACCCAGAAAGTGTAAGAAACAGGAATATAGGAAATAAGCTTCAAAAGTTACTGCTGATTGAATAGTGAAAGAATTCTTTATAAAAGAAAATTTGCAATATTTTATTTCTCAAATTAAAAATTCAATAATGAAAAGCCACAAATACTTACCTTTTAGAAAACTTTGGGATAATTGGCAAATGCAGCAAATTGTGTGCTCCTAAGTCATTAGGAATACAGCTTCTGGTTTCATCTATATACTGTTTATTTTGTTTTATAAATCTCATAGATTCTGAATAAGCTACCATGTTTAAACCTCTTGCTTAGCTGAGTAACCCATGCGCATTTTAGGAGTGATATTTAAAATGGAGACTAAATACTGAAAGAGACTGATTAGCAAACATCCACTATCAATTACATCAGTAAATATCATTGGCAATGAGCGGCACAACTAACCTTCTGGGGATGATTTTAGGGGCAAAACAATATTACTTAATTGCTTTCCAGTCCTGCACTGATGAGGTTGTTTAAGACTTTCTTAATTTTTAATGTGATTTTAATTTTTAAAGGAACAATGCCAAGGCTTAATTATACTTCTTCGCCCTATGGGCAGTTTTCAGCCATGGATACAGCAGTATCTACAAGTGTTGTTCCTTTTTTATACACAGGAAGGAAATTAAGCCCAGAGAAGTGCTAAGTGACTAGCTAAAGGTCATAGAACTCATCAATAGAATGGCTGTACAAGTAATAGAACCACAGATGTCTCTTCTAATCCTATCTACCAACTCAAGAAAATTTCCATCCTTTAACTGCTTAGTTTTCCTGTAAAAATGTGAACGAGTGCCAGTGACTTCCTGACTGATGATGGGTTGGACAGAAAACTTACAAACTTGGAGATTTTGTCTTAGTAATTTCACTTTTTATCAAGCTAGTGCTTATGAAAAATATATTATAAAATTAAGCTCTGATATATTTAGAATTCTATCAACTCAGCATGGTATAATATCTGGACATTCACTATTGATTCTTTTTAGACTGAATTGTACAGACATCGCCCTATCATATGTCCTTGAATCAGTATTGCAGAAATCCAATTGCCCTACCCTTAACCTTTTCACGAAGGCTGATTTTAGTTATTGTGTGTATAAGGCCTGTAAAATAGCAATGTCCCCTTGGGAATCATGGTAATGGAAATTAAACAAACAGGTACCGAAGCAAGCTTAACAATTCAATGTCACAAGCAGGAAAATATATGCAGCTCTAAATTTTATCACAATTAGCTCCTCCTGTCAGTTTGTTATACACTTCAGCTTTCGATGTGAAAATTGAAATTATCTATTTACCTTCAAAAATTGTTAATGATGCATTATCTACTTGCCATGAAAACTATATAATATTGATTGGTGTCTCTTGACAGAAAAAGCATGTAAGCTAATACGTCAGCAAAGCATCCCAAAAGCAACTGATGCTTTTTCCATTGATTTCTCAACCTTGGAAAAAGACAATGAGTTCCTAAACATGCTCTGAGAAATAATCCTTAGAGAGAGGACTATAGCTGTGTGCATATTATTTCAAAAATAATATTATAGTGCTTTTGAGTTCTACACTGACATGAAGTTCACTTCAAACACTGTATAGAAGATGTTAGTCTTTGTCACAAATAAACTTACATAGACTTGTGTTTGCATATTGATTCTGTAGAATATGATTAGGCCTGATGTAAAACAGGGACTCTCTTGCTGCCTTTCTTCCATCCTAGTATGTAGTCTATCTGATATTCATTGTTTTTCCCCCAAATTTAGAATTCTTCTTTAATTTCTTTAATTTATCATCTGTTGTCTCTACTTTCATCCCATATGTAATGGAGTTCCGTTCCATATATAATGCAGTAAGAGTAGGCCAGAAAAAAAAAATAGGAAAAAAAATCTGTATGACATTGAGCCAACATTGAACAGGTCCCAGAGAAAGGAGGATATTAACAAAGGTGACCTCATCTTTTCTCCTGTCATCTGTTCTGCTTTTCTTCTCAAAGCTTTTACTGAGAACTCAGGCAGTGGGATGCAGCTTAGAGTCAGAAAAGCTGACAGAGATTTAGTCTTCCTCGGAGGACTGAGGAGAAAAAAAAAGGAAAAAAGGTGGGGTGGAAATGAAGTGAAACTGAAACTCGGCATCAGTAGGTACCCTGAGGCATTTGCACATTATTCTGTATGAGCCAGGAGAGTAAAGTGCCAAGGTGAAAGTGGCTGAAAAAAAGTGTAGCAGAGTTTTCAGTTGTCTCCTAGTACTAAGGAGCCCAAAGTTGGAGTTCAGGAAGGATCAAGGAAGATCCAAAGAAACAATGACCCTTGGAGCTCAATGGCCCCTCTGACTGTTGGCTTTTCAAGATAGACTGCTGAGGCTTAGGGGACTGAACCAGTCTCAGTCCCTGGATTGAAGAAACTCATACAGAATAAGGTGCATCTTCTCAGGAGGGAGATAGCATCACTGCAGAGATTATGTCAGTTCCTCACAATCTCCCTGGACCTTTGCTATACTTTTCTTTACTATACTATCTACCAGTTCTTTTTCCAAATCCGAGAACCACCATCTCTTTGCCTGAGGGCTTTCTGTGGCTGCCACTGCCCAGTGGTACAGCAGTAATATGGCTGGCCCGCAATTGTAGGGAGTTAATCACTCTCCACCCATCATAAGGAGACCTCAGCTGATGACAGATGCTTCCGCTCCCTTGCCATTGTGTGAGGCATCCCTGAAGTGTGTGCTCTAGACTATTTCTGGGACCCCCTCAGTGGGAATAGGCTTCATTTCCCCATTGGGGTGACCAGTTTGATAATAGATATTTTATTGGATGCCTTCCCTGACCCTCCCTGACTTCCTCACTCCCCTCCTGCATTCCAGGGACCTCTCAAAGTAACTGCTTTCTCTCAAATTCTTGTCCCTTAGTTGTGCTTATGGAGGAACCCAAACTAATACAAGTAGTCAACACTTCTATACTTTATATATCTGGTCTCCAATAAAAAATAATTTCACACTAAAAAAGAAAAAATCCAAGAGGAGGAAAAGTTGAAACAGACCTTGAGATGACAATAGATGCTGATTTCAAAATACAATCTTTAAAATAACTGATCTTTAATCAATCTTTAGAATACCATAACTTATATTCACAATTGAAGGAAACAAGAATATGCCAGCCCAAAATACACCTTTCAACATAAACACGGTTTTGAGTTAAAAGCACATTTTCAAAAGCAAGTATCAGAACGACGTTCTAACCATTCCCTTTTTCTTCTTGAAAACAGGAGATAAAAGCTCCATGTGAAAAATGTCCCCTTTATACCACAAGGAAAGAAATATTCCTATTTAGTTACTTTTCCACATTTTGTTGTTGTTGTTCAATGTAATGTAAACACATTTAGGTTTTACCACTTATTTGGGTCTTTACCTCTCTATGAAGCCTCAGTCATATAAAAGTTGTATTAAATTAATTTCTATGCTCTTTCTCTTTTTAGTCTGTCTTGTCCCAATTTAAATCTGTAGGCCCAGCGGAAAACCCAGAGAGGGTAAAAGTAAACGTTTGCCTCTCCTACACATAAGGGTTTTGATAGTGCTCAATTTGTTACATATGCATATAAAGATTCCTACTTTATACTGGCAAGTTCTCATGCCCAAACCCACCGGTTCTCATGGGCTTGAGTTTGGCTACTGCTTAGTGTTCTTGTTGTCAGATCTATACTGACACTTGCATTCAGCACGTCTAAAATTGGAATGGACAGCACATGGTCTACCCGCCACTTTCCTCCTGCTTCTCTTCTCACTGCAGGATCTTCTGTTTTCCAGAGTGGTAAAGCAATCACGCCTTCAATTGAAGCCCATCCAATTTATATTTAATGGATATTGTTTAATTTGTGATTTTCCTATTTTGAGAATTCTCTAAGTCCCCGCTCTCATCTGACTGTGCTGAGTACTGTAAGCATTTGATAAATCTTTTATTGCATCACTTTGCTATGATGGTTAGGAAACTATTTGCTGTATTTTGATTCTCACTATATTTTTCTCACACAAAATAAATAAGTCTTTGATAAAACACACAGCTTCCAAAGGGATAGGTATGAAGGGGTAAGAGGACTTTCCCGTTCATAAGACAGGCTTGTTTAAACAATTTTGATGCTGAAGTGACAGATATTACAGGTTATTCTCATTCCCTTGTTTGCTTTGAATACATGTGGTTTTTCTTTCGTGCACTAAAATAAAAGGGAGAATACTTTCAGACACGGATTTTTTGTGAATCAAATCTCTACTAAAGTTAAGTTTGAGCTTAACATTGAATACATTCCTCTAACAGTTATTGAGTGTATAATTTTGTTAAACTGTTTCTACCAAATACTGGGTAGATTTTTCTAATTTAAATTTCATTAATCAATAATTTAAAAAAAACATTGCATGTCAAATTCAAACTAACTTGACTTGCAGATAATGATGTGTTTTGCAAAACAGGCTGTATGTAGAAAACCTCATAACCTGTTCTCCTTCTGCTAGATCTCATGTTTCTTTCTATCTTGATTTAGAGTATATTATAATGATTAAACATACTTGAGGTTTTATGAGTTTGATTTCAAGGAATAGGAAAGAGAACCACACTATATGAGCCTTGTTTTTTACACTACCAAGTCTCTTGCTTTCTTTAGAAACAATGAACTGGATAAAGTTACTTAGTCACTTGGACTGAGAACAGATTGAATTAGCAAATAATTTAGTCACTCCAATTTTCATTTGTTGCAGATCCTAAAAATTACCCATCCTTACCAACAAGGGGAAAATTATGACCACATTAAAACTTTTAGAATAAAGAGGAGATGCTATAACTTGCTTTAGCATTGTGAAAACATCCAATTGTATATGTAGCTGTTTTTTGTTTGGAGGGTTTTGTTTTTGTTTTTGTTTTTGTTTTTCCTTTGTGATGTGCCCTGTACTACTTCAAACTGCTAACTTGATGGGATTTGGAAACACATATCTTTGACTGACTCCTTACCTTCTTCTTCACTTCATAGTATCTTGCCCTGTACACAGTGTGGACTCTAATAAATATTTGATGGAGAAAGATCTACTAGTAAGAAAACCAGCTGGCAAGAAGTAGAGAGTCAAATCTATAGAGTAGTAATTAGGGAGAAACTCCTTGTCAAATGTACACCCAGGCAAAACTGAGGAAAAAGCTTCAAAGTGATTTGAAGAGAACTCTTCCAGATAATAACAGTGACCTAGTTAAAACTGTACAGACTGATATAAAATTGGCTCTGTAGAGTATATTATTCCATCTACCAAAAATGTCATGTGTGACCACGTGAAAAAAGGTTTTTTATTTGGCACAACTCTTTCCCTCTGTTTATTTCATTTCTTTTTGTCCATTTAAATTAGTTATCCTTTTCTCTCAGTTAGTTTTAGTATCCACTCACATCTATCCCCATGCCTCTTCCCCAAGTTCAGAAAACAGATTCTGCCCAGACATATCCCTCTTTCTTTACTGCATCATGATTGATCTAACATGTCTCATTCCATCTAGTCACAGTCAGGTGGGTCCATTTTTCTATCTCTAGCAAACTACCTATTTTCCTATTTTTAGATGAGGGACTCTAGTTTTGGACTCCTCATATTCCTTTCCATGTGCAGAGAGCTCCAATAATATCTGATCATCTTCTTTTCATCCCCTCACTTAACTCCATCCTTGGGAAAATAGAGTGGATAACTTGAAAACTTGAGTTTTAAGAGGAAACCGGGCATATGTACACTAGTTTCTTCCTCCTCTTCTTCTCTTGGGAAAAATGTTGCATCTGAAGCCCCTATTTTCCTCTGTTTCTCCATGCCAGAAATTTCTATCTGTATTTACATCTGTTTAATTCACAGTTTAGGATTAGGAGAATACTTGGCCCACATATTTGAGCTGATCCTACTGTTTAGCCTGTATCCAAAAGGAAATGCTATTTTGGCCTCCATACATTGATATTTTTCTTCCTCAGTAGGTTAAGAATTTATGTGGTGAAAAGGCTGCTAATTGTTTGGTGTCCCCGTAAGTCAAATCAAGTTAGCAGTCCTTCTATGTAGACAACAACCTTGTGTGACACCAAACATTGGAGCTTTTGTAGGAAGAAAAGGGACCTGCAAAGAAAACGCTTTTCCTTACTGACATGAATATATTACCTGTTTCGATCTTCTGGAATAGATTGTGGATAGTAGATATCTCTTTTCCCCTTAAATATTTGTTAAGATTCACCAGTGAAAAGCTCTGGTGCCTGGTCCTTTCTTATTTGAAAGGTTATTGATTATTGATTCAATTTATTTAATAGATATGTTTATTCTGTTTATCTCTTTTTCCTCATGCAAATTTTGATAGTCTATGAATTTCAGAGAATTGGTTCATTTCATCTCAGTTATCAAATTTGTGGCCCAAAATTATTCATAATATCCCTTTATTATACTTTCAATGGCTATAGCAAGTAGGTGATTATCCCTATTTCATTTCTGATATTGATAAATTGTATCTTCTCTTTTTTCTTAGTCAACCTGGCTAGAGCTTATTAATATGAATGTTCTTTTTGAAGAACCCTTTTGGGTTCCTTGATTTTTTTCAATGTTTTTATATATTTTTTCAATTCCATTGATTTCTAGATTTTTTTTCTTGTGCACATTAAGCTTAAATTTCTCCTCTGTCTCTAGTTTCCTAAAGTTGTAACTTAGATGATTGATTTTAGACAATTCTTTATTCTAATATCTGCATTTAATGCTGTAAGTTTCCCTCTCAGTATTGCTTTTAATGTTTTTTTTTTTAAATTAATTTATTTATTTCTGAGAGAGAGGGAGAGAGACAGAGTGAGCAGGGGAAGGTCAGAGAGAGAGGGAGACACAGAATCTGAAACAGCCTCCAGGCTCTAAGCTAGCTGTCAGCCCGAGCCCGACACGGGGCTCGAACCCACAAACAGTGAGATCATGACCTGAGCTGAAGTTGGACGCTTAACCGACTGAGCCACCCAGGTGCCCCGGTATTGCTTTTACCACATCTCACAAACTTAATAAATTCCATTTTCATTTTCACTTAATTCCACTTGAGAAACACATTTGACTCATGTGTTATTTAGAATGTATTGTTATTCTCCAAATATTTTGGGATTTTTTTCCAGCTATCTTTTTGTTATTGGTTTCTAGTTTAATTGCATTGTGGCCTGAGAGCACTCTTTGTATGATTCTATTCTAGCAAGTTTATTGCAGTGTGTTTATGGCTCAGAATGTGGTCTGTCTTGGTGATTGTTCCATGTAAGCATGAGACGAATAGGCATTTTGCTGTTGTTGGATGGAGTATTTTTTAAAAATTCATTAGATCAAGTTGACATACAGTGCTGTTCTGGTCAATTGTATTAAACTATATTAAGTTATTGCCAGTAAGTGAAAAATGCTAAGATACATCAAAAGACCATATTGTGGAGGATGGAAAAATTGGAAAGGAGGTAAAAGATCTTCAGTGAATATGCAATGTGCTTGAATTTCTTTTCCTTCTCTGAATCAAGATGAAGATTACTATTTTTCACTTTAGGGTTAGTTTTAAGTTCTTTCTATATATATAATGTAGGATTTGTATGTAATTTAATGAACTATTCATAGATGCTAAGGAAGATTCCTTTTTAAGTTGCCATTTGGAATATAATCTCTCTGTAACATTTAGGAAAAAGAATAAAATCTCAAGGAAAAAAATCTTAAACTTAGAAAACATTTGAGCCAAGATGTTTTTTTTCTTTTCACTACAGATGTATATATATATTTTTGTCACAAGCGCTGTTGGATTTCTCATGACTTGTGCTTGTTCCCATTTCCCAGTACAATTTGAAGTGTTGTATATTCATATAGGAGGATCGTGTGGGGGTAGTGTATGTGTCTGTGTTTGTGTAAGTATGTGTATGTGATTGAAATTAGAACTAACACAGCTATTTATAGATGACAAGACCATCACTAGCAGACACTTTTTTAAGAGTGAAGAGCAAGAAGACCAACATGGCCATATCTGTGCCAGCAGGAGAATTCCCATTGGTTTCCCTGTGACTGCTTTAACAAGTCACCACAGAATTGTTGGCTTTAAACAATATACATTTATTCTGTCATAGTTCTAGAGGTCAGAAGTCAGAAATGAAGGTGTTGTCAGGGATGTGCATCCTCCAAAGGTTCTAAGGAAGAATGTACTTCCTGCCTCTTTCAACTTCTGGTGGATGTTGGCAGTTTTTGGCATTCTTTGCTATTTTAGCTTTTAGTGATACCACTGAAATCTTTTCCTGGGTTCACATGGCTTCCCCTTATGTGGGTGTATATTTTCTCTGAATCTCTGTAAAATCTCACTCTGCCTCACTCTTATAAGTATTTGTCAGTGGATTCATGGCTTACCTGGGTAATCCAGAATAGGCTTCTCTTCTCAAAATATTTAACTTAATCATATTTAAAAATACATGTGTCTTGGGGCATCTGGGTGGCTCGGTTAAGCATCAGACTTTGGCTCAGTTCATGATCTCACGGTTCGTGGGTTTGAGCCCCACTTTGGGCTCTGCTGCTGACAGCTCAGAGCCTGGAGCTTGCTTCAGATTCTGTGTTTCCCTCTCTCTTTCTCTGTCCTTTCCTCTGCTCATGCTCTGTCTCTCTCAAAAATAAATAAATAAACATTTAAAAACATTAAAAAATACATATATCTTTCTCTATATCTATATACAGTGATACTCTTTTTTTTTTTCAACCATATAAGGTAAGATTTAGTTTCCAGGGATTAAAATATGGGACATATATTTTTGACACCAACCATTAATAGACCACCAGAGTCTGCCCGTTGGCACACAAGCATTTGTATTTTTCCCACATACAAATGTTTTTCACCCCATTTCAGTATATTTAGTCTTGTTTTATTATAACATCAATTGTAAGTAAAATATTTCACGTAAATGTTATCAGTTCAAAAACCACAAATCTCATTATTGAAGTCATCTGAATCAAATGTGGATCAATACCAGATCTGGGTCAATACCCAAGAGTATTTTTGAGACCAAACTCTGGTCAGGCTTTTATGAGGCCTCTTCTCAATAAAGCCTCAACCTTAGGTCTATGAAACTTGAATAAACATTAATAGAGCTCAAGGCTACATTCTTTTTTTTTTCTTTTTGCCTATACATTTATTTTATTTTTTAAAGTCTTTTTATTGTCAAATTGGCTTACATATAACATCCAGTGCTCATCCCAACAAGTGCTCTCCTCAATGCCCATCACCCATTTTCCCCTCTCTCCACCCCCCATCCACCCTTAGTTTGTTATCTGTATTTAAGAGTCTCTTATGATTTTCACCCCTTCCTCTCTGTAACTATTTTTTTCTCCTTCCCTTCCCCCATAGTCTTCTGTTCAGTTTCTCAAGATCCACATATGAGTGAAAACATATGATATCTGTCCTTCTCTGAGACTTATTTCACTCAGCATAATACCCTCCAGTTTATGCAGTTTATTGCAGTTATGCAGTTTATTGCAGCAACCCTTCACGTTGCTGCAAATGACATGATTCCATTCTTTCTCATTGCCAAGGAGTATTCCACTGTATATATAAACCACATCTTCTTTTTTTAAAAATTTTTTTTAATGTTTTATTTATTTCTAGGAGAGAGAGAGAGAGACAGCGTGAGCAGGGGAGGGTCAGAGAGAGAGGGAGTCACAGACTGAAACAGGCTCCAGGCTCCGAGCTGGCAGTCAGCACAGAGCCCGACGCGGGGCTCGAACCCACGAACCGCGAGATCATGACCTAAGCGAAGTCGGACGCTTAACCGACTAAGCCACCCAGGCGCCCCATAAACCACATCTTCTTTATCCATTCATCAGTTGATGGACATTTAGGCTCTTTCCATAATTTGGCTATTGTTGGGAGCGCTGCTATAAACATTGGAGTTCACGTGCCCCTATGCATCAGCACTCCTGTATCCCTGGTCATAGAATAGTTCTATTTTTAATTTTTGAGGAACTTCCACACTGTTTTCAAGGGCAGCTGCACCAGTTTGCATCCTACCAACAGTGCAAGAGGGTTACTCTTTCTCCACATCTTCACCAGCATCTGTAGTTTTCTGATGTGTTCATTTTACCCACACTGACAGGTGTGAGGTGGTATCTCAGTGTGACTTTGATCTGTACTTCCCTGATGAGTGATGTTGAGAATCTTTTCATGTGTCTGTTGGTCATCTGGATGTCTTCTTTGGAAAAGTGTTTATTCATGTCTTCTGCCCATTTCTTCACTGGATTATTTGGTTTTTTTTGGGTGTTGAGTTTGGTAAGTTCTTTATAGATTTTGAATACTAGCCCTTTATCCAATATGTCATTTGCAAATATCTTTTCCCATTCTGTCGGTTGCCTTTTAGTTTTGTTGATTGTTTCCTGTGCAGGGTAGACGCTTTTTATCTTGAAGAGGTCCCAATAGTTCATTTTTGCTTTTAATTCCCTTGACAAGGCTATATTCCTAAGATGACTCTAGCCTCCCTTTAAGTGTCTATCTGAAAAAAAAATAAGGCTTCTAAAAGATTTTACTGTTTATTCTAGCCAATATCCAAGGATAAGGATTCTGTCTCAGTCTCTGAAGGTAGATAGAATCCTAACTTTGGTAATTTCCAGTAAGCAGACACAGATGGCCTAATAACATTTACACTGACTAACTTTTGGAATTTTTTACTTCCCTGACTCTGCTGAGCTCTCACTTGCCCTAGTCTCTACTCCCTTACTCTACCTTAACCTCTACACAAATTAAAGTTCAGTTCAGTTCAGTTCAAACTACTCTTTTCTTCTATTGCAATAGTTTTAACTGATCAAAATCTGTCATTAACACTTAAACCAGAATATGGTTTTATCTTGTGTGTATGATCCATTCTAAGAAAATTTCTTCACTTGTGGACTTGTGAAACTAGAAAATAGGTTATCTGCTTTCAGCATACAATGACGGACAGGTTGGAAAGGGTTATAGACATTCCCTTTCCAAAAGGGAAAAACATATTGGAGGAATAATGGGTCATGTTTAAAATTAAACAGCATTATTCAAATAGGTTTTAAGGCTTGAGAATAATCTGTTGTGGTTCAGGGATACACTTTATAGTCCTTGGTGTTGCACTCTGGCCACCTGGATACACTAGTCCCTATCTCCACTTGTGACTCTCTACTATTTAGGTTCAAGGGTTTGTCCTCAGTTGTTGTTGTTGATGTTGTTGTTGTTGTTTTGGGGTGTGTGTGTGTGTTTGTTTTCCTTTTTCTTGAAAGGAAGCACATGTTTGCTGTTAATAGTAGCTCTATTTGCAGTTTCTACCTATAGAGTTTTGGAATTCCGACATTATTTCCTCAATTCATGCTTCTGTCCCTTTCCATCCAAGCCAGTAATATTTCTGGTGATATGAAATTCTCAAAATCCTTGTGGGTCTCCTGTGTATGTCATAGAAGCCAATATCATTTGATAGGTGGATCTTCTTCAGATCTTTCCTGAATAATCCCGTCTCTATTTTTTGCCCCAATGAGGTGGTTGAGTGAGTGGTCCATGTGCCATACTTAATTTCTTCAGCAAATGGGTTCCAGTCATATCCTTGGTTTTCTCCAGAGACACATTTATAGCGGTGAATCTCCTAATATTCACGTTTTGTTATCTATATTGGTGGAGACTTTCTAAATCATAAAGTCTGTGTGCATTATTATATGTGGAACTACCTCAAATTCCTTGGTTTTCATGGCTAAAAGAATCTACCTGTCTGAGAAATAACAAAAAATGAGAAATTACTTTTATTGGGAGAGTTTAAATGACTTCTGAATTTTGATATTTGCATTTTTATCTCATTAATTAAATTTTATATGCAGAATACAAATTTTAAGTGTAAGATCAAATTACTCCTCAAAGTAAATTTTTTTACCTAATTCTTCCCAGTTGACAAGATCATTATAATATTCAATGGCATAAAATGAATATTTTTAATGTTTTTTTTTTTATTTATTTCTGAGAGAGAGAGAGACAGCATGAGCAGGGGAGGGTCAGAGAGAGAGGGAGATACAGAATATGAAGGAGGCTCCAGACTCTGAGCTGGCTGTCGGCACAGTGCCCAACGGGGGATTCAAACCCACGAGCCATGAGATCATGACCTGAGCCGATGTTGGACGCTTAACCGACTGAGTCACCCAGGAGTCCCATAACATGAATATTTTTAAAGGAGTATTTTTTTTAAAAAGAGGGAGAATAAAGAGTCACATTCATGTTTGCAATGCCATATACATTTTGAATTTTTTATAGTAATACAAATACAAGTCTGGAAGTAATGATAAGCACCACGAAGGAAAAAAATAATTAACTTACCACTCAAATCTTAGAGTTGCTCTTAGGAGATGTCTGTAAAAAAAACAAAAACAAAAATAAAACAAAACAAAAACCCAAATAAACAAAAATCAGAGTATATTATAAGATCCCAAAGGAAGTTACTACATTCTTTTGTAGATAAACTCAATTTTGATGCATGAAAATTCTGTTGTTGAAACTGGATGTTTACTCTTCAAGAATATAAAACCCTTCATGGAGAGGAATCCCTTTATATTGTAGAGGACATTCACCATATTGAGTATATATCCAGAAGAGATTAAAAACATCCCAGGTAATCCTCCAAAGCAACTATAAGTTTTTTTCTTTTAAGATTACACTAAAAGGCTCATGATTGGACTAGGAAAAAATACATTCTTTTCAGCAAAACTAAAGACATAGCTCCTTAAAAGAAGATTTTTTTTTTAACGTTACTTACCCTTTGTAAGTAAAGGTAAGTAAGGGTAAGTAACTTTTACTATGTTTTTAACGGTGACTTTACACATGTCAACATATTGGATCCCAAGGCACTTCATCTTAATTGACTTTTAGAAATATGATACTATGTCACAAAGGCAGTATAACAGAAGCTCCAACTGAAGTCTGCAATGCAGCACAATTCATTATCTTTCTAAATTTTTTAATGTTTATTTACTTTGAGAGAAAGAGACCACAAGTGAGGGAGGGGTAAACAGACAGGAAGACAGAGAATCCAAAGCAAGCTCTGTGCTGTCCGCATAAAGCCTAACTCTTCAGAGGCTGGAACCCACAAACCATGAGATGGTGACTTGAGCCCAAGTCAGATACTCAACTGACTGAAACACTCAGGTGTCCCCATGCTCTTTCTAAAGTGACCCATGTCTCCTTTATCTCTTAGCCCGCCAGTACATAAAAGCTATCATTTGCAAAGGTTATTCTTGGTGAACCTGCCCTCCAATAATCATCTTCACTAAAGTGTTGTTTTCTAGTCAGTAGTTAAGTTCATATGCTAAAGCCAAGCCCTACTTAGACCAACTTGCATGGAGGAAATCTACCCTGTATCCAGTCCAAGCCTGTAAAATAAATCCTCTTGTAGTTGCTCATTAACAGGACATTGGCTCTATCATATTAGTAGCATGAGACCAGTTAACGATAAGGTACACATATAAGGCATTACTTCATGCAGTAGCATTGTTATGGTTAAAGAAAAATTGCCATCTACTAATTTTTGGTGAACAATAGCATTATGTTTATGTTCAATCAATATAAAATTAATTATCATTTTGTCATGATGGCTGGATTCATTGCAAATTTCTGAATGTATTGGCATACTTTATTCTTTCTGGCTGAATATGAATGTTTACATAATTGTGAAGTATCGTTTTATCAGTGAACATAATGAAGGATATCTCAAGAAAATAAACAGTAAAGAATTGTGTTCAATCTCAGGTAAACTGAGATTTTGAATTTATTCATCCTCAGAATGCAAACATTTCTGCATCTGTGTATTCAAAGTCTTGCTCAATGAAGTGAATTTGCCCAAGCCATAAGCATAGTAAATATCATATGCCATGATGTATATTGATATGAAGTTTTATGGTTTTTTTGTATAGAACCCAGCAATCCCAATCTTAATGCTACTTAATATGCTAAGTCCCCCACCTTGGGGCACCTAGGTGGCTCAGTCAGTTAAGCATCCAACTCTTGGATTCTGCTCAGGTCGTGAGCTCACAGTTCATGGGCTCCAGCTCTACAAAGGGCTCTGCACTGACAGTGTGAAGCCTGCTTGGGATTCTTTCTTTCTGCCCACCC
>NW_027530575.1:2996208-3013171 GCF_008692635.1 Crocuta crocuta | reverse complement strand
CCCCACGTGCTCTTTCTCTTTCTCTCTCTCTTTCAAAATAAACAAACTTAAAAAATAAAATAAAATGTTAAGTCTTCCATGTAGTAACTTAACTAATGATAGAGTCCAACTACAAAGATGTAGATTATGGGAAGCCTTAAAAAATTATTTTAATTATATGTATCACCCCCTTCTATAGTTATTTAGGTTTTGATGTTATTTTCATTCATGGACTCCTTTGAAAGTCAGAGTATATCTCACTCCTGAAAGATAGGTGATCTTAGTTATACTTTTTTTTTGTTGTTTTTTTACATAAATTCAAATAATAGCTAAATGTCTGGGAACTTTCATGCATATCAAGTTTAGAAAGCACAATCTACAGCGTGGTAAGAAGACACTAAAAACATATATTACTGGTTAAAGTAATTTCAAGCAGATATATCCTGGCAAGGTATGAAACTATCTCTTAAAAGTAAATAGTATATTTTTAAGTACTGTAACCTTCTTTTTAAGAATAGTACCTATGCAAAAGAAAGTGCGTGCACTCAGAGCTGTGACAATTTTATATTCTTATATGAAAGCTCAGATGTTTAGATATTAATTCCCCTCAGTAGAAAAAAATTACCATTAATAAAAGCCACTATTACAGTACTGCAGATTATGGGAGATCAAAGAAGAAAAATAGATTAAGGAAATCAAATGGAATTTGACTGTGAACAATTAGAAATCCCAAGTGTTTCCACTGACATACACATATTTGATCTGTAATAATAACAGCTGGTGAATTACTCATTCAAATTTTAATTCCACAGAGGTTGTTCTACTTTTTAGTCTTTCATTTAATGGCATGTGTCTGTTCTAATCTATATAATATTTCTTATCAAATAAGTTCTCTGAATGTAATTTTTGGTAAAATAACCAAAAAGAAATTTGTTTAAATAAAATATAATTAGTCCTAAAAATAATGGGATTGTGATCATCATAAATACAGTGACCTAATTTTAATACCAGGTATTTTCATATAATTTGGAAGTCATTTTTCAAACTTACCAAGAGTTAAATAGTAAAATTTAATATTAAAATATTACAAATAAAATTCCTTCCAGTGTCTCACCTAATATTATGACATTGGAAAGTGACATGAACATATATCCTATTAATCCAAAATGTATTTATTGTCTTTTTCCCATCTCATTATAGCTTAAGCTGTTTTAAGTGTATTCACATTTTAAAATCATTTCACTTACTGGTATAATAAAGTCCATGCAGCTTTTACCTGGGTTGTTTTTAGCAGAATTTTTGAAAACTATGCTTAAATTATACTTTAACCATAATTTCTCTTACATTTGACATATTTAAAATATATGTTGTGAACTTTTGTCCAGCAAGGCAACATGTAGTCCCACTCAGAGTTCATTTCAGTCACTGACCTTGAGTCACATATGATCTTGTACTCTGATCTCCTGGACTGGTTCTTGTGGATGTTTCCCCTTAGTGTTTATATTCTTCCTTTAACTTTTGATGTGGTTTCCCTGCACTCATTCCTGTATCCTTATGTTCAGTCAATGGTTTGGGCAGTTAGTAATCCAGCACCAGAAGCCTGCAAGATTTCTCCTCTCTGCTGATTGATCCCTGGTAGGCTGGGAAGCACATTCAAAAGTCAGCCACTTATCAAGTTTTACAAGTTTTTACTTTCGACCAGGTCCTCTTGGAAACTTCCCGGACATGTGTGCAGTTTCTCTGTGACTAGGTATGTGTGGAGAACATATATATGGCTTTTTTGTTTGAGGGTCTCCTGGTGAAATTGCTGACTTATCTGCACCCAACCAAAACCACAACCTCAGGCTCTAAAAGGTTTTACCAATTTCTTTTTCACCAAGTTCACCACTATTAGAGGACAAAGCTTTGGCATTTTATCTGGCCCCAGATCCATCCTGGTCACTCTGGGGGCAAAGCTGATTATTTGGGGGTAGGTGGTAACCACATCCTTATAAAACCATAACTTAAATCAACTATAATAAGAGAGGCCTTCAGTGAGAAAGCCACACACTAGTGCTATTCTCTCATGAAGATATCTTTTTATTCCAGGAATAAATATTTCTTAATTTGCTGTCTTCCTTTGGTCTATTTCTAGAGCCTGAAAATGATACTTTTGGTCAGTTTGGTCCAGTTTTTTCACAGAAAGGATTTCACCAATCGTTTCATATTGCCATAGTTGGAAGTACCTTGCATATTACTATTGCATTTGCATTGACATGTTCCCCTAATCTTCAGTGTCCTTAACCTCACATCATAGAGCCTGAAGACCATGAAGACAATGGAACATGATTCAGAGCTTGACAGCAAATTAGGTGGTTTACCCGTGTGAACGTTTGACCTGAGATGATGGTTCCTGAGACTTCTAAATTGAGTTTCATCTGTAAGTACACAGGTGTAAACTGTAATCATCTTTAATGACATCATAACTACCGGAAAGAAGGAAGGGAGCAAGGAAGGAAGGAAAGAAGGAATGATGGACAGATGGAAGGAAGGAAGGAAGGAATAAGGAAAAAGTAGAGACTTTTTCAATGGTTTTACCCTTCTTCCAATGTTGTGTTTATTTGTTGTTTCTGGTTTTGTAGAACAATATTGTTTATTGATTTTAAATAAGAATCTGCTGAGTTTAAGTTCTGTAAATTAACAATTTGCATGTATGCAAGGGCAAAATCTAGACTCTGAAGTTTGAATAATTTTTCCTAGGGAGGGATTCTATACAGTACTTACAATTGTGTGTATAAGGAGTATCAGAAAAATCACTTTCTAACTGGAAGTGGCACAATCAATTTTCTGTAACAAACCAATTTTAAGAAACTACACTTACAAGTCTAAGAGTTATTACCATTACCTTTACAATTTTTGTTTCTCAGTTAATATTAGCGCATATATAGTGATAGCTTTTATCTTGATAATTACCTGGTTTTAAAATTTTAGTGCTTCTGAGGTCATCAAAATACAATTTTTCTCTTTTATCTAATTCATACAGCTAATTTTGACATAATGGTTACATTCCACAAAGCCTACGATTATGTACAATAATGCAACTAACATTTTTTTGTATAGCTAAGGTCTGTCTAAGTAACCAGTGCTGAATTTTCTGATTTCCATATCTTTATCGGATGCTTTGTATGTTACCACTTTTCCAGTATTTTTTTATATTTTCTCTGTAGTATGGTACAAACTAATTCACTAAGTAACTTTGCATTATTACCATATGTAAATGAGAAATTGTTTTATATATAATGTTACCTTAATAATATTTAGTTTGGCCAACAATACATTATAAAACTGTGAGGAACCCAAGTTCTAATTTTTGGCCTGGTGTGATCTTGCAATCTATTTTAAGAATAACCGACCAACGTATGGATTATTTTATTTATCTGGAATAAGTATTCTTTGCTAATGAAGATATAACACACTTTAAGTGCTCAATTTGAGATGCAAATGATTTGGTAAAACCATAATTCTAATAGTGACAAATTCTGTAGTTATTTTATTCAAACAGTGTAGGTGTAGATCATTGGTTTGTTTATATTGTAGTTAGGCCACGTTCAAGTGAATTTCATCCATAGGTTTTCTCTTAGCAATCATGTTATTTCAGGCAAATAGACCAACTACATGGGGACACCTTTTGAAAGTATGGGAATTAATATGGAAATATGGAAATTAAGCATTTGACTATATATGATGGGCCTTTTACTATTCATGTTATTATACCAACTCACAGTACCCAGAAGGCCCATCATTCACATTCGCATTGACTTGTTCTGTGGCAGTCAATCCTCTGTACTTTAGAATGACAACTCCTTCTAATGTAAACTGAAGATCCTTTATCAGACCATACCGGAGTCGCCTAGAGAACCACAGTAGCAGCTTGTGGTCAGTGACCATAGTAGTGACCCACAGTTAGATTTATTTTTATGTTAAAAAATTACTTTTGAGGTTGTATCTTAAGTTTGCTAGGTCTCTTTATTAATAGAGATAAGGTTGTGTTTCTTTACATTTTGTATTATATCTTAAAAGAAGAGGAGATTTGGGGTATCTGGGTGGCTCAGGTGATTAAGCAGCCAATTCTTGATTTCAGCTCAGGTCATGATCTCACAGTTTGTGGCACAATTATGCTGTCTGTCCTGACAGCATGGAGCCTTGTTGGGAATCTCCAATCTCTCTCTCTCTCTCTCTCTGCCCCTCTGCCACTCACACTTTCTAAATACATAAATAAACATTAAAAATAAAGAAGACATTTATTGTTATGTAAAGGTGGTTAAATTATTTTCTCATGAAGGAGAGGTAAAGAGAAGTAAGGATACATAGTGGGATATGATGGGACTTAGGGATGCTGAGGAGTGATTACCAGAGACTAACTCACCTACTGAATATTTTACCCTTTTGTGCTTTAGTTTGCTTATCTGAAGATGTTTCTCTTTTTTGTGATATTTTCTTAAAGTAGCTTTGAGAAATCTAAGATTTTTTTTTCAATATTTCAAAAGTACTTTGAATAGGACACACTTTTGTACATTAAATGTGATGACAGAAAAACCTTATTTATTTTCTTCTTTTGGTATATTAGCCAACTCAGCTTGATGAAGATAGCACAGAGTGAAGGCCTTTGACTGATGTCATCATCCCATGTATTGAGGAGAGGGAAGGAGGAAATAAAGAGCTAAAATCTACAAAAATTTTAATTAGTTACAAAAATCAACAAAACTCTAGTTTGACTTAATAGACTAAAAAGAGAAATGAGTCAATTTGCTGAAATTGAGATTAAACAAGGGGACATCGGTGCAGATCTTACCATATTAAATGATAATAGGGATATATTGTTTAAAGTCTTTATCCAATAAATTTAGAAATTTAGATACAAGATGGTCAACTTTCTTGAAATTCACATATTGCCAAAATGGGCTTAAAATTTTTTAAAAAAAGATCATAAATATCTAATTATATAATTATCACAAACATATCTAGTATTGTTAAAATGATCTTATAATGATAAAGCTTGAAATGAAGAAAACTCTGGACCCAGAAAATTTTAATAGTGAACTCTATGAGGTCTTATAAAAAAAAAAATACTTTCAATCCTATTCAAACTGTATCAGCATATAGAGAATCAGAAAATGCCTTCTTAATTATATAATGATACCAAACTTTAAACTCAAAATGAAACTCAAAAACTAAAATCAGAACTCTGATAGCCGTTTTAAAACATTAGTAAAAAGAAATCTATGGAGTTATATCTTTTTGGAATATAGACTCAAAACTGCTGGGCAAAGTATTAGCAACAAATCCTATCAAACATAAAAAAAGAAATACAGTCAAGTAAGGCTTGGTAGTATTGTGACTATGTTAACACTTAAAAATCAATTGATATAATTCTCCATGTTAATAAAATTTAAACTAAACAAAGCATATCAACTCAACACTGCAGAAAAAAATGAACAAATTCAACACCATCCATAATTGAAATTTTCAGAAATCCAAGAAGAGAAGGAAAATATCTTACTCATATAAAAACCATATATTAAAATTAAAAGAAAACATCATACTTCATGATTATAGAATGATTTCCTCCAAAGGAAGAAAAAGAGGTACCTCTCTTCTCTTGCCACTTCTCCACTTCTAGTCAGTATCACACTGTGCGTCCTACCAAGTACAATAAGGCAAGAGAAAAGAAATGAAGAATACAGAATATAGGTAGAATAAAATTCTCCTAATTTTTAGATGACATGTTAGAATATATAAAAATCACTAAGACATCTAATGGAAAAAACAATTTCCAGAACCTTGAATGTAAAGGATACATAATATATGCCAAAAATTTTTTAAAAAGCAGTCATACTTAAAAAATAATCAAGGACCAATTAGAATTTGAAATTAGAAAATAACATTCTCAGCATCATAAAGCAAATCATGACTAGCATCAATTTAACAAAATACTTGTAAGAGTAATATAATCTAAAACTACAAAATATTACTGAAAACAATTAAGACAGAAATAAATGGAGAGATATACTGTGTTCTTGGTTTGCGTTTTTTTTTAACTATCAATTCTCCACAAATTGATTGGTATATTTAATAAAACACAAAAGGTACCCCAGCAAAGTACTTTTTTGAAAGAACTATTTATTTCAGTCTCAGACAGCTAATAAGGACATTTTTATTCAATTTATAATAACTACTATAAAGCAGTTTGAAGGCATTTTTGGAAATACAAAATAAAGTTAAAGTGGATCCTTGGAATGTAAAGGTTTGAATGTGGTGGATATAAGGAATTATGAAGAGCAACTCCTAACAACATAGAATGATAATTACATAAAGCCAGAAAGTCAAATTTGAAAAGAGACAAAATCATAAGATGCCAACAATGTGTATTAACACAATTTTTTAGGGAGCAATTCTAGATATTATTTAAAGTGTTCATACTCTTTAATATAATCATTATTTAGAGTTTAATATAATGGTGTATCTAAATATGCCTTCAATTTATATTTGCATAATGGAGTATTTAAAATAGTGAAAAATCAAAACAAATTAAATAATGTATAATATGGAGAGGATTTAGTAATCATAGAATTTGAACATTTAAAAATTTAAAATAATTGAATATATGCAAATATTTGTGTCTCCAAAATATTTCTTATATATTATTATAGAAGCTGGCTATGTGAAGGTATATGTATTATACATGGAAATATATCAAATAAGAACTATTTTATGATGTATTCCATAGAGCAAAACACTGGTTACAAAGTTTTTCAGGGATCTCAGAAAGGTTGTTAATTTGCAGTTTTTTGTTTTCCTTTTGGGTAATCTGTATTTTATTAAGTTTCTATAAATACCATACTACCTTTAGCAGTAAAAATAAATACATGATAGTAAATCAATTAAGCTTACTTTGGGCTTTTCAGAAAATTTAACTGTCATACATCTTCAACTTTGAAAAACTAATTTAGTGAAAATTACTAAGGGAACAATTCACTAGATATGATGTTTTATTTTGTTGAAAATGTAAAAAAATTGTTTCTAAAAGTTATTGAAATACTGGTTGTAATTCATGTTTATCATAAACATTTTCCAAATTAAAAACAATTATGATCATTTTACTTCGAAAAAGTGAAGTTTTCGGTACTAGGACTGGTATTGCTTTGCTAGTCCTAAAATCTGGTATTTTTTTTTTACTGTAAAATCTTATAAATAATTGAATCTAGTATTTTTCTGAAGGGAAATATTTAGTGTTTCAAATCTTATTCATAAGCCTTCTTTAGCAAGTATTTTGTATTTCATGATATGCATTTTGATTACTAACCTTAATCTTCTATTGTCTCTTATTTTTTTGTTTTGCTCACTCTTTCTTACATAATGATATTTTAACTATATCTCATGAATTTTCATATTAGCCATTTAAAATAAAGAACAATGCAACAATAGAACTTTGTATGACTTACTCAAATTAGATTAGATTATACCATTGGTTAATATTATGCAATATATCCCTCAGATACTTTTTAAAAAGCACAAATACAGTATTTACAGTTGGAGCATTCTTGTTCTGTCTTTCCTCCATTCTCGATACTGCTTTCTGGATATGATTATGCATCTTTGCCATCCAGTCTTTTATGATCCATGTGTCATAAATACCTTTATAAATAGGCCTTTGTAAATAATGTGTGTTATGTATATTTCAGACTGCATACACATCATCTATTTTTTTCTGCAAGCTGATCACATCTGAGCAAAGTACTTTTGAGATATAACCATGTTCATAAAAAGTTAATATAGTTAATTCATTTTAACTGATATGTAATACTGGATGAAATAATCGATGCCTGACACATATAAATAAAACAAAACTAACCATTAATTATTGCTAATTTTATATTGCTTGGTGTTTTCCTGAATAGCAAACTGACATATTTATTGTCCTGTATATTCTCACATCGACTAGCTCATTATAATTTAAAATAATATGAGGTGCTGAGTGTTCTGCCAATGCTCTTCACATTTAAATGTGCATAATCTGTAAATGAAGAAACGGTAAAACACTCTGACAACCCCACTTTGCAATTATGACAGTCATTCAAGAAGCATGAAGAAGATTATCGTGTTTGTCAATACTGTCTTTTCTTACACATACTCTGCTTGCTTCCTTGCTCTAGCTGCCTTTTGTTTGTTGGTTTGTTTTCTCCAGAAGGATTTTACAGAGGTATAATATATCAAGCAGTGTTAGATATCCTAGTTGTATTACCTTTCTCAGGCAGTTCCATTAAAAAATATATTTTAATAGGAAATCCATGTTAAAGAAAAAGATGTTTTTAATGTGATGCTATTTTCCCTCAAATTGGGTAGTGCGTTAGAAAAACTTCCTTGTAAAAATCATGGCAGAATTAAACGAGCATTTGCTTAAATTGTGATAATTACCATGGGCTTGTAAATACTGTTATGTTTTAATCATCTGATCTGAGACTTTATTTTATGGTTTTTAAAAATGCAATGTCATAATTAATCTTTAAGTATTCTTCCTTGCCTCAATTTATGAACCTCAGCTGTTTCACCATCCCCTCTGAGCTGAGTGGGTATCTAGTCCCTCAACACCTGGTGCTTGATTTATGGTGCCATAAAAATTATGCATTTTTAACCAACATTTGTTTTTGAATTTATGTGAATCTATTTGAATCAACATTTTTTTGTTCTCAAAAAAAATCTAGAGTTTTGAAGTCGTATATGTTAAGTAAAGACTACTTTTCTGAAATTCCAGTGGGAACTCATATTAAAACTATCATTTAAAAGAAATACTCACAGGATTACAAATTCCCCACTAGCTCTTCTCTAAATCCCCATGAAATATTTGCCCCTTGGTAAATCATATTCATTTTCTCAGTTACTTTTCATTATTTTTATTGTTACTAGGGGTCAATAATGTAGTTGAAAAAGCAATAATGAATAGGTAAAAAACCCTCACTTTATATGACAAAATACTGCCAGTATAAGCTACCATTTCTATTCTTAATACTTTTATTATAACTTCTATACACTTGTTATCATTGACTTTTAAAAATATGAACTAAATTGTAAGTTATAAAAACTCATTAAATAAGTTCTTAAAATTTTCAGAGTTTAACTTTAACCAGAATATTGAGGCCTATTTTAACAAAAAGGGGCAAAATGGAAGAGGTGCAAATAGCATGCATTTTCCAGGCAAGAACAGACTGCCTCCCATGGGAAGAAACCAAGGATTTCACGTGAAGAACTGAGTGATCCCCTTCAAATATTCATGGTTCTGAAAATTGGTTACTTGATACAAGGCTGAAAAAAATGTCTCCAGCTATCTTGGAATAAGTATTATTTAAGAAAGCAGGTACAACTTTCAAGGAATTGAGACAAGTGACTAACTTGAGAGAAATAAGAACATCACCGTAGGCATGAAGAGCACAGACTCCAGTGGGCACCATACAGAAAGAGACACTGAAAAAATAATTTGAAGTCTCCGTCTGTAGCTCCGAGAACAGGTAAGAGTCAGAGGTGAAGTTATGAAATTCTGTGATTTTTTTTTTTTTTAGTAAATATTAAAGATACAGATTGGGAATAGTTAGAATGAGAAATTGGCCCAAAATAAAATCCCTAATAACAGAAATATTTGTAGGGTAGGTGGAGGACAAGGGTGGATAAGAACATAGAGAAAGAATAACTATAGAGGTGTAGAAGGATAACACAGGTCACTCAGGAAGAAAGAGATGGGGAAAGTAGTGGAAATAAGATATGCTGAAAAAGTCAAAGTAAGAAAGTGTTCTTTGCATATAGAAACGAGTAGGTCACTGGCAACCTAAGCAAAAATAGTCACTGTATAAAAAGGAAGTGAAGATTTCAATGGACTTAGGGAAGAAAAGAAGTTCAGTGCCTGCAGAGAACAAGATTGTGTGTGTGTGTGTGTGTGTGTGTGTTAATGTTTTAATTTGAGAGAAATGAGAAGTATAAAAGCAGTCACCAAATTATTTGTTTTTAATTTGGGAGAATCAGATTTATCAATGTTTAAAAGATATCAGTTCAGGGGCGCCTGGGTGGCTCAGTTGGTTAAGCATCTGACTTCGGCTCAGGTCATGATCTTATGGTTGGTGGGTTCGAGCCCCGCGTCGGGCTCTGTCTCAACAGCTTGGAGCCTGGAGCCTGCTTCAGATTCTGTATCTCCCTCTCTCTCTGACCCTCCCCTGCTCATGCTCTCTCTCTCTCTCTCTCTCTCTCTCTCACAGAAGTAAAAAAAACATTAAAATTTTTTAAAAGATATCAGTTCATAGTAAAGGAAGAACTGAATGCTATGGGAGTGGAAAAGATTATGGATCATTTATAGATTAGAGGCATATTATCTGAGACACTGAAGAGGTATGATGGCCAAAGAGTTAGATGCCCAGTGTCAAATTCTGTTTCATCCCTCACTAGCTGTGTGATAGGGATAGGTTACTAAACATAGGCCTCAATTTACTAATTTTTTACTTACTAATTTTTATTGGAGCTAAGAATAGCACCCACCCCAAAAACAATCCTTAAGAAATGAGAAGACATGAATAGACATTTTTTCCAAAGAAGACATCCAGATGGCCAACAGACACATGAAAAGATGCTCAACACCACTCATCATCAAGGAAATAAAAAACCATGATGAAATATCACCTCACACTTATCAGAATGGCTAAAATTAACAACTCAGGAAATGTAATATTGGTAAGGATGGGGAGGAAGGGAAACTCCCTTACACTGTTGGTGGGAATGCAAACTAATGAAGCCACTGTGGAAAACACTATGGAGGTTCCTCAAAAAGTTAAAAACAGAACTACCCTACAACCCAGCAATTATACTACTAGGATATCCAAAGGTTACAAAAATGCTGACTCAAAGGGGCACATGCACCCCAATATTTATAGCAGTACTATCAACCATATTCAAATTATGAAGAATCCAAATGTCCATCAACTAATGAATGGATAAAGAAGATGTGGTATATATATACAATGGAATATTACTCAGCCATCAAAATTAATGAAATCTTGTCATTTGCAATGATGTGTATGGAACTAGAATGCATCATACTAAGCAAAATATGTCAGTCAGAGAAAGACAAATACCATATGATTTCACTCATATGTGGAAATTAAGAACAAAACATTTGAACTTAGGAGAAGAGGGAAAACAAGGGAGAGGGAAACAAACCAAAAGAGACTCTTATTTATATAGAACAAACTGAGGGTTTCTGGAGGGGTGTTGAGTGGGAAATGAGCTAAATGAGTGATGGGCATTAAGGAAATCACTTGTTGGGATGAGCACTGATTGTTATGTGTAAATGATGAATCACTAAATTCTATTCCTAAAACCTATATGTTAGACTATATGTTAACTAACTAGAATTTAATAGAAATTTAATATAATAGACTATATGTTTACTAAATTTAACTAGAATTTAATAGAAATTTAACTAGAATTTAATAGAAATTTAATATATGTTAACTAACTATTAGACTATTATGTTAACTAACTAGAATTTAATAGCATTTGAGGGAAAAAAGTCTGAGGAGGTTTCCAGCTTAAAGTAAATAACAACAAGAACAACAAAAGATATAGATATTAAATATCATACATGATCCTAAATTGGACACTCTACCAGTGTTTAAAAAAAATTACTATAAACAGACTACCTGACTGGCTCAGTCTGAAGAGCATGAGACTCTTGCTCTTGGGGTTGTGAGTTCAAGCCCCATGTTGGATGTAGAGATTATTTAAAAAAATTAATTAATTAAAAAACACTAAAAAAGACCAAAAGAAATGAATATGAAAGTAGATATTTTTTAAGTTTAATGTTTATTTAATTTTGAGAGACAGACAGATAGAGTACAAGCGGGGAAGGGGAGAGAGAGAGGGAGACCAGGATCTGAAGCAGACTCCAGGCTCTGAGCCGTCAGCACAGACCCTGATGCAGGGCTCATACCCACAAACCGTGAGATCATGACATGAGCCAAAGTCAGACGCTTAACCTATGGAGCCACCCAGGCACCCCTGAAAGTGGTTATTAATGTAAACTGCTGGAACGTGGCCTGATAAAGAGGAAATATTCAATAAATGTAGACTTCAGTGGATGTGAAAAGTTGGAATGTCTGGCATGAAAACATGTAGAGTAAGTTGACCTCTAATAAGTTGAAGGATAGTAGATTGACTGTAAGAGCTTCATTAGCATTTCAAAAAAATGAGTATGTTGTCATACTATTAATAATAAAAAAGATGTTCATAGCAAATATTTATAGGGAGCTAATCACAGATCAAAAGATTTTGAAAATACTAACTCATTTAAAGTCAACAAGAACATAACATAAAATACAATCCTCCACAATACTTTGAAGTTAGTGATAGTAATCTTTTATGGCAGAGGAAGAAATTTATGTGCAGAGTCGATATATAACCTCCCCATGTTCACCCAGAAAACGGTATAATAGCCAGGAATCAGTCCTAGGTTGCAGGAGTCCAGTCTGTGCCCTTAACACTTTATTATTCTGCTTTATCCAAATATTTTAAGACATATCCTTCCTTACTCTTATGCCCTAAACTAACTTTGGGAAGTTCTGACAAATATTGACAAGACTCGAGGATCAAAACCCCAGTCCAAGAGAACCCTGTATCTTAAAGCATAAAGAGATGAGGAGGAACATACAGGGAAATCAGGTGGAGAAGCATCACAACAGTTAGGAACAGTGTGAGAAATTTGGGGCTTGTAGAGACAAAGTTATAAGAACAAACAATGAAAAGATATAACAGAAATCTTTTTAGTGGAATTCTAGATTCATTTTTACCTAGTACAGAGTCAGTTGTAGAGAGTTTCATATTTTCACATTGTTTTCCCTCTTTAGCAAGTGTTATCTTGGTTATCTTGGTTTGCAAATTCAGTGCCCTTTTCAAGTACCTAATTATCAGAGCTAATTTAGACCTTCAAAATAATATGACTTTTGTAGGAAATAAGATGCTTCCTCATGAGGTAGAAATCCAAATTTTATAGTACATTCCTTTGATTAAAACAATTGTGTACTAGCCATTTGCTCTAAGACATGCAGCATATAGGATGTTTTAATTTGAATTAAATGACTATCACTTTCTCCACATGAAATGTTGTAAAATTCACTTCCTTAGATAAAGTGGTCATTTAATAAGCATTTACTGAATGCTGACTCTTTATAGAATACTAGACTTCATATTTATCAGAAGATACCTCCTCCGACCAAAGGATATTTTGCAAATGGCAATATTATTTTCCACAATCTGATTCCTGTGAAGCTTTATAACAGTAATTTTTAGAAAACCTTTTTGTTAAAAATAAATATTTCAAGTTCTCCCCTCAAACCCTCAAACCCTTGAATATAATAATTTATGAATGTTTATAATATCAAAATATTTCTGGTAAGCTATACACTTTCATGTCTCCATTAAAAGGTACTGTCATGTAACATGTAATATACAAAATTCAGTGGACTTATTTGTAACCCAGATATCTTGTCTAACCTCTAGCCCCTATTCAATAATATCACTGTAATATCCCTTATGGACATCAAATAATCTCTCATTTAATCTTCTATTTTTTATAAATATAGCAATTGTTAATAGTAGTTCAATTTGCATCATGCTTTGAAAGTTTCTAAACATGATATAGATGATACTCTATTTAACCTAGTCAACAAATTCTCCGAAATGAGAAATCTGGGAAATTATCTCTACTTCACAATTAGGGCTTACTGATTTTCAAAAGTCTAAACATTATCGAATGTCAAGGCTGGGCCTATTTTCAAGCCTAAAGGTCTTACTATTATACTATGACTTAAATATGATTTTCCTGTGTGTGGGGTGATTATAGACTTCCACATCCAAAAAGAAGAAAACTTCAATTTTCATGAATTCTATTAATATCTACCTGCTGTTACAAAAATGTACCAATTATACATGTCTTGCCAATAGCTCTCTCTGATGCTGTTGACTGGATAGAAATTTTTACTTTGCTTGAGTAAGGACACTATGACAGACTTCTAGTTGCCTGTCGCCTCACCCTTGGCATCTGTGCTTGTACTTCTGCATGGGAATAGTTTCAGCTGAGCACAGCTGGTCAACCTTCATTTCCCAAATTCTCATGCTGCATTGCTTTTCTCTTCTGATCTGCCACCCACTCTGGATGTGAACTCCAAATGTCTCTATTGACTGTATGCTTAGTGCTTCAGATCCATACTTTTCCAATCTTCAGATCACCTTCATCTTCTGAAACTTTTTATAGCTTTTAACTGTTATCACTCTCTTCATTGTGGTTCCCTTTCTTCTATTTCATCTTGAACAATCAACAGAAAAAAAAAATTTCATCCCTCCATTTTTTAGTGTTTATTTATTTATTTTGAGAGAAGGAGAGAGAGAGAGAGAGAGAGAGAGAGAAAAGAGGGGGGGGAGAGAGAGAGAAGAGAGAGAGAGAGAGAGAGAGAGAGAGAGAGAGAGAGAGAACATCCCAAGCAGGCTCCACGCTGTCAGCACAGAACCGTACTGGGGGCTCAATGTCACAAGCCAGGAGATCATGACCTGAGCTGAAATCAAGAGTCAGATGCTTAACCAACTGAGCCACCAGGCATCCCTCATCTCTGTATTTAATGGTCTGCCCTCACCTTTAGGGTCAACTCCAGTTCCTCCACATCCCTCATAAGAACCACCATCATTTGAGTCTCTTTCCTGTTATTTACAAATCCTGCCATGCCCCCTCAGAAAATGTAATCCCTGTCTGCACAATCATTTTCAATTTTTCTAATGTTTATTTATTCTTGAGAGATAGAGACAGAATATGAGCAGGAGAGGGGCGTAGAAAGAGAAGGAGACACAGAATCCCAAGCAGGCTCTAGGCTCTGAGCTATCAGCACAGAGCCTGATGCGAGCTTGAACCCATGAACTGCAAGATCATGACCTGAGCTGAAGTTGGACATCTAACCAACTGAGCCACCCTGGTGTACCTCTGCACAATTATTTTCAAATCCTCCAAAGCATTACCTGTCTCATCAGTTGCAAGTTTTTATACAATTTTCTAATCTTCTTGGATCCATCTGTATTTCTCTTATCACCATATTTTTCTCTTATACATTCTTCAGATTATTATTCACTTCTTGAAGACTGGCTGGCCCAGCAAGTTTATCTGATCCTCTTATGAGATAATCTCTACTCCTTTGTCATAGCCCTTATTATAGTTAGTTGCATTATAGTTAGTGTAACAACCTCTCCTCTTTGAAAGATGAAAAAGCCTCTTTATGTATGCTGACCATATTTTATTGTTTTACTGTCAAAATCATCTTTGTCCAGCTTAATGTGTAGCACAAATTCAACGCTCAGTGGGTATTTGTTGAGCTAATAGAAAAATGAAGGAATGAAATTGTCTTAGTCTGCTCAGACTGCTCTAACAAAATACCATAGTCTGGGTGTCTTAACGACAAATGTTGATTTTTCATAGTTCTGGAGATTGGGAAGTCCCAGGTGACACATACCCAGTATCTGGTGAGGGCCTGCTTCTTGGTTTGCGATGACCTTCTTTTCCTTCTAATCTCACATGGCAAAGAACAGAGAGTTAGAGTAAGCTCCCCTCTCTCATAGAAGCACTAATCCTATTCAGTTCTCCAAACTCATGACTTAATTACTTCTCAAAGACCCCACCTACAAATAACATCACATTAGGGGTTACTATTTCTAGATACGCATTTTGAGGGAACACAAGCATTTACCCCATCACAGAAATCATTCTTAATTTTAAGAACATATTTTCCACGGCTGAAGATAGTACTCGCCATCTCTATCCCAAACTCTTTAAAGAAAATGTTTTCATTTTTAAATGAATTTTTAAAACAAATGCACAAAACCCACTTGAATGTGTTAGATTTTATGGACTTTCTTTGTAACTTGTGGTGCTTAGAACTGATCTTGCTATATCCAAAGTTATCTGAGTAGGGTTGACATGTAGGAATGGTTCCCTACTTTAATATGGACACTGCAGTTGTATTAGTTCTCACTAAGTCAAATTGCCTTTCTGACAGCCCTGTCATGCCACTGACTTATATTCCACTTGTAGTCAACTTAAATTCCAGGTCTTTTCCACTTAAACTGTTGAAAATTCACAACTCACCTGTCCTGTACTTCTGCATTTGGTTTCTGAATTTAAGTACAGCAATAAATTAGGAAATGAATTATTCAAGATTGCCAGTGGCTAATATTGCAGTTCTTGTTTTCTACTCTAAAGGCATCTAGTGATACTTGTTGCTGAATTTTGAATACAGTGTTCCTTCATATTTTTTCTATTGCCACAATCATAAAAGATATGTAGGAAGTATGCTGAGCCACCAAATACTTAACTTCTGCTTTCGGTTTAGCAGGGACTGGAAATATGGACCCTGACCTTGTAAAATGTTCAATTATTTGGTGATTCTTCTGTTTTCTTTAAGAAATTCATGTGACATGGATTGAGGCTTACAATAGTTTCTGTATCTCTGGCTGCCTTTCATCTGAGGGAAACTCAACATTGTGAATTCTGAAATTGCTCTTCTTCCAACTTATACATGATGTTTTACTTTCCATTTTTATTAAAGAGCTTTCTTTATTCCTAAAGTGATGCTTTTTAGGACTTGGGTTATCAAAATAAATACTTGCATCTTATTATGAAAATGTTTCAATGCTAGATGTATCTATATCTATGTATAGCTAGCATATATATATATAATACATACATATATGTGTGTATATATATAATACAATACTATATATTAACTGAAAAGGAAAAATGTGTACATATAGACATATAATATATGTATATATATGTACATATAATTTATATGTCAATTATTGTATATCTCACAGGTGCTGTAAATTTTAAAGATATATATTTCAGGAATGTCTGAATTGTGAGGGCGATATC
>NW_027530575.1:2988290-2995984 GCF_008692635.1 Crocuta crocuta | reverse complement strand
AAAATAAAAAATCACACACTACAACCAAGTGGGTTTATCCAGGGATAGATTTAATATTTAGAAAAAAAAACAAAAAAAAAAATAAACAAGAAAAGTTAAAAATTTAATTTCTTCTAAGGAATTACTTGTTATAATGTATAATGAGTAAGACATTTGGTGATGTAACTAGGAATTTTTTTCTTGAGATTTTCATTTCAGTTTAATGTCTTTACTACTCTCTCTCTCCTTTATGTCTATAACTATGTATTTACATTTCTGAAAAGTAAAATAAATTTTCAGCTGATTATGAGACAATATATGTATCACAGTTGCTAAATGAGCATTTGACTTAAATGTAATTGACAAAAAGGAGGAAGAAACTTGCCGTTTCAATGATTTAGTGAGAAGTAAAAATGGGCTACATAATCTTGCGGCTCATCAATCAACCAGGATGAAATTGTGACTTATAAATCTTATGGAAATAAAGCTTCCTTATAATGAAATCATGTCTCTTGTTGTTTTATTTTGAATTATGTCTCTACCAATTGTGTAGGCTTCCTGATAACTAAGGGAGAAAAAGGAGCCAAAAATCAAAAGAAGAAATATATAACACTACTGAAATTGTCTTTTTGTTGTTGTTTTTGCTATTTTCTTAGTCAAAAGTCAATTTTAAGTGTCTATATCTATTTGTATCTGTAAGTTAACTGAAATGAAATTACAAAAACAAAATCAAAGCAAAATTTGCACTGGACAAATTTAAATAGTCAAGGAAGACTTTTTCTGAGGCTACTGACATAGGGGAGAAAGGTCATAACTGTTTGAGCTCAGCTCCACGGAAACAAGAGGTGGAAAGTTTTTAAGAGCAGGAGTAGGAGATTTTAGGCCTTCTGTGTTTCCTAATTGGTTTTATCTAAATGAAAAGTGAACTTTCTTATACTTTCATGTCAGGAGGCAGTTTTATAATTTGGAGTAGCCTGCCAAAGTTAGGCTCCTTGAGAAAGACATTCCTATTTTGTAAATTAGCAAAAAGCTTTGAAAAAGATTTGCATTCGAAGCAGCAGAAAAAGGATTTACAACTATAGGTTTTCTAAAGCAAAGACTCTAAGAAAAGGATGTCAGGGGCCCAGAGTCAGGAAGAATCCTGTCTAAAGTTCAGTCAGGTTGCAAGGAACATTAAGCCAGTCTTGGTCAAGGAAGGTTCAAAGTCTCTATAGCCCGGTAAAGTTTTATTTAATCATTTCAACCCACAATTCTTTCTCACTCCTATTAATTCTTTGAACTAAATCACACGCTTGCATTCCATATGCTAAATCAGCCTATGAGGATTTTTGATTGGGGTACATTTTTAAAAATATTTTCATTTGAGTTTCTTTCAACAGGAATGGAGTCTCAATTTCACCATCATGCCCACCACTACTTAATGTTTTATAGCCATCTGATTTTCTAATTTCAATCATCTGCTATGTCCCTGAAGGCATTTGAATTTAAAACTGCTTGCAATTCACTTTGGATTTAATACATTTACCATTGTTAGTTACTATATTAGTCGGGGTTCTCCAGAGAAACAAAACCAATAGTATACATATACGTAAGGAAAGAGATTTATTCTAAGGAAATGGCTCACACAGTTGTGGGGGCTTGTGAGACCAATTTTTGCAGAGCAGGCTGGCAGCCTGGAGATTCCGACAGAAGTTGCTGCTGCCGTCTTGGGTTCAAAGGCAGTATAGAAGAGAACTTTTCTTTTTCTGGAGACCTCAGTCTTTTCTCTTAAAGCCTTCCACTGTTTGGATAAAGCCATCCACATTATGGAACATATTCTGCTTTACTTGGGGATCTTTAATAAAGACAGTTACCTAATAATATTATCCTCTAACACAAACTATTATATGTAAAATTATCCTTAGATTCTTGGACATCTAAGTGTGGGGCTTATTAAAATAATAGTTTTCAATGTAATTATTTTAAAAGGGAAGTCATTAATTCAAATTAAGAAAAGATTTTAGTCACTGTTCAAAAGCAAACTGTGTACACTATTACAAGGCCTCTGTTTAATGTCATACTTTACATTTTTTTGCCCGTATATTTTTTCTTTAAAACATTTTAAACACCATAGTGTTATATCTAATAGTGAAAATCTTTTTTTTTTTTTAATTTATTTCTGACAGAGAAAGAGAGACAGCATGAGCAGGGAGGGTCAGAGAGAGAGGGAGACACAGAATCCGAAACAGGCTCCAGGCTCTGAGCTAGCTGTCAGCACAGAGCCCGATGCGGGGCTCGAACCCACAAACCGTGAGATCATGACCTGAGCCGAAGTTGGAAGCTCAACTGACTGAGCCACCCAAGTGCCCCTCTAATAGTGAAAATCTTGATAAATCTCAAAAGCATGTCTCCTAAAACCAATGTTATCCAGTTACTGCATAATTTTAGCAGACTGTTTGTACCAAGTAATGAGCAGCTAAGACAAGCCCTATCTATATGGTAAACCATGCCAGAATATATATGCTGTTGTAAACTTTATTTTTCTTTTAGTAGCTGATTAACGTCTTTCTTGTTACACCTAAACTTTTGTTAGGTGCATAAGATTCTTTAGAGAATTAAATTGCATTTAAGCAAATTTTTTATTTTTGAGCATTTTGGTCGCTTCCAGATTATTTCTATGCTAACAGTACTATTAAAAAATCCTTTTGCATATATCTATAGGCTACATCCTTCTACATATGCATTTTACAATGGTACAAGTTATTTCATTATATGCATGTAGTATGGAAAAATTTTTAAAAGCATCACAAAACAGAAGTACTTGGAGAGGCCATACTTTACTACATGAAGGTTTAAATTAACTTTGACATATTTACTGTCAAATGGTTTATCATTTCTTATTTTGTTTCTAGTATTATAATTTTAAAAAAGTTACATAAAATTCCACTAATTCTTGTTTTCCAAATTATCAGTCTGTTAACACTTTCTGTTTATTTAATTCATAAATTCTTTTTTTAGAGCCCCACCATAAAACCTCTTCACCTTCTGATTAAATAAGTCTCCTTAGCTAATTCCTGTACTACTATAATCCAAACTAAATTGTTTTTGAAATCCTGTACACTTAAACATACTTTTCCCCCCTGATCTTTCAGAAAGGAGAACTGAGGTGGAAAATAAAAAGTTGTTTTGATCTTGATCATCTTCAGTAAGAATGTATAACTTATTTAAAATGGCTTTACATGTATGTAGCATTGTCAATATATTTATGGTTTGAAGAAACAGAAATCCAACAGTTACTAATTGCATATTCTAAAAAAAGAACTTCATTATCTGTTATAATTTTATACTTCATTAAAGCTTTTTTGTGTGTATATCATACTCTTTCTCATCATCAAAGAGTATCTGAAGCTCATTAACTATCTTGAAAAGACAAATTACTTTCTCTCTTTGACTACAAGTTTCTTTCCTTTTTATCTGTAAGCATTTTCCTTTCAAGATTACATTTAATCTTTTTTACCCTTTAAATGATTTACTTCTTAACTAACACGAACAACTTTATAATTAAATGTTTTGACAGAAAAAAAGCTTATCTGTTTTGCTGAAGAGCATGGATATAGATTGGCCCACTGTATGAAAAGTCTTTATCACTAACAGTGTAGGAAATGGAAAGCAAGGGAGATTATAAATACCAAAATAATCTCTAAGCCTGATTAATAAAAACGCCTGTAAATTTAAAATTTTAATGGACCTGAGATTTTTATATTTATTTTATTAGGGGTAAGTCACATAACTGAACTTTTTTCCACTAATAACTATGAAGAATATTGTCATACCTTAATCATTTTAATACACAGAAAAGAGTTCTTCCATGTTGTCACTAAATAATAACATCTCTTTGTTTATAATGTTTGGCTCTATTGACTTTCAAGGTTGTATTTTGTCTGGATCTCAGTAGCAATATAAACAACTAAATATGCCAGTTTCCCCAGGGTTGTTCCACATATGGGATGGTTGCCATGTTAGAACAATCCAAACTGGGTTAGAAGTTCCAAACTGGGTAAGAGGTTCTCAGATATAGACCACCCAGTGATACAAAAGCTGATCGCTTTTGTATCTAAAAACGGATAGAAGGGCACAGATATACTTAAGTCATGGCTATGGGAAACTATACATTGCATTTAGCATTGTGGGGTTTTAGTTTTACACACTTGAGTTTATCTTTTTGCATCTGGTCTTTACTACTTGTCAACACAGCAAATTCATTTAGATTTTACCAGATGACATACAAATAGTAGTAGTTCGGATAACATCTCAGAAATATTCAACTTAAAATTTAGAAAGTGTCTTCTAACGTTCAAAATTATGTGCCTCTGCTTGGTGATACATTACCTAATTTAAGGCATTAGCTCATCTTTTTGTATACCCCACCTCCCAGCACACACACAATACTACCAAGGTATAATAAAGAAGAGTTGATAATTTTTCTTTCAAATAATACATTCTTTATCAATGCATGTGATTTTTTAATGTTTATTTTATTTTTGAGAGAGAGAGAGAGAGAGAGAGAGAGAGTGTGTGTGTGTGTGTGTGTGTGTGTGTGTGTGTGTGTGTAAGTGGGGGAGGGGCAGAGAGAGATGGAGACCCAGGATCTGACTCAGGCTCCAGGCTCTGAGCTGTCAGCACAGAGCCCGATAGGGGCCTGAACTCATCAACCATAAGATCATGACCTGAACCAAAGTCGACACTTAACCAACTGAGCTACCCAGGCGCCTCTCAGTACATGTGATATTAAAACTATTCCTGTTTCAGGGCGCTTGGGTGGCTCAGTCGGTTAAGCGTCCGACTGCGGCTCGGGTCATGATCTCTCGGTCGGTGAGTTCGAGCCACGGGACGGGCTCTGTGCTGACACCTCAAAGCCTGGAGCCTGCTTCGGATTCTGTGTCTCCCTCTCTTTCTGCCCTTCCCCCACTTGCACCCCGTCTTTCTCAAAAATAAATGAACATTAAAATTTTTTTTAAAAGCTAATAAAAAATACTATACCTGTTTTGATCTAATGTTAAATAATTTATGGACTTTATATTTTAGTTTATTTTATAGAAATACTGTAAAATTAATGCAAAGCAGAGTATGATATATCAATTCAGAAAACACTTTTGACCTCCATTGGCTTTACAAATTTCTAAGGATTTCTTAATAATTGAGATTTTACATTCTATTTATAATCTACCTATCATCTATCTATGTATCTATCTACCTACCTACCTATCTACCTACCTATCATGAAGTTAATGCTTCAAAAATGAGTTTTCTAAGAATCAATGTAAAGACTCAGAGATGATTAAAACAAGCTTTTCCGTGAATTTGGTTGTTAACTTTAAGTACGGTGTTTGGAGATTAAAAGAATAAAACAAGGGGAAATAAAACACAATTGAATAGGTCTTTAGTGGGGGATAACACAGAAATCATGAGCAATAAATGTCTGAAATTTCCTAGCAACAACACCCTGATGACTTCAAAATAAGTCAAGCATGGGAATCAGAAGCCAGCATTCTATAGTTACAAGCGGTCTCCACCTTTTTCTTCTTATACTGGATATTTCAGGTTCTATAATTTGTAGCTTCTTTTCTCCTAAGAGTGAAAAACCCCCAAAGGACAAAATTCTCTGTTCAAAATTTTACACCTTTATTTGAATGAAGGCAATTAAGTGAGCCTATTAAAAAATAGATAATATTCTTTTTCATTATTTTCGTTTATTTAAGCGATAACTAAAGGATTTGCACATAAACAGTGGGGTTAGTGACACTTGTCAGAATCAGTAGTCTTATCATGCAGAAAAGCATTTTATGTTTCCGTTGTCTTAGACAGACAATGCTGTTTAAGTAGTACTAGTATATGAGACTAGTAACACTCCATGGGTCACTGTGATACGAATTATTAATTCAGTAAATGGAATAGGCTTTGGTGTTGTTGGAGGTGTACAAACTTTAGAAAATCTGCCCTCTCTTGAACAGAATTTGATTAATCATATTCTTTATTTTAGGGCACAATGACAACTTACTCTGTCAATAACTTCATGTTTGCGTTTATGTATGCATGAGTATGGGTGGGTGTTTTGGTTTTATGATGAGCAAACCATGAAATCAATATAAACCTAAGAGCTAGTAACAATATCTACTTCTACCTACCCTTTTAATCTAATTTAATCCTTTCTTATTCAGTCTCCCTGCATATACCTGGAGATAATCCCTATCTCTATTTTGCTTTCATTGTTTCCTTGCATTTTTTAAAATTTTATTTAAACCCAAGTTAATTAACATATAGGGTAATCACAGTTTCAGGAGTAGAATTCAATGATTCGCCACTTATATATAACACAGTGCTCATGCCAACAAGTTCCCTCTTGCATTTTAAAAAAAATAGTGTTATTACAGGAGCACCTGGGTGGCTCAGTCTGGTTGAGCACCCTACTTCAGCTCAAGTCATGATCTCAGGGTTCATGAGTTTAAACCCCACATTAGGCTCACTGCTGTCAGCACAGAGCCAGTTTTGGATCCTCTGTCTCCCTCTCTTGCTGCCCCTCCCCAACTCAAGGTCTCTCTCAAAAAAAACATTCTTTAAAAGTATGAATACATATGTATATGTCCCTGTAACTCTTATTTAGATTTTATAAATGTTATTGAGTAGTCATATATGTGTGCATGAACATACTCTAGAACTTCATTATTCCATTCTCAATCATAATTAGATTGGTACTAATTTACATACACATTAATATGTGAGGCTATGGTCCATTCATAACTCTATTTAATATTACCTTATTTAAATATATCATAATGTATTTTTTGTTTCCTAATTTTTGACTGTTAAAAACAGTGATGTAATTAAGGGTTTTTTTCCCCTTTTAGTTTCAAGTGTTCTGTGGCCTAAGGTTTAGCCCTTGGTAAAATGGCATTTAACTAGATCTTTAAAAATCCAAGTTGATCATCTCTTTCTGTTAGCAAGCATGTTATTGTATTGTATTGTATGTATGTGTGTGTGTGCATGCATGCATGTATGTGTGCGTATATATTCTCCCTTGGTGCAAAGAATTAATGATTTCAACTTTGTTCAACTGCAGAATTGCTCTTGGTGATCTTTGGCTGAAGGACTTGGAAATTATCATCAATTAAGTTAAAATAAAGTAGTTTACTCTCTCTAAACACCTTATTCTCTTCCTAAAGACCTATTAAATCACATATAATCAAAGAGGGCTTCTAATAAAGAAAATATAGCCTTCTAATTTTTTTGTTATGACCTGCAGCGGCATAGTCTTATTTCTGTCATGATCATTTTAAAATATCTTTTTTTAATATATTCATTGTTTTTTCCTGGACTGTAGCACCCTCATGGATCCAACTTCCTTGTTGTTTTCTGTAGGCTTCAAACAAGTTTATATCCAAACTCAAATGTCAATATTAGACATATTTCTCAAACCAGTTTTTCCAGTTAGAATGATGGCATTCTAGCTTTTATGAAGATGAAATTTTTATTTCAGAACATGGAAATTTATGAAGGTGTTCAACCTTGAGATCCAGGAAAAGAGAGGGACGTATCTTGTAGATTTTACAATCTCTGTCCTCAGTTCAGGTTTATGAGATTTCAATTATCCATTTTAGAATACATATCAGCTTATGTTTAGTCAATGTCACCTGATTTCTTTCCTCTCTCCATATGTAGTGGAAATTTTTGCTGGGGGT